>NW_028301594.1:19779166-20123333 GCF_987345545.1 Pholcus phalangioides | reverse complement strand
GAGTGCATAGCGAACTGGGGGTATGGCATTTTACCGGCGAACCGTTGATCTTAGAGGTGTATACTTCCAATTAGAAAAGTTTCCAAATAACGTGGTGTACTCAGACATACCATTCACGTTTTAAGGGAATTTATAGTTATTAAAATAAGAAAAAGTAACTTTTTTTTTAAATAACTATACAAGACCTTGCAACATGAATGACATCTGTACACGTTATTTGGAAACTTTTTATAACTGGAAATATACCTCTAGGATCAACTGTTTGCCAGTAAAGCGAGAGGAGTTATCTACGCATATTATTTATAGCATAATTATAACAAAACTAGTCATAATGTTCAAAGTTGAAAAATAAACTGCTTGAAAAGTTTCCGAGATGGGAAAAAAGTGTATTTATTTTTTGATTATTTTTTAATATATGATCAGTTCAAATATTAAATATGTATATAATTTATAAACATGTATTTATACTTATATTATCTTTAAATACTGTAATGACCGTAAAATCTTAGCAATGATGAAAAAAGTGCCTTGAAAATAATTAGCAGTTTTAAATCGGTTGGAAAAAGGTTGGCTGCCAAAGTTTTTTTCAACTGGGTCCATATGACCAACTTGTGGCTATGGGATATTGAAAGGGAGCCATGGAAGATGATTGGTGGGGGGATGGCACAGAGAGATGTGAAAAAATATATGGATGTGAAGATTTAAATGAAATGTACTTAAGCGAAAAATATGCTCGGAAAAGGTTTTACTGCTTTGAGAGGACACAGTACTACTCCCCATGAAGAAAGGACCCAAGAAAATATGTTCTAAAGGTGCCATGGGTGAAAAAAAGTTGAGAAAGTTTGTCTAAACTCCACATATTTAAATCCACATAACATTATTCTTAAATAAAATCTTTACTTCACATTCATTACATTTGGAATTATGAAACAATAGAAGGAAAAACATTTTGCAGCCAACCATTAATGCTTTTTTGTGATTTGTTTGATTCTTTCGATATTAGAACTACTGGGGGCTATAATGAGGGCCCAGTTCAAAAAAGCAATAATTCAGAAAATTGCACTTTTGAGTTACACAAGCCATGAGAATGGTGTAAAATGCCTCTACATATCGCAAAACAGCAGCAACTCTCAACTCAGCTTATATGCTACCTACTGTAATTAAATCTGAGTTGATTTCCATTCAGTTCTGTACAAAGTGATTCTTGAAAATGCAGAATTCTCAAAACATAGAATTTGGAGGTGATGCCTTTTTGAACTGGGCTGTCAATATAAAGGGAAGAAATTTCAATAATATTGCACACAGGCATGCAATAAATAAGCACAGAATTCACAACAGTTAAAAAACGAAATGAAATTTATTTCCTGACAAAAACAAAATAGCATTTAACATTTTCTCTGCAAACAGTTGCCATTCAACTAATTCGTGAATCAATAGAGTTTGAAAAAAAAAAATTAAAAAAAAAAAAATTCACACCAATATAAAACTATATACAACTCTATGCATAATATATATCAATGATAAACATAAATTTATATACATTATAAAAAAGAAGCTTTTTCTTTGAATTTTTTAATGCAACCAGGATTCAAACAAAATTGTTTTTCCATCTAGAACTTCCTTTGTAATAATAGAAACATGCGAAAAAACCTGGTAGAGAATGATAAACATAGGATAATATGACACTGAACACTACCAATGGAAAAATAGGAAAGTGCAAAATTTACACAAGTATTCTAGTAAGAAAGAAAAAAATTACTGCAGTGACAAGAATATTTCCAACTTCAAACGCATTGCAATGCAACCTGAAATTTTTCTATAGAAACAATCAATGATACATGCAGACGGTCTATAACGACATAAAAAATTAACAATCACACACACCTCTATCCTCTAGGTTTTTCTCCCTCGTTGTCGATACATTTTTTGGCCTTAACATGTTAAGCTCAATACCCTCTAAAATGAGGATGACATTTTCTTATGTGAGCAACATTCTATTCATAATTGGCCTTAATTAATAATGCCCTGAAAAACACAATTTTAGTACTCAAGAGATCTTTAACATAAGCTCTAAACATCCTGAACAATATATAATTATTTACGAAGGTGTAAAAGCATTTATCATACATTAATATGATGACAAACATATTGAAATACACATTTGAATTTCTTAATTTCAGGACTTATGTTGAGGAAAAATGCTAAGCACTTTTGAAACTTTTGAAAGCCCAAGTCATCAACACATGGCCCACCAGCTATTTCAAAATTAAGTGACTAACATAGTTAATAGTAATTAATATAGCTACATAACATTCAAGATTGGTAATCTTGGTGGCCTTCATCGGAATTCAAATGTGTCCTGCATCATGCAAAAGGTTTAAAAATCCACTTCAACCAATTATAATACATATTATAAGGTATTGCATAGTTATAAAAAATTTGTTTTCATTTAGTAAGTAAAACATACACAATATATTATGCCATATACGACCCATTCTGCTGTATTATCTTCCATCATCTCTCTGAAAACCAATGTAATCTTTCCATAATTTCTGTAATTTGCTAACAAGATTCCAATGAATGATTCTAAGTGTCTCCAACCATTAAACAAACTGTTAACATTTAACACAGGGATGTTTTTCCTCATAAACTCTCTATAATACTGCTCTATGGGATTATTTCATAAACAAATAAAAATGGAATAGAAATGGTATCTTGCTAGCAAACCAGAAATGAATTGGAAAGAGCATTTATTATATGTAGGTGCAAAGAGTTAAAAGAAAGTAATAGAACAAAATGGATCATATATCATTTTTTTACCGAGTAATATTGTTCTCGATAAAATATTGATCACAATCTCTCTATTTGTTAATGCAATGAAACTTCAGGTACAACATTACCCCAAAACAGAATATGCCGAAATCTGTGACGTACGTCGCAGAACAATTTCAGAAAGAACTTTAGGGAAAAAGCTTTTTCTGCATGGAAAACGCTCTATAGGTACTTCTTACCGCAGAAAAATAATTTCAGTCAGCTGAGGACTCATTGCAGAATAATGCAAAACATTCTGCTTTGGGGCAACATTAATAGTCTCTGATGAAAAAAAAAATTGAATTGATTAAAATTAAATCAGAAAATATTGATTTTTTATGACAACAGATCCGACAACTGTACTTTGTTTTGTACACTTGTTAGCATTTCCTCCAAAAAAAACCGGATGACATTTTTTCACTATGATCTGAATCGTTCCCATGTATTTCTTATATTTTTCTCTTCTTCCGTTAAAGGGAAAATAATTGAGTCAAAATTTTTAGAAAATTTTTTTTCAAAAAGTTTAACTTTGAGCAAATTGTCTTTCCTGATATCATATAATAGAAAAAGTTATTAATGGAATCCCATTATTCCCAACTATGTTTTTTATTCATGTATATAAGTTTCATTTTTGCATTTGTAGCTGAAGATAATAATTTGCATAGTTTTTGTCACGTGATCCTTCAATAAGGCTAGATACTTCTTTATCTAGGCATATAATGCTTTTTGGTTTCAGGTAGCTAGTAAAATATTGGTAAGCTTTTCACAATCATTGTAGTTTGTACTTAACATAAATTTTATTGGATGCAAAGCATAAATCCAAAATTTTGCATGGAATTCTACAGAAATTTGATACGAGTAGATAAATATTATGGTAGAGGGTGAAAGAAAAAAAAATTTCATACAACTAATAACATTCATTTGATCATCTTGTGCTGATCACATCATGATTTCACATTTTGTGGATACTGAAAATTTACACACAAATCTGCTTATTTGTTGGGAAAATCCTGAAATACATATTTCTTCTCATTAATAGCTCAAAAATTTTGTATATAAAAAAAAAAAAAAAAAAAAATTCAAGGTAAAATATTGAATACTGTGAATATTATTGATATATGCTTTTATTTTCCAGCTTCCAAAATAACCTGACCAGATTTAGAAACAACTCATTTCTTCATCTACGTGCATATCAGGTATTCGTTCAGAGAGCTCAGTTGAATCACACAAGCTATCAAAAATTCATATTTAAAAGAAAGAAATCTCTACAGTACTAAAAATATTACTGTTGGCTTTTACTTAATATAAGAATTTCAATTTACATCAGACTAGTGGCTCTAGGACCTTTTCTAATTCAAAGAGTAAGTCAAAAACATTTTTGATGTTCTATTGGTTTGTTGAATCCTCATCAATTTATTTCAAATGAAAGTTTTCTGTAACATATTGCAAGCAAGAGACTAATTACAATCCTGCACCCTGTGGTTAGAGATTATTTTTATCCACTCCACTATTCAACCAAGGCAAAAATTCTCAAAGTTGATCAGCGCATGTTTCCCATTATTCACTTTGATATGACAAGAAAAAAAGGCAACTATGATTTGAATGTTAATTCCTCGACCTTCTTCAATGCTATGGTTACTATTGTTGGTGATATTGCACCCAAAATAATGAGCTAAAACACAATTTCACCCTTTTGGCTGGGATTTGTTTACATACTATGTATTAATTACATAATTTCTAAGATATGCGATATCAAAACTATGATAAAAAAAAAAACTAATAAACAGACTTTTCAATTCTCAGTCCATATCACAAACACCTTGAAATAAACTGAGCAAATACCTTGACTGTTGAAGAAACAACTATATCACATCACATACATAGCAACTCATGAAATATTTTTCCTTGACATGAATTCATAATAACAAAACCTACATAAAATATAATCCATTCAAAACTTCACAGGAATAACTCAAAACAGAACTACATCACTGGATACAATATTGTGCAAGTAGACAACGGAGAAAATATTTAAGGGGGGGGGGGAAAGGAGAAAACTATACTGAAGCACAGAAACTGAAGAAAAGGCAAAAGCTTTATTTTTGCTCTGAACAAAAAAAAAAAACCAAAAAACACAAAGAAAAGTTTTTAATGTACATGGCCAATATCAGATGGCGGTAATGAAATTTATATCATGCTCATGTGACTGACCACTGACAAAAAAATAACTATAATAAACATGATTACAAATATGATATTTCCCAAAAGGCACAGAACAGAGCCGCTCTACTTTTGAAGAATTGGGATTCTCATGCATGTAACCTCTTTATAAATATGAAAACAAGACTTTCCTCCAAACACTCCTGATATCTGCCAGAAAACTGGACATCCAACATTACATATCCATCTAAATCATCGCCAATCTAGTAAAAAAAAAAGAATCTTGACCCCCCTGCCTTAAAAAAATAATGACAGCAGAAAAGGTAAAGCTGTAAGTACACAAAATCAATGCAAAATTATTTACATTCAAATGTTTGATTGTGCAAGCAGCATCATGATCACTGTTCAATTTCCTTAACTCTATGATACATACTCAGCGATAACAAATCTAACCACATGAAACCAAACACGTCCTCGTCAAATATTATCCAATGTCCACTAGTAAAAGAGGGATTAGTAAATCCATGTCCAGCTATCTGGCCGCTACCACAAAACCTAGTTATATAAAAGACAATATTAATGATAAATTTGCAATCTTTAAACGAATGAGGTAGGTAAACCAAAAATATCAAATAGTTATAACTAGACACATTTTGTAACTTCATGACATTCATTTCTCAGCAAGAAAGGAAATAATAAACCAAAATTAATACAATAGAAATCACAAAGAATTCAAGGTTACTTGCTTATCAAGATCAAAATTAAAACAGGAATTGCCAAATTATTGATTTTGAAACTACTACTACTTAAGCATGCATGCACCTCATACACATTCCACTATGGAATTTCTAACGAATTGGTAAATGCCCAGAATGTTGTGTTAAGAATGTATGAGTGGCACTAACGTTTCCATGTTGTCAGAATTGTGTTTGTTTCGTGTTCTTGCTGATGTTGCCATCTGACTTCCATATTTTAAAGTAAAGTTTTGTAAATGATTGTACTTTTTTTTCTCTCCTGTATTACAGTTCGAGCTTCACTCAAAATGTAAATGTCAATTTTTCTACATGCTTCAAAACGTGAATCTTTAGAAACAATATCTTTTTGTGGATTATATTAAAAGATATTCATTTTTATTCCAACCATTTTGGGAAAAAAATTAAAAAAGCAGTTGCACATAACAGTCAATAAAACATAAACTTGTGCTTTTAGACTCTTCAATATATAAGCGCAGTAAAATCTCTCTTTAACAGACACCAACGGGACAAAAAAATCTGTCCATAAAAGACGGGGGACCATTAATGAGGGTTTTGAAATGCATACTTTTATTACACAAGAGGAAATTACTATTTGGCTGTAAAAGAGGGGTTTTACTGTATTCAGAAATTCTATGATCAATTATCAGAATTCTTATTTATATTCTACACAACTTTATATTAAGCACAATTGATTGCATAAACTGATTGATAAGCAAATGTGTTTAATCTTAGCCCAGGTATTTAATTTTCTGTACCTTTTGAAATATGAACTACTGATAATGGTTCTCTACAAAGTGATGGAATGAAAAATTCAAAACCATTATTAAAAATAAAAAGAACTGAAACTGTACCTCGCTAAACAAGTTTTAGGAACATCTTTGAAACGCTCGAGACAGTCTGGTGGCACTCGAAAAGGCTGGACTTGTGTTTTAGTTGAGTCATACTTCTGCATCACAGGGACAAGGTTCTCGAGTCTACTCATAGACCTTTGCTCATCCACGCTGAGTACCATGTTATAGTTCAGCTCAGCCATGAATGTCACTTTACCAGCAGGAACATTAGGATCACCCTGAATCAGATAAACCGACGTAAACTTCATTAAAAATTTAAAAAGGATTGAAAGGTTCTTTTAAATTACATCCTAAATATTTGATTGCATAAAATATACACCATATCATACATTTATCTTAATATCTTTTCTTCTTATTTATTTTAACCCCAACGGGAAATGTTATTTCTAGCAACTTTCAGCTGCTGTAATGCATATATTTTAAAGAAATTTACATTTTTATATACAGTCGATGCTACTTATTAGAATCACAGATTTTATCATTTGGGAAATTGTAATCAATTTCACAAAGTACAGAATGAACCATTATCATAACATGGGGAAAAAGTCTATTTATAGTTATCAGGACTTCTGTTCATGTTATCAATTTTTTCCCCGCAAAAGTTTTATTATTTTGTGTATTTTGAAGCTAAGATTGAACCATACTCATTTTTCCCTGTAAGTTATTGTTATCAACCTTATAGACTATGAAGGAAGTTAGAAGGCTTCTGGGCCAAAAGTAAATCTGCATACTTGGTTCACAATACCTTAATGAAAATTATAGTCACTGTGATCCATGTACATGTAATGCTGCATTTGTAATAGCATTGTTATAAAGAAGGCATGTGTAAGGTACAAAAAAAGTCTATTTTTTCAGTTCTTGGTTAGTTTCTTTCAACTGACCATATTCACAGTTCCTTGGCCAAAAACTTTAGCAAGGGATCTACGGAATGTATTGCACATTATAGAGAGTAACACAATTCTCATGATATGCCACTAGACAGATTCATCCTAACTTCTCACAATTACTGAATTAAAAAAAAAAGAAGATTTTTAGCACAAAAGGGGGGGGGGGAGAACATGCTTTAGAAAGATATGAAAAAAGGGCATGAATGACATATTTAGGACACCAGTCATGTGGGAAAGAAAAATCCAGTTGCAATATTTCTATACGTCCCATTTAAACAAATGGGCATAATGGTCATCTCACTCACTAGAAGAATTTTTTTCAGATATAGATATCAATCAGTTATCAGAAGCCCTGAGTCCTGACACATAAAATTAAGCATCATGCACTGTATTTGTTCCATTACAATTTTAAGTAAAGTAAGATAGCAATTATTATGGAACCACTCATCAATAAAATCATAATAAGGGAAGATATAATATACTTTCAAACACTTGCCTGCAATTAAAAAAAGTTGTCTGAGAAGCAAAAGTTAGCTGTTATAGATTTATGGGCGCTCAGTTCAAGGAAAATTCTAAAAAATATTCTGAAAAAATCTCTGAAATATTCTTAATGACATCTTACTCGGTGTGCCAACAAGAAAAAATCTTTTGCTAGTTTATGAGCACCAGAACTAACATTCACCCTAATGATAAATCCCTTACAGAGCCACTTCAGCGATCTCTAAATGTTTCACGGATCCTTCAAGTGCTCAAGAAATGTGTCTGGGCCGCTTAAGTGCTCTGGAACTGTGCAATGCATTACTCAAGTGATCTGTAATTATGCCACGGATCACTTAAGTAATCTGGAAATGTTCTGCAGGTAACTTGAGTGATTTAGAACCACACTGGGGGCTGCTTAAGTGCCCTAAAAGTGTGCCGCGTGTCACTCAAGAGATCTCTAAATGTGCCAAGGATCATTTAAGCGTTCTGGAACTGTGTCACGGGTTACTTACGTGATCTTCGAATGCGTCACGAGCCTACTTCAATGATTTGAAAATGTGCCACGGGCCACTTAAATGCCCTGGAATTGTGCCACAGGCCACTTAAATGCCCTGGAATTGTGCCATGGGTCATTTAAGAGGTCTGTAAATGTGCCGCTTAGTTCATTTTTACAAAATTGGGTTTGAGGGGGGCAAGCCACATCTGATAACCTTCAGGGCCACATTTGGTCTGCGGGAAAAGGGCTTACCATATATGGCTTAAAGGGTTGGTCACAATAAATTCCTTAAAAATAAATTTTGAGTTCTTACCCTTTAAATAGCATTGAAATTAAGAGAAATTGATTATAATAACACACACACGTATAAAGGCATTTTCTTTCAAAATTTTGATTTTTTTTTTGTTTTTTACATTAAAAAAATATTTTTTTTGTCTGGGGAGGGGGGAGGCGCACGAGCCCCCTATGCCCTCCTCCCGGGTACGTTTCTGATCCCATCAATATGTGTTATGAGGTAGGGGACAGTGCTGACAAAACTTTGCTTACAAGTGGGGAGGGGATCAGACTTTTGCTGACAATGAATGAATGCCAGGGTCTCTGCCACCGGACTTATCCCGTTGCCAAGATCTCTTCCAGCCCAGCTTCGTGGCAGAGTCTGGAACAAAGTGAGTGTATACACCTAACAGTCTGAGTGTGTAGCTAGTGTTGTGTATGATATTTCAGTGCTGCCATCTATACTTCAAATTGTGAGTGAAGTGTAATGATTGAATATTTGTAACGTTGTAGGCCTGTTGCTCTCTGTGGCGAGTCTTTTTAACGGGGAGATCGGCTCGCATTCGCGCCTTGAAGTTGGGAACCACAGAAAACCAACTTCAGCCAACCACCGCTGTGGGGTTCGAACCCGGATCCTCGCATCACGAGTCCGTCACTATAACCACTCGACCACCACAGCGGCGACTTTTGCTGACAGGGGTGGGGGCAAAAATGGCTAAAAATTTGCTTACGTAATACTTGAACGGCTCTATTTTAATTAAAACTTCAGATTGAAATTGATATTTATTTTTTATACTCTTATTTTAAATTAATTACTTGCATGAGTGAATCATTGAAGTACAATATTGTAGTGAGGATAAAGGGAATTTTAAGAAAAATTATTCTCAAGAAGAGCAGGGAGAGATAGATAAAGATCAGTGACTTTTCCCAAGACGAACACCAGGAAGCTTATACTGATGCAGGAATGCAGATAAAAGTGCAGATGGATATTTCAAATCTGATTTGCTGAGTTGAAGCAAGGTAATGAAAAGATGCAAGGAAAATGCCAGTTTATTTCAATACTTGTAGTCAGGGCTGTAATTAGGTTTTTTTTCAGAGATGGAAAACTTGAATTTTGTTGCCCATTTCCCTATAAAAGACAATTTTAAAATGTTTTCCCTAAAATTTACCCCCAGGCTCTCATGTATAATCTGTATTATACATAAGGGCAGACGTAGACAGATTAAAAGAGTGGCACATCCCTCGAACCATTAAATTCTGGTACTCAATTTAGAGTTCTGTCTGCCCCCCCCCCCCCACTCTACTGGCAGGATTTACAGCATCCAGTTTACTAATTTTCCTGTATACTCTAATAGTTGGGTCGGGTGCATCTTATGGATTCGCCAAAAATTTTTCGACCCTCAAGATAGTCACTGGCAGCATTTGCCTCCGTTGCCTCTCTCCAGTTCTGGCCCTGCTTGCGCTTTATTCGTACACTTGAACATGTTAACAGTGCCAGTTAGCAATAAATAAGATATGGCAGATGAATGTCTATAAGTTGCCCTGAAACAGTCAAAAAATACTTTGTTTTTTTTCACTGACAGGGTCTGATGTGTGTGCAAACAAAAACAAAATTTTTTTGGCTCACTGGAAATCTTAAGACATTTATTATTCTTCACACCCTATTTCATTGCATACAATGGAATTGTGTAATATATTTTATTACATACATCAAGAAGTTAATTTTAAGGTTAAAACAATGAAATTTAAATCTATTTTTTTGTGCTATTAAAATAAATTTTGTAAAAAAGTAAGTTATATTCATAATTAGTGGCTAAAAATACACCATTAAGTTAGTTTAAAGACAATTTTTCACAACTTTGTAGTCTTGAGTAATTGAGATAAGAACCTATTGATCACTGAAGAAATTTCTTTTGTGATGCATAGTTGTTATTTTCTGTTTGAAATTTAAAAAAATCATATAAAGAATGATCTTAACAAATCCTATAATATTGTGACATTTCTATTTTTATCTCTTCTCAGCTCTTTATTAGCATAAACGATGATGGTATGCATGCATGCATATTCATAGTCATGAATTAGAGTGTGAAATTATCTTGCACATAAATATTAATTTTTTGGGTTTTTTCTTCCAAAAAAACCCAGAGCAATAATTTATCATGGTTTAGTTCATCGTAGTTAAAATATTTAAATTTAATTCCAAAAAGTGAATTTCTTTTCTGACAGTAAGTAATAACCGAGAAAGCCTTATATTATCCATCAATTCAGTTTATACATTCAAATTTGTCACTAGCAGTACGTGAAATATGCAGTAAGTATTGGAATTTTTCCATTAAAAAAATGCACATATGAGCATATGAATACAAACAACCCTAACAGGAATATGTATGTCATGAAGTTTGGAAGGCCCAAAGGGTGAGCATCACTTTTTTCACTAAAATCCTGCAGTTAAGAACTGTAGAACACGCGGCTAACTTTTTTTGGTGCATTAATTCCACCAGACAACATATTTAAAAAAAGGAGAAGATATGATATTCACCACAAGGAAAATAGTCATGTCTAAGCAAGGTACTTCATAAATATAAATTGCAGGTTTTTTATTTTATTTAAGCTGTGCCCAAAGACCATGAATATTTCTCTTTTTTTGTTCATATATACAACCCAAGAACCATTTGTATATTCAAATCTAAGACAACTTTTTTCCAGGGGCCTCTTACTCTTAAATATATTGGACAAGATAAAGTTAAAGAAAACCATAACCAAATTAAAAGGTTTTTTTCTTCAGGCTCAATTACATTGTGCAAGTTTACTAGCTACTCGCTTGCAGTTTTACTTACTGCAACTAAAGTCAGTCTGTGTAATAATGTATACCTGATGAACTCACCACTTTGCTCTGCTAGCGTGAGTAAAGTTGCAGAGTGGGCTATTTTTCTCACTACTTGCCTATGTTTTTGTTATCTTCTGGTTGGAACATATGCACTTTGACTCGCAAAGAGAAAGACAACAATAGTAAAAAAAGAAAGGAGAAAAAAAATTATTTCCTCACTCATATAGTGAGCGATTTTACTAGTTGTATGTTATTGAAACTCACTGAGCTAGGTGAAACTGGTGTGCTTGCCAGCCATTTTACTGACTCAAGAATAGCAAGTAAGCTTGCCCAATGTAATTCAGCTTTTTCAGTTACATTTGAGGTTTTCCACCGATAGCTATCTTATGCTTTTCTTCGTGTATTGACAAATTATATCATTTTATTTTTACCAATGATACATAAAACATATGGAATAGTTAATGAAAGAAATTGACAAATTATGTATAGCTAATAAAAAGGATTAAAAAGTGATTTTCATAAAAACAATGAATTGTGAGAAAATAAAAGGATGGAAAGGTAACAATCATGCACTGCCGTTCGCAAAGGGGGGGGGGTGGGGTTTTAACCCCCCTCAAGCCGAGATTATAGTGTTATTCTGCAGGAAAACATTTAACCCCCCCCCCCCCTTGAGAAGAAAAAAAATTGAAAACCTCCCTTGAGAAAATTCTGTGTATGCATTTTATGCCCTATGCAACAAATAATTGTATTCAGCAGGTTCTGAAAATTAAAATATAGGAAAAAAAAGTCAAGCTACGACTTTTCACAGGTCCAGTGAATTTATAGCATAAAATAAAATAACTACACTTTTTTCCCCATAATATACCATGCTGATCATCCCACAGTATTGATAATGTTTGTTTGAATATATTAAAATATATAAGGATATTTTCAATGCACAAAGCCTCTACCAATAGCCACATGACTGATGATTGCAATAAAGTGCAGATGAAATAAATAATTATGTATACGAGTGATAGAATATATTGCATGATAATCTCATCATTGTGTAATATCATTTAAATGTCAAGAATTTGACTGTGATAATTTATAGAAAATGTTGTATTCTTCAACAGAATATTTCCAAGAAACAAAATGAATACATATTTAACTTTGAGCGACCATCAAAATTAAGTATGGTGGAAATGACCAATAGATATAATGATGTGATGCTCAAGCTCACACATTTTAATTTTTTTTTTCTTTTCATGTGCAGCTTAATTCTGATAGAAACAATATTTTCATGAATGCACTAATGTAAAAACTTACAGAGATTTTTACTGCTTTGGCCATTGTACCATTCTCTTCATAATCCAACATGATCAACTCCAAACCATGAGCACCATACGTGCCTTTGAATACACCCGGCTGAATGGGAACATTATCACATTTTCTTGGTAGAAAAACTCTATTATACTTGTAACTATAACTGAAATAGAGATTTGCATATAATTAGATAAGCAGGGTTGCACAAAACTGCTGAGGACTATATATATAAAGCATAGTTCCCCAAACTTTGTATTCTATCACACACACATTCCCTTCAGAAATTTTTTTCTCTCAGTGCTCCTAACTAAAGTGGACCCAGAACCCATAGAATCCTATGTTAAATCCGTAGCTTCTATTACCTCCCCTGTACCCCTCCATTGCCCAACAGGGGCAATATTGCCCCCTGGTGAAAATATAAAGTATAAAATATAATAAAGATAAAAAATCAGCATCTTTGAAAGCAGCTGTGAAATCTGATTCATTCAAATTAGTCAAATTCATGAGTTTATTCTACTAATCAGAAGTAATTTTCCTTCAGAAAGCCTTTATGCAAGCCATTCATACAGTCATACCATTTACAATTGTTTATCCTTATTTTTTTTATTTTTTAAACTTAAAAATAGTATCAAGTGTTTAAGTTACATATGATGTGTACACAAGTATCTAGCAATCTCAATGAATGTCACTTTCATAAAATACCATATTGCGCATTGTAAGGAAAAACACGTCAAACATATTGCACCTTCTAAGGTGTGACTGAAAATGCTTCTGCACTTAGGGAATTCCTACTGTAGAGAGAGAGAGAGAGATATGTGATAGCACATATCTATCTCCTCAAAACATCGTCAACAAAAACATCGCACGTCAAAACATCACCATGACAAAAACACTATGCAAGTGTCCCTTGCTTTATGAGACTAATCTGTTTCACAAAATAACCATATAAAGTGAATTGAATGAATTTAGCACAGATAAGAATTAGACATGATGGATTGGGGGGGGGGGATTTTTCAGGAAGATTAACTCACGAGTGCACAGGTTGGGTCTGTGAGACCCTTTGGACATGTATTTCTCTCATTTACCAACAGGTGGCAGGAACTATTTTCTTGAGGTTATCGATTATTTCACATCCAAACTCATTTAATCTACTATGCCAACCTTGCAAGTGGTGGCTATTTATTTATTTTTTTCTTTTCAGATCTGTTTGGGGCTTTTTTTCAGATTTATTTGCATTTGGGTCTGTGAGACCCAACCTGTGCAGTCAAGCCACTTTTTTTTCCCAATACTATGGTTATTTTAAATAATTATATGAATGTTTTTATTTTCATATTATAAGGTTTATTTCACATAAATGACAAAAATTCATTTTGTTTTTATCATTGAGTTTCTGCTTTAGCATGATGTTATGAGTAATTCAGGACTGCTAGTTTGAAATTTACTATAAAATACACTCAACATTCCATTTTACAAACTGTGACGATTGGTGAGGTGTATACGAAGTGACGAACATGAAGCATTCCTTTATTTTGCATTAACATGCGAAACTCACCACCCTTTGTCATGAAGGTTCAAATCGAACTCCTCGAGAATGTCTTCTTCTCTCGATACAACTTAAATCTCACGTGTCTCGTGAATAAAAGTATTGCTGTACATCCTTGTTAACAGCTTGCCTGTTACATACTCCCCCTCTGGTTTCGCCGACGTCCCGGCAAGGAACCAGCAATAGGCGTTGTTGGAAGTTGTTCAGTGTTCTTGTTAGTTCCAACTTTGAGTGGTCGTCCCTTCTTTCGTGATGGCACTACGGATACAGCATCCGGTTTCGCACATGGTGTGAGAGCAGACGCACGATATACGCTGACAGAGACACCCGATTTGGCAGATTTAGGATTATTTAGGATCAACGACTATGTACCTCATAGGCGATCTCTGGGCTAGCACAGGGTACGGTCCATCTCGTTGTGGCGTGAACTTTGTCGACCAGTTCTTCCTTCGAAAACTCTGCCTGGGACCGTTGTCAACATAACCTCTGCGTTCATTCTGTTTTTGTTCCACCTTCTGCTTCACACAACCTCTTGTGAGGCTTCGCATGAGAGTCAACCTGTTTTCACGACTTCTTTGGGCATGGCTGCGAATTTCTGATCGACGGGCATTAGGGTTTTGATCAGAATATTTATAGCCACTCCCTCTGCATTTATCATTCCCCTCTCTAGCACTGCTTATACTTGTTTGGGTTCTTGACTCATGGAAGCTATTACTAGACATTATTGTTTGGCTTGGCATTTTCACCGCATGTGATAATATCCTGGTGATCCTGCACTGCGTCGCCTGGCACCGGAAAGTTTGACTCGTTCGTTCCTGCGGAAACGTAAGTCTAGTACTTGCCTGCCTGTCAGAGTAACTCGTGGTTGGCCTTGCACTAGTTGGTGATGAAAGCTTCTTGCGGATCGGTGGATTTCGCTATGAACAGCAGGACGTGGATAGTCACGGACACGACCTATTTGGTTCCTGAGACGTCTAGACCGATCCCACCGCTGAGGTTCCGATGCCATATCACCATGGTGAACTTCACCTTCGGGAGTGTCTCCTCCCCCTGGACTGAAAAAATGTTCATTCTTTTTCCACGACCTGTTCAGCACTTGTTTCCGTTGCTCTCCTTCAATTTGTCATAGTTGGCAAGAATTTGAGTTGACATGCTCTACTACATGTTGAACAGTTTTAATGGTAGACTCGTTCACAAAGTGGAATTGCTTCCGAGTATTTTCCCCGAAGAACCATTGCCTTTGATTGAGATCCAACACGATACCAGCTTTCTCTAGAAAGTCGATTCCCAAAAGAGTTCTGTTACAGACGATTCCAGGAAGAACTATAAATTTCGTCCTTAGTCGCTTCCATTGGATGTTGACCAATATCGTTGTAGTCAACACATTCACCATTGATTGCTGTCCGTTTGCAAGATGCATCTCGATAGTTTCCCGATGGAATTTGGCATTTTGCTCTTTCAAAATACGATGCGGAGTATCACTTGCGATACAGTGCGTAGCACTGTTGTCGGTACAGGCAGTTCCCACTTCGCCATTTACATGAATTTTTAACAATGCTACGCGTTTTGTTACAGAAGAGCATAGATTCAGTTCCAACTGACCAAACTGAGTGGTTGTCGCTGTCATTTCAGGATTACAGGTCAGACACTGCGCTCTAATTACCCCCGGATATCCACATCCATAGCAGCTTACAGGTTGCAGTTCATCCAGGCTGATCATGGGAAGTGTCTGTTCATCTGCACGAATCACTGGTTTTGATGGCGACTGTGGATATTTCCTCGGGGTTTGCTTTCGACGACCCTCGACATGGTACTGCTGGTTGAATTTCTTTGCAAAAACACTCCTAGCATCTTCATACGCATCGAGCTTCTCAGCTAGTTCCGATGGGGAGATCAACATGGCCCATACATCGATGAAATGTTCTTTCACTTGTGGAGGACACTTCTTTTTCATCTGATCAGCTATGACTAGATTAATCAAGTCCTCAAATGTTGTAACCTTAACTTCTGTTAACCACCCTTCAAGATACGTTTTCAACTCAAAATAAAAGTCACGCCATGAACTCTCAGAGTTCTTCCAATGCCCTACAAAAAGTTGTCGAAATCTGTCCGCATGTAGCTTAAATCGCTTTAACAGCAGTTCCTTGACATACCGATAGTCCTTCAACTTCTCGTCAGGCTCCCTGGCACAGATCCTAGCCACCTCCTTCGGTAAGCTATTGATGAGATACGTAATCCACAATTCTTCCAGAATCTGGTGTAATCCCATGAGCTGTTCGAACAGGACCAAAAACAATGAAATGTCATCCGATGATTCAAAACGCGGAACTGACACTTCAAAGTCCCGATTTGCCACAGCCTGTCGAACGGAAGCTTAGCACTTCTCTGCTTCTATCCTCAGTCTCTCGAGTTCGAACTGCATTTCTGCTCGCCAGTTCCACTCTTCGGCTTCTTCTCGTCGAATCCTCTCCTCTGTTTCTTTTCGTCGAATTCGTTCTTCTGCTTCTTCTCGTCGAATTCTTTCTTCTGCTTCTTCTCGCCGAATTCTTTCTTCTATGAGGGTCTGTAGCACTCCTTTTGCGAAGACCTCATCGTATTCTTTACTGGACGTAATAAGCTTCTTCAGCTCTATCACTTTCATCTCAGGTTCGGTAGGTTCGCCCATCTCTTCGGCAAGGCGACAGAGTTCGTCTTTTCGATATTTCGCTAAATATGCCATTTTCACTTACTTGCTACCTAATTAGGATGTCCGCTTAGCTAAAAAACACTCACGCGTCTATTTTAAAACGTTGGGCGCCAATGCATAGCTGCCAACTTTTGAAAATGAAAATTCGGGAGATTTTCGCGCAAACCCGTATTTTATGTTTAAACCACTCCCTAATAGATACAATCGGGATTTTTCCAAATAAAATAGGAATTTTCCAAATAAAATAGGAATTTTCCAAATAAAATAGGGATTTTCCAAATAAAGTAGGGATTTTCCTAACATAAAAGTTAAAGCATAGGGAATAAAATCCCTACTCAAAAACTGAAGTCAAATTAAAATAGGGATTTTACAAACATGGAAGTTAAACCCTTGGTAATAAAATTCCTACGAGGGATTTTTTTTAATGAAGTAGGAAATGTTTAGGGACAATTAGGGATTTTTTGTGATTTTCTTAAAAATTCGGGAGATTTAAGAAATTTCAGGAGGTCGAGCGATGAAGCTAAAATTCGGGAGATTCCCGAAAAATTCGGGAGACTTGACAGCTATGCCAATGTGACGATTGGTGAGGTGTATATGAAGTGACGAACATGAAGCATTCCTTTATTTTGCATTAACATGCGAAACACACAACCCTTCGTCATGAAGGTTCAAATCGAACTCCTTGAGAATGTCTTCTTCTCTCGATACAACTTAAATCTCACGTGTCTCATGAATAAAAGTATTGCTGTACATACTTGTTAACAGCTTGCCTGTTACAAAACTAATTTTCTGATTCTAAAAATATACTATTCCTTTAAAAGTCTTCATTTATGAACTTTCAATTTTAAGAACTACTTCTTAATGTCTGTGCAGGTTCATAAAACCAAGTGTCAACTGTAGTACAGCAATGGTAATTTACATTCATTTTATGTTTATACTGCATCTAAAATGATATAATCATTAATAAATAAAAATATTATATATATACATAAAAGTTTTGTTATTTTTCATATAAAAAGCTATTCAAAAATAGGATTGGATCTGCGAGACCTAGCCTGCGCCCTCACAGAAAATTTTCTCACTCGTGCATTTGCGAGTTAAAAAAAATTTAAACTAAGCAGCAAAAGAAGCTTTTGTAAATGAATTATTTATGCTTAGAAATCAATCTCACAAGATTATGATGGTTGAATGAATTTGATTAATACTATTTTATAAACACTAAAACTTCCGACATTTCTCAATGATGTCTCTCTGATGAGTGTATTCATCTGTTTTCTTGAAGGTCTTTTGATGATAGATGTGCAGATAATGTCTTTTAATGAAACGGTCAAAATTCCAGCTGATAGGGACAACATTCTCCATCTCACCACAAAAGCTTTTGCAGTAAGCTAGGCATTGCTTGATTATTTTTCATTAATGTGACAATTCTAGAGTTATCAGGATAATTTTCTGCAATTTCAATTTTAATGGCATGTCAATGTATTTAGATAAAAAAAACCAGCTATTTTTATTGAAAGCTGTTAGATAGGGGCTCAACAACAATAGTCTCCTAAATTTCATCATTCATTTTGTTTCATATTTCAAGAATATGTTCATTAGTTCAGATATGGGTTTGAGTGTTCCATCCTTATTTGCCTCATAAAATCCAATAGGTTTAGTCGTTTTAACTATGTCATGTCTTTAATTTGCACCATTTCCATTTTTTTATTCATAATTTCATTTTTTTTATTCACCATTTCATAAATTTATATCATTTCCATTAGCACATTTACATTATAAAATAGTTAGACACAAATTCCAGACAAAATTTTAAAGGTTGTGATTTCTTTTAATCACTGTTATCCCCAGTAAATAACCAGCACTTAGAATAAAGAATAGCCATGTAAAGAAATGCATAAAATAGAAGACTTAAAGGAAATAGTTTTTGTGTAAACTCCACATATACACTATAAAAACATGGATGACTGTGATTAGCTGATTGACTGCAATTCAAAATTGTATATTCCAAGATTATCAAAAATCATTTGATTAATTGGTGATTGCCAGATTTTTTATGGGATGAACTATAAGCCATCATCTTATAATCCTGTTTATAATTTTGATTGCCCATTGGCATTTTTTTGTTTAGATTTTAATTATCTGTTATATGATTTCAGATTGAGGATCACTTTTATTTTTTTTAAATTATATACATGATTTTTTTTTTCTTGTTGCTTTCATCTGAGGTGACAATGTTATGTTGTTTATAATAAAACTTTCCAGATACACCCATATCCTTCATGAACACTTCAATATCTCTCTGAGATGGGAAGCGGGGTGCGTCCGGTCTTTAAAGATCAAAAGCAAATCCCATACACTGCAGCTTTATAGGAGCCACACAATTTTTATTCAAGGAAGAAGAAAAAACCAGCATTAAAATAAAATTGGGTGTTTTGTGTTTAACTTACTGTGTTCAAGTTTTCTTCGAAAATTTTATACTATGATGTGGCATTAGATGTTACTCTTAAGGAAGAACATTTTTTTTCACTGGATTAAAAATAACTAAAAAACTCATGAAAATTAATTAGAATCTCTTGATGTCAGAACAGCATGGAAAAAACTTATTGGATAGACCACAGTTTTGAATTAGCTGCAAGGACTACAAATTTAAATTTTAAAGCCATATCAGCTGTTCGTTTATTATGGAAAGTTACAGTAATCTTTAAAACTAGCAATATAGTGAAAATATGTGAAATGAGATAGCATAAACAGAATATCTGTATGGTACATAGTGGTATTTGGCAATATTTTTATACTGCACAGATAAAAACTTATTTGAGAGGGGAAAATAACTAAACTGGCATTTCTTTCATTACTGAAGTGGATCTCAAACTTTTATTACCCATGGTTCCCTTGCCCTAATATTTATTAGTCTCTGAATAGCACTTCAAAGCAACAAGCAGACAGAAATCAATATCACCAGTTCACGATTATGCTCCTGACACAAGATTTGTGGCTCCCGCAAGGACTGTGATGCATACTTTGAGAATCACTGCATCATTGGACTTTGCTTATTAGATTCAGCATTTTCCCCCTTCTTCAAAGTAACAAATGCAATCAAACCCTGATTTAACACCACCATCTAGTTATTTATTTCACAGAACTCTGACACTACAATGAACATACATGGGAGATTTATTCACTGAAATTTCTGACTTTAAGCAGTGTTGGCACAATGTCAAGGAGTGCTATACATTACGTTTTGTTTCAAATTTGAGAATATGACAGTTGAAACCCAACTAACATAGATGTAAGCCTGTGTGAGTTACAAGTAATTTTTGATTTGAGATTAACATAGTATATAATGTAACTAATAGTGTTTGGAAGACCTATTTGTACATGACTGTGTGTATTTGCATTTTCATGAACAGTTCTAGTTTTGAGAAAAAAATTATACAGTAAATCTTCCAAATTTTATACTAGTAAAGAGGCATCTTTTCTTAGCCACCTTGTTGAGCATTTTGCCTGTTGTATTTGTAAATATTGATGAGTTGATACATGAGTTTGCCTTGTATTTGTAAATCATAAAATATGTCATTGAGTTCATCATTGATCAGAAATAATTTTCATGCTCTAACTGTGTCAAACTTGGACCTCTGCCAACATGAATGTAAGACCCCCTCTTATCTTCTGTTCTCTAGCCAACACCAGAATGGAAAAAAAAAAGAATGACCCTGCTACCAGGGTACGCTGATTTAAATCATGACTAAAATCACAAAATTTAAATCTCTATTTTTTTAAATCATTGGTTTAAATCAAAATATTTAAATTCTGTTTTTTCTTTACATAACTTCAATGAAATTGAAGTAAAGTAAGTTACTGATATGTGGTAAAGTTTGTGATTAAAAGAAGTATAGAAGATCTTTGGGGTAAATATAGACTTGAACTTAATCCCTAGATACAGTGCAGAAAGATCCCAGTTCGGGCATGGATGTTTACTAACACTAACAAATTCCCTGGACGGATCGTGCTGATCCCTTGGGAATACGTGAGGATCACGTTATTTAAAAAAAAATAAATAAATAAAATAAAACTGCTCTATTTCTAGATTTTGTGTATGGAAAAAATTTCAAAAAAATATAGGGAGTTGAACTTAGCATTTAACTGCACCAAGTATTTTCAATGCATTACAATGGTGTACTAAGATTCCTCTGATTAAAAAAAGGAATTACTTTTTGCATAATGCCTTGAATTCTATGCCCAAATTGCTAGATGTTGTACAAACATAAATATTGTTGGGCTTTCTACTTTACTTTTCATATTAAAATTTTGAATTCGCTTGTATTTTTACCACAACTCATTAAATCTGTGAAAGAATAAAAATGTGTACTATTAAGCAACATCATACAAGTCGGAAACACATCCATTAACTGTGCAAGAAACAAGCTTGCCAATAGAATCTGCTTTACTTAGTTGATGCTGAATGGCCCTTTGGTTGTGCAGCGAGTGAATTGAATTGCCAGCACTCATTCACTTTAATGGGGAAGGGAGGAACTCATGAATAAAAGTAATTTTTTCTATAAAAAAAGTTAATCCATGAAGTTAATTTGTGCTCAATGACCTTTCATGTTACATAAACAGATTTTTGGTGTTTGTATTTTTTGCTCATAGTTCATTTATAGTTTATTCATTAATGCTTAATTAAATTTTAGTGATTAGGAGAAAAAAGCAGTTATATGATATGGAAATATGCATTCTTAATGATTGACAAGATTTGTTTTAATTAATAAGTGGTCAGTTAATTTTAATCAAAAAATTGATTTAAATAAAAAAAAATTTGATATATTTTTTGATTTTTCAAAAAAAATCATGACTTTTTCATACCCTGCCTGCTACTGCCAGTAAGCACAGATATTCTCAACACAATAAATGACCAATCCCACTAAGTCTAGTCCATTCAACCCAAGTCCATTTAAATACAGCAGGGTTTTCTTTCATGATTCTGTTGGTCTAGACCTGCAATATTGATTTGTTCTATTTGATTCTGTCAGTTTCTTTCATATCACCTAATGCAAAGCTGGTGTTGAAGGAAACGAGTCAATACTTCGACTCATGACCACCACTAAGCATTAAAATCTCAGTATATTAGCTGCTTCTCTCCCTCTCTCTATTTTTTTCTTTTTCAAAGAGGAAGACTTTTAAGAGCTTATATAATATTGTAATTGATGTGTCACATGATGACAATGTACTATATCATAGTTTCCCAACCTTTTTTGTACCATCGCCCCCTTCCTCAGAATTTTTTTTTGTCCCAGTGCCCCCCAACGCAATCTTACCCATAGAATCCTATGCTATACCCGTAGCTTCTACAGCCCCCTGGAACATTCCATCGCCCCCCGGGGGCGTTAACGCCCACGTTGGGAATCACTGTACTATATGATGGAAGTTGTAAAAGAAAATTATATATATATATATATATATATATATATAAATAATTGCTTAAATATTTTACTTTTTCTATATGAAGGGTGAAATAACATTGTGAATTATACACATAAATCCATGATATTAAGAAATTGTCTAGATTAACTATTTTATTATGAAAAGAAATCTATTGAAAGCTTACTTATAATTACAAAGAACCAGGTATTTCATCAACAGCAACTCTTGACTCTGTGCACTGTTGAATGGATCAATGGCTTCCTCTTCAAGCCAATCAACCAAACCCTGAAAAACAATCTATGGTTAACCAATGACTGAAAATTAATCAAATAGCAAATACTACAACAAAAAATGACTAAAAATTAATCAATTTTAGATTGATCTGAAACAGATGAAATGTTATGCATATAATAAGGGATAAAAGAATTAAATACATTAACCCTTTCCGAGCCTGCATTCACAAATATGAGGGTTGATTTTTTTTCACTTTAGACTTTTTTTTTTACACCTTGGAGGGAGTTAAGCCCTGACAAAAGTTTGTGTAAGTTTTGAGGTACAAATATGATAAATATAAGCTTTGGGAGCTTTCATCAGAAGGCATCACTTGAACTTCTAGGGTTTTTTTAAGATGGCTTGCAGGAAAAAGTGCCTCTGGGAAAAGTGTTATTTGTATAAAAAATTTAGGAATAAAATTCTAGAAAAAAAACATAGTGTGTAAAGATACCCTGCATCATCTTGGCTGAAAAAATTAGAATGAAGTGTGAATTATTTCTTCACAATAAAAAACTATCATTTGAAAAAAATAAATTTTGCTGACATTTGTTTATTAATGCATTTTTTGAGAATCAAAAATGCAAATACATGTTAAAAAATAGCTTGGGTCTGAATGGGTTATGATCCATGTTTTGTATTTCATAAATCCATTTTACTTGTGTTCTGCATTTAAGCAAACAGAGTAAGCAATTTCTACTGTAGAATACAAATAATGTGATACTCCTACTGTAATTTCATTCCATCTCAAACAAATAATTCTTAGACTGAAAATTTCAAGACAATAGCAACAAAACAACAAAAATTCTTGGGTGGAAATCATTAATGGGGTTTGATGAAGTTTTATGTAATTCCACATTTACAATTAGATGTCTTTGTGATGTTTTGATAATTTTTATTTTAGCCATTTTTACAGAAAATGGGAGGAGCAGAGCTAGGGGAAGTGTGAGAGATCTGATTCCCTGAATGCTAGAATAGGAAGGGTACAAAAGTTACTCTTTTCCCTTCAAAATAAGATAGGGGCATAAAATGTATACTGGTCCTGGACAAAAGGAATTTTAGTTTCTAGTTGCAACATTGAGGAGAAATATGATTACTTCACAAAACTCACTGAAATCAAAATTTAAATCAGAGTACATAAAAGTAAACATAATTTTAGGGGTATACATGAATAATGTATAGTATATACTACCAAGTTCAAAGAGTTCTGAGACTTATTTTACTAAGGAAGAATGAATACAGATAGAACCTGTTTATTTAGTGTTTATTTCAAAGTAACTAACTTGTGCAATTATGCATTTTTGGCATTGTTCATAGAAAGATGCAAATGTGGATGCAATACTTTTTTATGTTGTATCTTCCAGTGCCTTCATCGCGGCTCTTCTTTGGAACCTAAGAATCAATGCTCCTTAAGAAACTTCTTTATCTAAGGAAAAAGTTGCATGGGACAAGATCAAGAGAATAAGCTGGTTGTTGAAGCACCAGAATATAATATTTTGACAGGTAATCTGACACCAGGAGGGAAGTGTGAGCTGGCGTATAACATGATGGAGCACCCTGACTTGGCCTTCCAAAGATCTGGTCACGTGCTTCTCACTGAATCCTGCAGACATTAAGGACTCATAGTTCCCCCAGTGTCAGATTACCGGCCAAAATATCACATTCCAATACTTTAACAACCAGCTTATTTTCCTGATGTGACTTCCCCCCCCCCCCCATGACACTTTCCTTTTTTCCACAGATAATTTACTTAAGAGGCAACAATTCTCAGATACCAATGAAGTGCAGAGAGCAGCGATGAAAGCACTGGAGGATATGACAAAAAAAATTGCTTGTAATCCGCATTTATATATTTGTGTGAACAATGACAAAAATACATAATTGCACAGGGTACTTCAAAGGAAACACCAAATAAACAGGTTACATCTGTATTCATTCTTCTGTAATAAAATAAGTCTCCGAACTCTTTGAACGCAATAGTGTATAAAATTTGTAGAAACAAACATCATAATGAGCTCAGAAAATACAGTTCTGTCAAAATACCTAATGTCTTACCTGTCTTCTGTCCAAATGAAATTTAGAATCTTGGCATCTGAGAGCAAATTTGTTCCTAGAAAACTGTGGAGAATATAGACTTTTAGAAATTTATCAAATAAAAACATTATGATACTGAACAGCACTATACATTTGCATCTCTGTGAAAGAAAAACAATATATTGCAGCGAATCTCTATTTACAAACCAGTAGAATTAAAACCAAGCGCTGAAATATGAATACAGCCAAACTTTGATATCTTAAAGCAGCGGTTCTCAACCTTTTTTGACTCTTTTTAGTAAAATAATTCTATGGCGGAGCTCCATAGGACAATTTATTAATTATTCATCAAAGTTACTGATGTATTTTTACTATTAAAAAATATATATAATTTTTTTTTTAAATTTTCCTCGAGCTGCCGTGGAACCCCTGGAGAGTGCACAAGGAGCCCCAAGGGTTCCGCATAGCACCGGTTGAGAACGGCTGTCTTACAGTGTGCTCAAAATAGTCAGTATTACTTCAAGATATCAGAAATTCTAGTTGTAGAAATTTGACTGCCCTATTTTTTTGCCTATCTGCCACAACACTTACTTTTTTATGTCAGTTATACTGGAGCAGAGAGTATGTTAGCTTTGGTTTAGAAAAACACAGTGTTTAAGAAATAGACAGAATGAAGATGATAGTATAACTTTCAAATACCAATTAAAATGCATTTAAACTATTCATCAACAATATAAAGTTATTCCCTGTGTGTGTGTGTGCGTGATTATAGGAAGGCGATTTCACTCCTATATACCATCACTAATCAATTAAAGCTGACTCTTCCTGTGCTACATTAATTTCATTTTTCTCAGATAGAGAGAGAAGTGATGAGGATTAAAACAGGGGCATGGGAAGTGTTCTGGACTTGTGGGTACTCACGTTGAGTTATGTGGGAAATTTTGCTTTCTGAATTAATTTTGCAGGTGCTTGGGGCAGTGCTATAAAATACTCTGCACGTTTGACTCTGATGGCACTTACAGGAAAGGGTCTTAAGGTGACATCTTTGAAAAGTTTTGAAAAATTTATCCCGATCCTGATTTAAATGTTCACAGAAATATAAAAAAAAATGTAGTGGAATTAGTAGTGGTCACTCAAACAAAAACCTAAATATTAATATTTTGAATGCCAATAGAGGCCCTAAGAATGAATTTGAAAATCCTACAACAAAATCCATTAGAACAACACAAGATCAGGTACAACACAGAAAAATAAAGAGAGAAAAAAGTAAGAATAGGAAAAATGAGAGCTAGTGTGTTTGAAAACAGTGAAAAAGAAATTTTTTATAGATATCGCCAAAACAGTGCGAGAGGCAAAGAGTAGCCAAGTGTTGGCAGCTGTGGTGGTCGAGTGGTTATAGTGACGCACTCGCGATGCGAGGATCCGGGTTCGAACCCCACAGTGGTGGTCGGCTGAAGTTGGTTTTCTGTTGTTCCCAACTTCAAGGCGCAAATGCGAGCCGATCTCCCCGTTAAAAAGTCTCGCCACAGAGAGCAACAGTCCTACAACGATAAATCATTCAATCATAACACTTCACTCATAGTTAGAAAAAGTGGTGGCAGATGGCAGCACTACACATAACAAGCATTACAGAGAAACAAAAAACTTCAAGTCAGGTTTCACTACACGTACACGCACATTCCCGCGTGTACCGATTCGTTGGGGGTTCCGCGGGGGGGGGGGTGCATGTGTGGTGTAGCAGTAGTAGGTAGGGCCTCCAAAAAATGGCTCGGGGATCCATGATGTTCTTAAGTCAGCCATCTCGTTGGGCAATTTGCCTGTTGTGGCGTGGTATTTGTATTTGTCATTTTAATAATTTTTTGCGGCTTTAATAGTTGCATTCCACAACTAATTTATTTCTTTTTTCTAGGCGAGATGCATGTACTCAATTTTTTTTATGATTTTTTGAGGATGACTCCTTGGGACCCTTTCCTTGTTAGTTATAAAATATGATCCAGAATAAATGTCATAGAATAGATGAGCATAAATGAGACTAAAATCAATGAATGTAAAAATATAATGCATTGTCTTAATCCACTGAAAAGTATAACCTTCAAGCAATTTTGTTTTAAAAACTGGCAAAAGTGGAATATTGTGCTGTTAAAAAGTTTCGGTAGATTTGTAGTATGGAGTAATTTTTGTTGAATTTCATCAGGAACACAAACCCAGAAGAGCATTACATTCATTTGGTCCACGTTAATTTCTTGAAGAGATGTATTCATTGAACGTTGAAGCATTTTGTGAATCAATCATGTGCATAAAAAAAAAAGAACCTAATTTGCTTAGTTTTATTTGACAACTTTCAGATATTGTGAGCGATAAAAACACCTTGTTTTCTTGTCTTCATTGAAGGTAGTGTTAGGTATATTCACAGCAGGTATTAGAGCAAAAAAAAAAAAAACACTGTGGTGAGGTTTCAATGCAACAGAAAAAAAAGTTTTTGAGTTGATAACAATACTTAAGTACTGTAGATGCATTAAAAAAAATTACATCATTGGAATAAACTATTTCTGAGTGGACTAATAATGCTTTACTTTTTATAGCCCAAGTGCAGACCCTTCTTTACATTCCGATTTATCATTATAAAATATCTTATATATGGAAGATGGATATTGATATCAAAATTCACATTCCTATAAATCAAAGGTGTCCAACCATTTAGGTTGGAAAAAGTTTCGGCAATTGTATTTCCAATACGTACAAACAATAGTTGGTAACAGTAAAGCTAAATTTACCATTGAACACCCAATAAGAAGAGTACAAGTTCAATTCCTCAGTTCTTGGATTAGACATTCAAAAACTACCAGTATTAGAAATATGTAATCATTTTTTTAAAGTTTGTAATTGTGTTACTGGCTACAGGTTTGAAAAAAAAAATGAAAGGATAGTTCACTGCACAAGACTTACAGTTGAGATTTCTGCACTATGAAGCATCTGATAGCTTCCTACACAGCTGACTTTAGTCTGTTTCTCTAAATTAAGCTCTACAATAAAGCGCTTTTTCCTCTGTAAAGGGAGTTTAATATTGGCACTTGAGGTGGGCGATAACTCTGAGCCAATCAGCTTCCCATCTTCAAACTAAAAAGATAAAGGGAAACAGAATTTTAAAACCAAAAAAAAAAAAAAAAAAAAAAAGTAAAATATTACTCATTTATTGATAACAAAACACAACTTTTATTTGAAACAGAAATTTTTCGAACCTTGACTTCCACCAAACCACCATATGAGGCTATCTCTGGTTGCCACAGTCCAATGAGATCACCAAATTTATACAGCACTGTAATTAGAGAAAATAGTTTGGTTGATTTGTTTTTCTTTTTCCTTATTCTTCTTTTTTCGATGTAATAAATACACTAAAGATACGAAATTGAATTTTTTAACCTATTGATAAAACTTATTAGAAGCACACTTGGTGCATCAGTTTTGATATTTTGATTGTTTTCTTTCAAGACAATTTCTAATCGGCAAGTTTAAAATATGGAATTATCATTAATTTTCCTGACTGAATGCCGACGAGGTTCTTTTATTGTTAGCCGATGGTAAATGCTCTAAAAACATAGAGATCCCCTAACAAGTAACACAAAGTTCAAAGAGGGCTCATCATGGTGAAAATGTAGGCTACATACTATACAGAGTGATTCAGAACTCATGGGCATCTAAACAAGACATTTTTGTCATACAATGTATAGTCATAATTAAGGATACATAAATTTCGTATTTACGAAATAACCGCGATAAATGCAAAATTTTCCAATTTTAACGAATAAATGCAAAAATTTGAATTTTTACTACTTTTTTGCAAAATCTTGATAATTTAAATTTTATCATTAATTCTTCTGAGTGTTTCCAAGCTATACTTGACACCTTAAAAGAATAAGAAACTAAATACGAAAATAAAGGATCTCGTATCAGACTCCACGTTATATGACTGCGTGCTTCAAATTATTAAGAACAATTCTTGGTGACACCATTTTGCACTACCAATGCTGGGTGCATAAAGTGAATCTTGTTGGTGCCGCATTCATTAAAGAATTCAAAGAATTTAATTCTGTTGTGACCAAGACGAAGATAACTTGTTTTGCCCTAAAGAGAAATGAGCAGTGCGTATTTAAGCTACCAAAAGAAAAAAAAGTATCACTGTATAAGTCATGGTTCAAAGGTGTCATTCATCTGAGCGAATATCATATTGCTGCTTTTCTCAATAAATATGACGATTACTCCATAAGTTTCTTAAAAATATGTCTTGACAATGAAATTTTACCTCCTAAAATACAGGTTCAGTTGACTTTTGTTTCTGAGTTCTGTAGGAAAATTATGCTAATCGACAATTTGAAAGGATCAAACTTTCCATTCGCACATGTTTTGTGGAGTAAGTTAGCAGATTTGAAATCTTTTGGGCTCAAATTTCAAGGGCACTTTTACAGGAAAAAAAACTGACAAATCAGTACAGTAGAGTCTAGCTTATCCGACATAAACGGGCCGGCAGAACTTCGGATAATATGGAGGTGTTAAGGAAAAGCCTATTAAATGTCAAACTATATTATAATTTTGCACATTACGAACCTAATGATCATGTTTACAGCAAAAAAAAAAAAAAAAAATTAAGTGAGAAAATGAACTTGCATTTACAGAATATTTTGAAGTTAAATACAGTACTTAAAAATATTCAGTCCTTTTGATGACTTAAAAATTTTTTTGATCATAGTCTGCTTTCCTGAGGAGTGTCGTTCTCAGCTGCCAAATATCGCCATCTTTGCAGAATCATAATGTCGATTCCTGTAGCTGCTTCTTGTTGCTCAATGTATTTAATTGCAGTTTTTAGAGCCTTAACTCCGTCGTTATATGAAATTCTGAGAGCTCAACTGTTGGTGTTTGATCATTTTTTGTATTTGCAAGATTTGCCACAAGTTCTTAATTGCCCTGTATGTAATTATTCATGCTACTTATATCAGAGTTCCCAGAAAAACCTGCTTGAAAATTTTCCTTGCCCTAAACCAGTACTGTGACTATCCATTCCTGTGCAAGAATTTGCATTTAGGTCCCTTCTTGGGCACAGAATGGCCCGTTTAGGCCCATTCCCGGCTGCCTTCCAAGTTGGCCCTGTGCGGGTGCACCTATTTCACCTACCTAGTTACGGCACTGCCCTAAACTGAAATTTCCCTGACGAAATCTCTTGAAGGGGGTGCGGGGTAATATAGGCTTTAATTCCAAATTCTGACCTTCCAAATATTTCTTTTGAGTTTCAGTTTTTCCTTTCACAGAATTCTTTCCTGACTCATTCACATATTTTCCAAACTTATAGCAAATGTGTTTTAAAATTTCCCTGAACATTTTTCATTTCTCTGACATGATACATAACATGGCTGTAATTCAATTCAATAAAATAACAGGGAGCGTAACTGTGCTCACATATTTGAATCCTGTTTCGACATATGGTATGATTGGGTTCTACTTCCTCAGAAAATAAATCATAAAATTATATCAATTATGTCGAATGATTTAGCATGATTGCATTTCCAATAAAATGGGGAAAATATTTATTAAGCAAGCACTATACTCAAAGACATTTCTGAAAGTCATTAATATATATATATAGGTGAGGAAAAAAGGGGAAAAGTTCTTTTTTTCAAATAAAGTATAAAATTATCAATTATGTCGAATGATTTGGCATCATCGTATGCAAATGAAATGGGAAATATTTATTAAGCAAGCATTACCTGCTGTTGTTTACTTGAAGATATTTCTGAGTCATCATTAAGGTGAGGAAAAGAGGGAAAAACTCTTTTTTTACAATTCAGCGAACATAAAATATCATTTACGAATATATATTGTCTGGGCATGGAGAGATGGCACATGGTGTCATCACATGAAGAAATAAATAATTATTCAAAAGGGAAAAGACCTCCAAGGCCGCTGGATGAAAAAAAGCTTGATGACATTGTGATTGTGTGATTTCGGACATTTTATGAATGTGAACGAGCAAAACAAATCCCAAAATAGCACTAAAGACAGCAAATGATGAATGTGATACTGCAAATGCAGAAACTGGTAGACATGCAGATATCTAGCAATCACATTACCCAAAACCGATCATTAGAATCGTTCAATGTTACATGACATGAGCGCATAGTAATTCCCTGTGGTCCAGACTACATATAAAGATAATTTGAAGATCAAGAGATATTATACTGTGCATGTTCCTAATACTACTACTTTTGAAAAGTTAGGTTTGGTGTTTCTTTTGAAGTAACTACCCTGTACAATTATGCATTTTTGATATCGCCCATACAGAGGTGCAAATGTGGATTGCGCAACTTTCTTTTTTGTCACATCCTCCAATGCCTTTGTCGCTGCAGTTTCTTGGAACCTTAGAATTGTTGTTTAGGGAAATAAGCTTGTTGTGAAAGTATCGGAATATGATGTTTTGACAGGTAATCAGATACCAGAATGAAAGGACCTGTGAGCTGGCGCATTGTCTTGATGGAGCACCCATGTAACTTGGCCTTTCAAAGATCCAGTCACTTGCATCTCATGAAATCACGCAGATGTTTAAGGACTCATGGGGCAGATTCCTGGCATCAGATTATGAGTCGAAACATCAGATCCCGATAATTCTGCAACCAGCTAATTTCCCTGATCACCCCATATGACTCTTTTTTTCTTTTTTCCTCAGATAACGAATTGACTCAAGGGACAGTGATTCTCGGGTTCCAAAAAAGTGCAATGAACAGCAAGAAGACACTGCCACTGTGGTGGTCGAGTGGTCATAGTGACAGATTCGTATCATGAGGACCAGGGTTTAAGCTGGATAAAAAATTCCTTTCGCAAAAAAGCCAAAATGGGGGAAAAAGCTTTAGCAAAATGCTACAATGCTAATGTAATGATTGATGGTTGGATGTCTAGTCGTTTCGTACCTCCTGTAAGCATTTTTGCAAAAGTGGCTACTACTTCTTTCACATTCTACGATTTTCTTTCGGATTTTGCGAAAAATGAGACAGTAGCTTAAACCCTGATGAGGACCCTGGTTCAAACCTCACCGTTGCCATAGTGGTGGTTGGCTGAAGTTGGTTTACTGTAGTTCCCAAGTTTGCGGTGCAAATGCGAGATTATTTCCCCGATTAAAAAGTCTCACCACAGAGAGCAACAGTCCCACAACAATACAATTATTCAATCATTATACTTCACTCATAGTTAGAAAAATTGATGTCAGATGGCAGTACACTGCACATCGGCATTACACATAAACAAACTTCACATTAGGTTTACATCACGTGCACACACGTATCAATTCATTAGAAGTTCCGCAGATGAATGTGGACCAACTGCATGTGTGGTTTAGTAGTAGTAGCAAAGAAGGCACTATAGGATGTGACAAGAAAAAACTTGCAATTGACATTTACATCTCTGTATGAACAACGGCAAAAACGAATAATTGCTCAGGGTAGTTACATGGAAGGGAAACACCAAATAAACAGGTTTCCATCTGTATTCATTCTTCCGTAAGAAAATAAGTTTCAAAATTTTTTGAACGTGGTAGTAAATTCACTCACTATTCAGTTTCTTTGTATTTATAATAAAGATATCAAAAGGTACCGGTTGAAATGAAATTTGATATCGTTAGGCTACAACCAAATTGGTAACTTATACAACATCGATAACAAAACAATTTTGGAAAAAAAAGATAACGTCAAACCTTATTACAATAAGAAATATGTTACAACAAAAAGAAATCTAGATAGAAAAATAAATAATTTCAAAGCTGCACTTACATTTCGTGTAAACATCCTTACAAGTGAGCTCTTCAATCGGTACTTTTACATTATAATCTGAAAATAAATAGAATCCACAAGGATGAAGATTATCAAATAAAAGAAGTCAACAGCAGCAATAAATAAATAATTGCCCCCATGTAAAAATCAGGAAATGTAATCAATGCATGTACCAAGTTTAATGCTTTGAAAATAGTATGCATTTTTAAAATGCTTTTGAGAGACTTAAATATTACCATTACAAGTAAAAACTTAAACAAAAAAAATTGCATTAAGGGTATTTAAATATATCAAAAGAGTGGCGTACAGTGTGTGCAAGCATGTGAATGACCAAAAGAGTAACCTAGCCAACAAGGGACTAGGTCAGTGATCACAAGCGTGATCTGGAACAGTGTTTCTCAACTGCCGGGGCTGTAGCCTGGTATCAGGCAACAATTGATTCATCATTTCACCCCCCCCCCCTCCCATTTATTTCCCATCAGTCGAGTTTAAGATTAGGCCTTCTCATGGGCGGAGATACAGGGGGGGGGGCATTGTTTCCCCCCCCCCCCAAAAAGCATCAAAGGTGAGTTGACTCATCTCATGTATATATAAATTGACATCATCATCATCGTGTCCCCACGTCTATCTCCGCCTATGGGCTTCCACTCAAAAAAGTAATTCTACCAAGCTGCAGGCTTCCAAAGGTTAAGAACTACTTGATCTGGAGCATATGAAAGCGTGTTTATGACCAAAAGTGACGTACAGCATGTGGAAGCATCTGAATGAGAAAAAAAGTGACGTAGGAAGCAAGGAAATGGGTCAGTGAGCAACCGAGAAAGTATGTGAACGCATCAGCAAGTGAAAGAGCAATTTAGAGTATGTGAATGGCCAAAAGAGCGATTTAAAGAGCAAGGGATCAGATCACCGAGCAATAACAAGAATGTGAGTGACGTAGAGAGTGTGCAAGCATGCAAATTTCTGATAGAGTGGCGAAGAGAGTGTGCGAACATGTGAACGACAGAAACAGTGTGTGAGCATGTGAACGGCTGAAACAGTGTGTGAGCATGTGAAAGACAAAAACAGTGTGATAGCATGTGAATGGCGTAAACAGCGTGCAACCATGTGCATTAACCCATTCAAATTAACAGTAAACTAATTACTTGTAAATCAGTTACAATCAGTTATTCAAATGTTAAATATTTGTGCTGTTTATATATTAAGTTTGAATTTGGATTCCCCATTCCAAGTCCCCATGCAGCTCTCACTGAAGCCTTGCCCCGCGCACAAATTAGATTATGTAAACAATGCACTCACGGGATTTAATGCGCTTAAGAGAATGCATTTTTTAATGCTTTTGAAACAGACTTAAATATTACGGTTAAAAATAAAAACGTGAACAAGAAACGGTATTAGGGGGCCATTTAAATATAGTTGAAAAAAAAAACGTAAACAAAACGAACCTTGTTGACACCTATGCATCCAAATGTACTCGATCTGGCTGGCGTCGTAGAATATCTTGCAAACTTCGGACATGGAAACATGGTCTTTGGCGGACAGGAAAGTGAAGATCTTAGCGATCACCTCGACTGGAAGATCGGTGACTTTCAACATGGTGCTGCTGGTGGTGATCGCCTCCTTCGTGATCGTCGTCGCGTTGTTGTTGATGTTGTTGTTGCTGTGGGCGCGGTGGTGGTGAGGAGGGTGGTGAGAGCGGAGCAGCGACAGCTTCGTCTTTACCGATGGCAACAGCTCAAAGATGGCCGACAGCGTGTCCTGCACCAAACCGAAGCTCATCGTTTTCGATTTAGGTAAGTGCCGGAAACTCTTGAATATAATTTCGCTGTTGCGTCCCTCGATCACCTAAACACAGGAGACACGACTTGTCATTACGAATTGTATACTCAGCCGTTCGCGATTTTCAATGAAAACGTGTACGCCACTGTCTTTTCTCCTCCCCTTCCCTCGTCTGTCGTGAATGTTTACATCCAGTTGTGTGTTTGAATAAGTTTTTTCTTTCCCCCCCCCCTCACCGCGTCGTTCTTTTCCCCCGTCTTCACACTTTTAGCGGGTAAAATAAATATTTTCTTTCAATCCCGAAACCCACTTGAATATTATCGGCGACCCACTCAAAAAATATTAACAATAACAATTCTAACACATGAACGAGTTTTACGACTGGGGGAGGGGGGGGGGGGCATAATAAATCCGCCTGTGCCCAGAGATCCAGGTCAGTGAGTGACCTAAATTAAAGAATTTGCAAACATGTGAATCATAGGCGGAGATAGACTTGGAAGTCTGGGGGGGGAGGCACGGTCATTATTGCTGGCGGGGGAAAAATGATGATGATGTCGATTCATCTATACATATATGCATTAGATTAGAACTCCTTAATACATCTATACAGCTCTATATGAAGGCGTCTTACATTAGATCAGTCGACTTCACCTTTGATGCTGGGGGGGGGGGGGCGTATGTCCGCCCATGATGTGAATGACCAATAGAAGGCGAGGGGGATACCCGACCAGAGTGGGTGAACAGAAGAGTGCTTTGGTCACCCACCACATAGAGCTTATGCAAGCATGTTAATGGCCGCAAGAGTGACCTCAAGAGTTTGTGAGCATGGGAGTGACCAAAAGAGTATACACAAGCATAGGAGTGACCAAAAGAGTATACACACGCATGGGAGTAACAAAAAGAGTGTTATCGTGTGAGTTACCATAAGAGTGATGTATAGAGTGTGTTATCGTGTGAGTTACCATAAGAGTGATGTATAGAGTGTGTTATCGTGTGAGTTACCATAAGAGTGATCTATAGAGTGCGTGTTAGCATAAGAGTGACCTAGAGCGTGTGCAAAGATGTGAATGACCAAAAGAGTTACCTAAAGCATGTGCAAGGATGTGAATGACCATAAGAGTGACCAGAAAATATGTTAGCATCGGAGTGACCTAAGGAGTATACACAAGCATGTGAGCAGGGTAGATGGTTGGTCATCCGGAAAAAGCACGAATTTTGGCGTCCCTTGTAATGTAAGGGGAGGTTAAAGGGTGAAATTTTCACCTCACAAGTCCGAGGCACCAGAAATACCTGTGCACCCCTACCCCCCCCTCCGTCTCTGCCCTACATATCAGTGACCACAAACTATTGACTCAGAGATAGAGGCTTATTGAACAGGGGCAGGGCCCAGCGGGTTATAGTAAAGGGCGTCAGATTCGGGGGATGGGCCGCCCAGAAAATTAGACTGGAATGGGAGGAATTGGCGGCAGAGAACCATAACTCCGCCTTTGTACTCGTGATTATGAAACGTGTACGCCACTAGTTTCCCCCCCCCCCTCTCATTTCTCGTAAATGTTTACATTCAGTTGTGTAATGAATAAGTAACCCAAATTTGCCCCCCACCCGCACTCACCCTACCGCCTTTCCTCCATCGTCGCTCCGTTGGCGGATAAAATAAATATTATTATTCGCAGCTTATCGGAAATCCACTTAAATGTTGGACACCAAAAAAAAAAAAAAGCAGTGATGTACAACATAAGACGTGTTTTTTTTCCAGTTGCGTAAACAAAATGCGAATGTTTATTTCGTGGCGGATTAATTCAATGTCGTTTAAATGCTGAAGATGGCAAGTGTTTTTTTTTTTTTCAGTGAAACAAATCTTCTGGAAGTTAATAAGGTCACTAGGTTAGGCTACCCACGTATTTAATACTACAGAAAGAATGATAATGTATGAAGGGCGCCGACACCTTGTGAATTTCTTCCGGTAGATTTTTCCGCTGATCAGGTGGGGCCCCCAAAATTTGATATTGCAAAATAAGCAAGACCCAATCACGGGGAGCGGCACCAAATACTTCTTTGCTCGCAAGTGTGGATGCCCGGGGGGGGGGGGGTGCAACTAAGGGGAGCAGGCGGGTCCGATGTCCCAGGCGTTGAACCAGAAGGGGCGCCGAATTCACCCATTAACTGCTCTCTCACATGCAAGGGGCGCCAAAATTCCAGCTTACCCCGGGTGACAAAGTATCTAGTTGAGCCCCTGGGGGAAAGGGGAGATCGCCCCTCACAAGAACCAAATAATACCGTATAGAGAGAATTTATCCCGTATAATACGGGATGATTAGATTCTCTTGTCACATCGCCCTGGTTCACGACCTCCTATATAACCGTTAATCATGACCCTCCCCCACACATCCTGGAGTAAGGCCCTTAGGCTGGGATCTTTCGCGGGCCCCCTCGTCAGACTTCTCACGGGCCCTTCTATAGTTCATGTATCGCGTGGAAAAACAAAAAATTATGAGAATTATCCCGGGACCCAGGGCTAGAGCCCTGTCAGCCCCGGCCTTGTGGGGGCCATGCCATTAATAATGATAATAATTAGGTTATATAGGAGGTCGTGCCTGGATCCGCCTGCCTTCACTCCATTCGCAGCTGAAGATGCCTGCCTTTGCTCTAGTCGCAGCTAAAGACATCTACCCAGGGCCGTCTTAAGAGCGTCGTGCCCCCCCCCCCCCCCGGGCAAAATGATTTTTTGAGAGGCCCTACGTGGCAGATTCTAGAATATCTCAACCTGATTTCATTATGATTAGGCTCCTTCCTTCTCTTGAGCCCCCACCCGGGCCGTACCCGAATGGGCCCGCCCCCTCCATGCGTTAAGACGGCATTGTATCTGCCTCGGCTTCATCCGCAGCTAGATGCCTGCCTTCTCGAAATTTAGCTGATTTCATATATATATACGTAGCGTAATTCTTCACACTTTTTATTAACAAGATTTTAGAGTTTTTTTTTTTTAATTTTGAAAAAAAAAACCAAATATTTTTGGGAGGAATGGGGGGGGGGGTCTTGTTGGACGTCGCAGGCCACCACTAGGTGGCTACGTGCGACCAACGAGTTTGACACCCGTGCTTTAGGGGTTTAATTTTTAGGGAAGTATAAAGGTCTTCTTTATACCTCCTTGAAAAGCCTTTTTTATAAGTACCTTAATTATAATATAATTTATATTATAACTTTACTTGAAAAGAAATATTTTATACCTCTGACAAGGGTTTGATGCTTCAAGTTGAAATCGGGGCTCCAGCTCTTACTGGAGGATACGCTATACTACGGATACGTTGTGTAAAATTTTTGTTGTCTAGACACGGTAATGAATTTCATTTTTCAGCAGACAGAGTGGTAATAAAAACAGCTCTTTTTTAATAAACCCTGGTGTATTTCCAGATCATCTACGTTATCTTTATTACTCACTTTCGTCTGTTCTCACTAGACAATCGTCGGAATGAATTCAGATTAGTGAGTCTCTGTTATTTAGGGAAAATTTTTATAATAATTTTGCGAATGATTAGATAAAGGGGGAAAAACCGATAATTTATGGCTATGGTGAGCAGAATTTTATCTGGAAAATTCCAATATATTTATGAGCTCTTATCGTTATTTTGTTGTGTATTCAACGTTGTGTCATTAGCTAATTACAGTCCGTCTCAAAAGTTTAGACACGATAGATTTTTAACTGCGACATGGATACCGTTTCAAATTTTGATTTTTCTTTCTTTTTTGCCTGTGATCAGAATGCAGAAATCTACTTTAAACTTCGGTCTTTGTCGAGGAAAATAAGTTTTGGATTTTTTAAACTGATAATTTAAAAAAATAGCTGTCTTACAAGTTTAGAAAAACTTCCGATTATATGCAAAGCGTCTATATGGTGTATCAGAGACGTGATAGTATAAATGTGGAAAGCTATCGGCATGCCCCCCCCCCTCATCCTGGAGTAGGGCCCTAGGCTGGGATTTTTTTGCGCCCCCCCCCCCCCACCGACAGACTTTCACGGGCCCCTTTATGGTGGATTCATAGCGTGAAAAAACAAAAAATAATGAAAATCATCCCGGGCCTCGGGGCTGGAGCCTTGCCAGCTCATCTCTTGCTCATCGCTATCGGATTGGTTTTCATTGAAAAAAAGAAAAAAGTGCCGAAGTAGTCGTATATTTTGTACAATGAAATCCTTCGAGTACTTCATTTGAAAGCAAAAAGAAAGGCTGTAAAAGGCATTGCAATTGCTTTGAGCAGTTAGAAATGAAGTGTCTGACGTGTATTAATCCAACGTGTATCCCAAAAGCCAAAACCTGGTTGTGGTAGGCAACGCAGTACAAGTTTCCGCTAAAACAAAAAACCGTTGTAAGATTGGTTTCAACGCAAAAAATGACCTTGCATGAAATTATGGAAGATCCTGGAGTGAAAATTTCAACAGACACATAGACAGATCATAGAAGCTTGTATTTGATTCAGAAAAGAGTGGTTAGGAAATCGCGTCACAAGGAAGCACCAAAGAGAGATGGAGAAAAGAGACTGAAATGGGCACGAAATCATGTTTTATGGAGACAAACAGCTCGGTATCATATTTAATATTGGTAAAAAAAAGAAAAGAGAAATGGAACTCGCATATTCACGATAGATGTTTTCAGCAGACATTAAAGTAGATCTTCGGCCGGTATTACACTGTAAAATTTTGATAAAATCCCTTTTATATAACTTGAAAAAAGCAGCCAATAAGGTTATTGGCTACATTCTAGAAAATGCAAACGGTGACCTTATTGGCTGCATTTTTAAAGTTTTATAAAAGGGATTTTATCAAAATTTTACAGTGTAATACCGGCCTTCGATAGTGGTATGGGCAGCATTTACTTCAAATGGTCAGGCTTCCTTAACTTTTGAAATCGCTCGTCAAAACTCTGATACTTAAAGGAGATCCTCAAGAACAATTTGCTACCGATTGCAGAAGATTTAGGAGGATCAAACTTATGACGTGTCTATTCAAATATCTGCTTCTACCAAAAAAACTCGTTAATCGCGAAAATGTGTTGGTTTTAGACTTGCCATCGACGAGTCTTTACGGAAATGTATGGGACATACGATAAGTGTGTTTGCAAATGAAATACAGTATTTTTCCGATTGTTGATGACTTGAAGAGCACTATCGAGGAAGCGTGGTACAGTTTTGATGTTGAAATCGTACAGAATTTAATTAGATCCATGAAGAATAGTGTGATTGAGGGTTTTTATAGAAAAAAAAAATTAAAAATCTTGTTAGCCTGTAATTAAAAGCCTGTAATTTTTTTGTAAATCTGAATTTTTCCTAAAACTTTTGAGACAGCCAGTTTTTTGTATTTTCGATACTATAAATATTCTAAATGTTCTTTCGTAGATATTTTTTTTCTATAAATGTAGAAATGCTTCAGGTATTATCAATTATAAGGTGTTTATTTTACTGGCCGTATTTTCGTTGTTATTTTAACAAAAGTGCATTATCTAAACTTTTGTAACGTACTGTACGTATGTAAGTTGCCCAATTTTATCGTTATCCAATAGCCAATTCCTTAATTCTTTTTTTTTTGGTAAACTTGCTATGACAAAAAAAAAAATCACAGTACCAATGTCTCATCTCATCCCCCCCCCCCCCACACACACACACCTTGCTCGTCGATTGCTAAAAATTCGTTCGAAAATTTTCAGCCAGGAAAGTCCGAACAAATTTAACTGCAGTAGACGCTTGCTTGAGTCCGACACATATCAGACATCAGCGTGTACCGCACGGATGTAAGAAAATGCTTAAAAATAGGGGGAAAGATGACCAAATCTATTGTTATATCACTTTGGTCCCCCCTCCGAACGAAATTTCTGGCTACGGGCCTGGTGTACCGGATTACCGAAATTTAATTGAAAAGTTAATTGATCCTAAAGTGGTCTGAAAGTTGAACTGGGACAAAGACAGATAGATAGCGGACCTGGTGAGATGGAACCTACCGAAGCTTTAGGAAAACAAGTACCGTATTTTGTGTTTTATCACGCATTCTGAAGTAGATACTTCCCACTTTTTTACTGAGTGTAAGTAGGTCATTAAACATATTGTTGCATATACGTATAATGTGACTGTGTTATCGATTCGACTACGTTGGTTGGTGATCTATTTTCTTAGAAGTTTCTTAGAAAGAGGGGGTAGGTTTCTAATTGGGAATTACATTTCGACAGGTAATGTAAAATTTTTGCTTCATTTCCTGGAGACAGCATGCAGTGAAACAGGTAGGCCTACACGTGTTAAGCTCTGACCCATTTTCGCGGGCCTTGACTTTGCAGATTCGATCCCTCTCTATTACCACCGAGAAGTGTAGTAGATAGATCTTCACAAAATTTAGCAGAAGAAAAATTTTGGCAGGGTCGTAACTAATTTCCATGTCGAAGTAAGGGGCTGACCATTTGCTTGCAGGGACCGCTGAGCTGATTAACTTCAAAGGGTAAGATGTTAATTAATGATAGCTGATCAGCTTGAGATTCTCACTACGTGGCTACAGCCCCCCCCCCTCCACGACGAGAATAAATTTCTTCAAATTTAAGTGGCATTAGTACCACTCTCAAAATTATCCTCGGCTTACTAGATACGTAAAGCGATAGTACGCTTAAAGTAATATTTATCCACTATTTCTAAAAAAATAGAGTCTAGTCCACATCCTTTGTGCCTTAAAAAGACGAACAGAAAAAAAATAACGGATAGGGTTTTGTTGACTCCATTGCCTCGCAAATATTTATGTTAGATAACTGGAATTTACGTCACTGGCTATTGAGGTTCACCGACTTTTTAAAGCGAAGGATCCGGTCCGAACATTACAGAAAAGGTTTCATTGAAAGTGGTTTCGCTTGGGAAGTTTCTTAGAACCACCCAGTCCGCTAGTTCCAAACTCTCATTTTAATTTTTCGCTTTCCGAAGGTAACATATTTGCATGCATTAATCAAGGGATATATCCAGTAGCTACCACAGCCCCAGTAAATTTGATGAATATAAACCAAAAAGGGAAAAATACTCCTTCGCAATATTTAGGTTTTTACCGCCCTCCGCAATATTCATCACATTAACAATAATTGGCAGTTTATTACAATAAAAAAACGTAAATTTTCACATTTCAAAACAAAAACCCAAGGAAAACGTTAGTTTCGCATTGGTTGTTGTGATAAAAAATGCTTGTGCCGTGAAGCCTCCCTTATGCGACTTTCAAGAGGACGGGTCGAAACGTCGTGTAAATGCTTAAGTCGCATAACAGAGACTTAAAAAAAATGAGCCCCCCCCCCCCATCAGACATACAAAATATTATAAAATTCAATGTGTTTCGTTGCGTCTCCAACAGCCAGCAAGCAAAGCGCCACAACGAAAGAAAATTCAACTGGAAACAACAAAGAACTGATACAGTACGGGTATGCATCTTATACATATTTGGAGGTAACAGACCTGTTACCTCCAAATATGGACTTTCCCACCCTCTGGAGATATGCTGAAAACTTGGAAGGAAACATTCAAACAATTAAAACCCGTTTCTTCGGGGCTCTCCGCGTCTGCGTAATTTTAGAAAATAAACAATGAACTAATGTCATATAACTCACTTGAGTGTCCAGTCTAAATTGTCATCAGATTGCTTAGTGACTATTTTAGTAAATGCCATCAATCGTCTTAAAATTTATGACTTTTGTGATGGCAATATGCAAGAACAACTGTTGCAACAGCTTTTTCACCGTCTACAGGAATTACGCGCATTTGATGGATATAAATGACGTTTTTTTTGTTTTGTTTTTTTAAATTGGAGCTCCAGTTGAATTATCGATGTTTCCAATTTGCGGTGAATAAATGAATTATTTTAACATTAAAACGTATAGGAACCGATTGCGAACGAAGCCAAAAGTCGTATAAATGCTGAAGTTGTATAACTGAGTGACGTATAAACGAGTCTCCATTGAAAATGTTAAACTTATAGAAGTAAATTATCATTGTAGACAAGTTAATTTAAAAATGAACTAATATAAATTAGTTTAAATGAATCAATGAATTAATTTTTTTTCCTGCAGGAGGCCTGCACCCTCCTCCTCTAGTAATGCTAGTGTACTTCCCAGGGTCCTGTATACACCCCTGCATTGCGTTATCGGCTACGTCAAAATTTCAGTATTAATCTACGTAACCCTGCGGTGTACGCCTAAGATAGTTATTGAAACTCTGTTGACACGAATACGGACTGACTTAATTTGCTATTGTCATTAGTAATGACTCATTACTACTTTCCGGGAACACACTTGTTTGAGCTTTTTTGGCGCACCGTTTTAAAATCACCGGGCTAAGTGAGACTGCAATTAAATTGCAATTTCAGGAAATCTTTGACGCGCAGTTATGTGATTATCATAGGAGAAAAAAAAAAATCTCACGAGAATTTCGAACGTTATTTCGAAGTCACAACGTAACTCAAATAAAGAACAGACTGACCTCTCTTTTCTTCAAGACTTTCACGGATTATTGGGCTGATTCCGTCTATTTCTTCATCGTCGTTTATACACAAGTCCACAATGATGTCTTCTTTGTTGGGAAGACCCTGCTGATATAATAGAGATCTCGTAATAGGTCCTTTAACTTTCTTTTCCTTTGAACACGTGCTCACCAAATTAGAGGAAAGGAGCTTCGACCTTGCCTTTGTTTGTTTTTCTTTTTTTTTTACTGAAAAACCTCCTGGTACATAATCGAGTTTTATTGTTTTTCTTTATTCGCCCTTGTGTGACTGTTTCAATTACTTTTACCTTTCTCCGTTTTTTCGCTTCATTTGTATTTCTTGCGTTATTTTTTAAAAGAAAAGTCTTTGACCGTTTGTTTTTCTGCGAAGTCTCGATAGATGGCGGTTCGTACCTCCAGCTGATTTTATTTCTTTCTTTTTTTGGCTTTTAAATGGTGAGTATGATGCAATCGCTGTCTCAGGAGCTGAAAACAAACCTGTTCGTTGCATCTTTCTTTGTTTTGGTGTATACGGGGAAAAATAAATACGAAAGAATCAATTGGAATATATTTTTCTGCTTTGAATGAAGACATGAAACCTTAAAACTTTTCCTTGCACACCTTAGAATTTCGCAATATTTTCCTTTGAACTTTTTTCTTCGCTGCAGTGGATCATGGCTAATAATAGGGACTTCTTATTTGGGAATCGTCTCAAAATTCTGTGTGGTCTTGCACGTGCTGGCTGCGTGTGTGTGTCTCTTAGAGAACATGACAATTTTTCTGGTGTTCTACCGCCGAAGATCGTGCCAGTTAGAGATCCCCAAGACTAGGGGGCATGTAGCCCCTGGTTGGTCTGGCGCTCAACATCAACTGACTCACTGTCACAGAATGTGACTATCCACATTTTCTTTTAAATTTATTTTTTAGTATTTCAGAAGAATGATTTTCTTCAACTTATTTTTCTGAACTGTACTGTTGATAAAGAGAAACATTTTGTGGACCGACCCCTTAGAAACCTCTTGCGAGATCCCCTTAACAGGGACGTCTTATCATCATTTGGCCTTCAAGTAAAGATTAGCTCTTTGAGCTCATTTATCAGACCGGAAAAGCATCATAAATTCCTATTTAGAATCTTGTATTAATTTTTCCTTTCTCAAACGTTTTGGTCTTATTAATTTGAAGACTTCCCCAAGCCGTGCCCGTCTGGAGCCATGCTTTCGTACGCATTAGTTCATTAACGAAAGTAATGAGAGAATAATTCTGAAATTTATGAAAATTCAGAATTTATGAGAGAAATTATTCCAGAATTGGGGTGTGAAAGAAATAGTTTCAGAATTTTCCATTTGGGGGGGAACTTTGGCTCAGGCTGTGTTGGCCCACCTGTTGAGAAGCTTCACTAATTTTAAAAAATAAAAATTTTATTTATCAAGCATTTGTAAAAGAATTGTGTGCGTGTTTTCTCAAACTAAAAATAGACAGATGGGTCGTGAAGTTGATAGCGTTGCTGGTTTTGGGTCGTGGCTGAAGAACTCCTGATATACGGTATACAGGGTGTCCTGTAAGTGCTAATTCGGCCTATATCTCATCAACCGTTTGTCGTAGAGGTGTGGTTCTAATTTAAATTTAATACTCAAAATGTGTTCAAAAATTAACCTGTGCCGGTTTTGAGAGTGAAAATACAGTGTGTCACAACAGTGAGAGCAACAGACCCACAAACAGTACAAATGTAATTCAATCATAACACATCACTTCTGAAATATAGATGGCAGCACTGAAATATCAAACACAACACTACATACGCACTCAGACTGTTAGGTACATACACAGTTACACTTCCAGCACAACTCACTAGGTAGTAAATCGTCCATAGATGGTGATAGACCTGAGTTGTGCTCGGTTTGAAAGAAAGAGTGTCACAAAATAAAAATTTAAACGGTCCCCTTGCCCTTACAATTAGAAAGTTGTTGCCCTGTCTGTTCTTAACCCAGCGAAAAAAAAATTCCATGTTTGTAACTGTAATATTCACTGAGATATATTTTAATTAGAAAACGGAGGAAAGTTGGGAAATAACAGCAAAAACTAACTTCTGAATTGCCAATATTGCAGTTAAAAACATAGGATCTCTTTTGTTGGACTCAGAAAATACAAGGCAACAGCTTTCTTATTGGAAGTTGAGAGTTCAAGAAAACCGTATAAAAATCTAGATTTTTTTTATTTTCCAACTTTAAACTCTCAAAACTGGTACAGGGCGATTTTTGAGCATTTTTCCAAATTGAAACCATGCCTCTATGACAAACGGTTGATGAGATAAAGGCATTACAAGACACCCTGTATAAATCGATTGACAATACATCAAACTTTGTTTATGTATAAAAAAGACGAAAAAAAAACTTACTTTCAGAAACCGTGGTTGTTTTTTTTCCTTCTTCTTTGGAATATCTGTCAACAGAATCAGAGAGACTAGAATCCTAATTCTATTGCAGTATTTTTTGTTGCGGAGAGAGCTACTGCTTCCTCAGCTGTTGCTCTTCCACAAATGCACTCGCTCAAGGTTTCGGCACTGGTTAGAGAGGGAGAGAGAGAGAGAGAACGTGAGAATTTGTTTTTCTTTTCTCCCGTGTTCCGATTTCGTGTCAAACAAACTTTTCACTGCTGATAAAAAGCGCGAGTGTGTGTCATCTTTTTGTGCTTATCGCTAAAGACCTCTTTTTCCGCACATTCGATAGACAAAAAAAATATATGTTCATCCGGCCTTGAAATTGTTATTCATCCGTTTTGATTGGATTCCGTTTCTGAAACTGATTCCACATTACTTCGATGGTGCAAGTAATCACCATCTGGTCTGTGATCATTGTTATTTATTATAATACTATAATTGTGAGGGGCCATTCAAGTATTACGTCAGCAGATTTTTGACACCCCGTCAGCCAGCAAAATTTCGCCAGCATCTTAGAATATTTCATATCTTCAAAAAGGGTGGTTGATGACGTAAACAACCTTCAAACCCTCCTTGTCATCAAAAGTCAGCAAATCCGAAACCACCCTTGATGATAACGTAATACTTGAATGACCCCTGAAGAATTAGATTTTTTTTTTTTTCTGTCTCTCCGAGGAAAACCAGTTACCAATAATGAGAATTGGATCTGAAGATTGTTAGTTATCGGACGGACCGAATCTTTTTTGAGCGTATTATACAGAAGGTCGAGCTGGATGAAGTGATATTACGCATTCGTCGCGCGTATTATTTAAAGGTTCCTGCTTATAATCTCGGACAATTTAAATGTGTGTTAGGGAAGGCCGTGTTCCGTTCATTAGAGTGATAATTATTATTGTATGTCCCACATTTCCACGTTCATGATTGCATTATAACTATTCAATTTCTTTGAAGAATGTTGCGACGACTGTAATTTGAGTCGTTTCTGTTTTTCCAACGTGAATCGTCGTCCGGTATTATTTTACGAACATCCCAGATATATGCGTAAAATTGGCGTAATTTTTTAAATAATGTTTGAAAGTTCTTCGGTTTGCCACCAAGATTAGTTTTCCGTAGTTTCTCCCAACTTCGAGGCACGAATGCGAGCCGATCTCCCCGTTATAAACAGAGTGCAATAGGTCTGCGAATCGGTACAAATATTCAACCATTACGCTTCTCACTCACTCCGCTTCTGAAATATAGATGGTAGCACTGAAAAATCGCACAACGCTAAATACGCACTCAGACTATTAGGTATACACACACACTAAGACTGCGCTCATAGTGGAGCGGAGTGGTACGAGGTCCAAGAATTGTGACTAAGAAAGAAAAAATGCATAGGAATGAAGGAAAAGATGTTCGCACATAGTACACATAGTAATAGAAGAGGATAGACAAAATAATGTAATCGGAGAGGTTCTGAAATCTAGAGTGTGATGATGATCCCTCCGCAGAAGAGAGGAGAGATAAAAAATGGTGAAAGGGACCAACCAGCAGATCGGGGTGAAAACAAACGTGTTTGTTCTATTCCCGCACCTCGTTGAGTGGCCTCTTTCTGTCTTTCAGCTCGCTTCTGGAGTAGGCATGGTATAGAACAAAACAATACAATTTGTTTCGTCGTTAGTTTTTATTATGCACTCCAGTACCTCTTGGGCGCCTCACTATGTGCACGGCCGGCACAACTCACTAGATAGCAAATCGTCCATGGCGATAGACCTGAGTTGTGCTTGATTTGAAAGAAAAGGAAAGAGAGGTTCGTTTCCACACAATGGGTGTTGATAGTGGGATTTGAAAGTGTACCCTGCTGCACTTCTGCAGAAGTCTTTACCTCGCGAAAACAGGTGGCAGCTGGTGTTCAAATACGCTCGTGCGTTTTGTTGTTGTGAACAACATTTGTTTTGTATAGGCCCGTGGTTACCAACGTGGGGCGGCAATTTGATTTTTTAAGAGTGGTAATTTGATAATGTTTTATAATGGTTCTTTTAATTAAGTCATTGAAACCTCTTTGTATTGGCCAACTGACGGAAACGCTAGCACAGATACAAATTTTGTAGAAAAGATTGAAAAAAAGAATCTATAATAAAGAAAACCCGAATTATCAGAATTTTTCAAAGATGTAATTTTAGAATTGATGAGAGAAATAATATCACAATTATGAAAGAAATTCTTCCGGAATTGGTGAAAAAAGCATTTCACAATCCATGACAATTCATAATAAAAAATTTCAGAAGTTTTGAAGATTAATAATGTTTGTATAAAAAATTCAGCAATAATTAAAATACATGTTCAATGAAAAAATAATTTCAAATATGAATTTTTTCATTCATATTTAAAGAAAAAATTGAGAGCGGGCTACATGATGCTTCTTATCCTCCCCGCTTGTCTCTCAAGTGGGGGGGGGGGATATCAGGATTTTACAAGATGCTTTGGTGGAGTATAGCGATAAAAAAAAGGTTGGGAGCCGCTGATGGTATAGCCATTGTTGTGGAAAATGATTATTGTTAACGTGGGGAAAGTTAGCGCGTGCACCGAAAATGTTCGTTAGCCGAGGCAGAAAAATCATGAAAAAAAATCTTAATTACGAAGGTTTTTTAACAACTGGCTGTTGCGAAGATATTCCCCGCAGGGGCAGTTGAATTTTCTCTCTTTCCAAAATATATCTTCGCAACAGCCAGTTGTTAAACCTTCGTATGGTAGCGGAGAGTGACGTCATCCTTGTATAAATCTTAATTAGCCAACAAACTCGTAAACCGAGGCGTTTATTAGCCGAGGTATTACTGTATAAGAACATATTACATTATAGATCATGTAATATGACACTCCCTTGTAATGTTGAAGGAGAGGTTTGAGAATAAAATTTGCGCTCCCTCTGGTCCAGCGCCTGGGGCACAAGACCCACCTGCGGCCCTGTTATAGATCAGCCTCGTCGTCAACGCTGGGGTGGGGGCGAATCTAGAGCTCACTGTCAGGAGAGGTGATTTTTTCCACAATGCCCCGCATTGCCCGAAACAATCGCGAATTTCTGCTTCGATTTTTTTTTTTTAAATGCCACGTGTTTTTCCGTTTTTTAGTCGAAGTTTTCTTGAATTTGTTATTTAATCAAACACATTGATACAAGTAATTTTCAACGGGTTTATTGAATGTAATATTACCATATTCACATTTCGCTTATGGGGGTGGGGGGGGGGGGATCTCATTTTCATGTGTGCAGCAGTTATTATAAACAAACACAAAATGAAGGTAAATAAAAAGGTTTATGAATGGGGAACGTTGCCAACTGGTAAAGTTAGCCCTTAAATTTGGAATTGATGTTCTGAAAGGATTGAAGGTGGGGTTCTGGTTTTCGAAATTTCACTCACCCAACTCCTGCAGACTTTGAAGAGTTTCTGCAAATGGTTGAAAGCAAAATCTCGAAAGAAAAGAGATTTAGAGAGAAACCATACCACCGCTTATCTCAGGTTGAAATGTATGAAAGTGACAAAAAATCAATGACATCTTGGGGAATATTTATCCACATTTACACATTGTTTTGATTGTCTGCCAAATAAAAATTTTAATCCTCACAATCTCTTACCTCAATTATTACTTTACCACCATCAAAGCTCCACAGAAGGTCATTTCTTCACATTTTCATGATCTACTTGGTGTCAGAATAAGTTTTTTCCTAAGCTCTTTCCTCTGGGATACCAACAACGGATGGACGATGATTTTTCATATTTTGATTCCAGAACTAATCATACTATTTTTATTCTTTTTTGATGAGTCTTTGTGAAATCAGACTGAATGAACGCCAGAACTTTGCCACTGGACTTATCCCGTTAACGAGATCTCTTCCAGCCCAGCTTCATGGCAGAGTCTGGAACACTTTATTTTGTGTCAAAAAAAAGAAAAAAAAAACATACAACCTTTTACAACATATTTTCCCCGGACAATTGGGTACTGTCGCGATTAACAAATTTTATGGTGATTACAGACGAGATGGGATTAGGAGTTGGAGAAGTTTCTGGGTTTAGTTAAGATGAATGTACACATATTAGGATGGAGGTATGTTTTAAAAGTAATTGAGCCCCCCCCCCCCCCATGTGAAATCAGACTGTATAGAGTATCTGCAAAGTATCAAATTTCCAAGTTGCCCTGTCCAAAATCTCTTTCTCCATGTCAAAAACGAGACATGCCCCTGGCTGTCTGAACCAAATCTGTAACTAGAGATAGCTTGCTCTCGCTGACTCAATCGCAAGGTCACTGAGTCAATCACTTCTGAAATATAGATGGCAGCACTGAAAAATCAAAACATAACACTACACACACACACAGTCACACTTCCGGCACAGATCACTAGGTAGTAAATCGCCCATAGATAGTGATAGACCTGAGTTGTGCTCTGTTTGAAAGAAAGTCAATCACTAGGTAGCTTATTCTATCACTCACTCAGTGGGTTGTTTATTCATTTCATAGGTTACTCAAAATATCAGTCACTCGTAATGTTGCTCTCTATGTCACTCTTTCACTAATCTGATCACTCACTTGATCTCTAAGTTGCTCATTTACTCCCTAGGTCACTTTTACTCACTCATGTTGTCATTCACTCACTAGGTTGTCCACTCTGTTATACACTCAATCACCTCGTTGCTGACTCACTTACTCTGCCACACATAAACCAAAATGAGATTGATGGCTCCAAAAATTTATTATCTTTTGTAAATTAGTGAATTATTATGTCAAAATTAATGATTTAGAACCTTTAAATTATGAATTTATTGTTTACTGTTTCAATTTTTTTGTACAGATTATACTTTATGGCCTTATTGGGTAGATACGCACCTCCATCAGCCATTCAAGAGAAGAGAGTGAGCATATGTAGCTTTTTTTCTTATTTGAAACATTTACAATTAGATAAACATCTGGAATTGAAGTTTCGAGAAAAACAAACTGGTTTTTTCCCCCATCGGTGCACAAATACTTAATATCTAACTGATTTCAAAACTATATTTCTATAGGTTATATTAAATGGCGTTAAGATTTTAAAAAAATGTTTAGTCATTACAGTTGATGCATTGTTTTGCTTTCTTTCTTTTCCAACAGTGATGGTACTGTTGTTGATGGTATGCAAGAAGAAGTCAAGTGCTTCCGTGAAGTACCAAGAATCTTGGAAAAACTCAATAAAGATGGTTATATTTTAGGAATCGCATCGAGGTTTGTATATCAGCTATTTCATCAGTAAGCAATACAGGTGATATGAATAATTATTGTACAAAACATAGTGTATGGTAATATGGTGCAGTTGACACTTGTTATAACAACTCTTTCATTATAACAACAATTACGACAGGTCCAAAAAATTTTCCCCATTTCTGTTATGTTATTTTGTATCCAATTTAACGACTAGTCAGTACCGTTTTAACTCATGGGCGCACCTGGGTACCTCAAGAGGAGAGGGGCCTCAAAAAAAAACAACAAGTGGTTGAATTTTTTGAGAATTTTCAGGGAAGGGCCTGAGAAAAATCACTAGGCACAGGGGCTCATGATGCTCTTAAGACGGCCCTGCGACCAGCAAATGCTATTCAATCCATGAGACTCAGCTCGACCTCCCGTTTTTTTTGTTTTTTTAAATTTATTTTTTGCAAAAAAAGAAAAAAAAGGCAAAATCCATTGTTAAATGTGTTTAACCTTGACCTGTGATTCTTGAAAAAGAAAAGGGGGAAAGTGTCACTTCTACAGAAAACTCAGTAGTTAAGTAATGCTTCACTGGAAATAGGACGAAGCATAGCAAGGTGCGAATCAACTGGATAATGTTGATGTTCTCCCCCTCCCTGCTTACCATTCTTTTTTATTTTCTCTCATGGTGACTCACTCCCTTTTCTGGTTAATTTAATTTTCCATAACTTTACTTGATTTCTCATATGTTAGAATATACATGTAACTGAACCTATGTTTTCATTCTGAAAATTATTAATTTGACACGGTTGTCCTAAATAAATGCACTCTATCTTACTGTATTCCCCAAGCATTAGCCTGCATATGTGGAGACATCAAGGAAGAGCCGCATGCCAGAAAATTTGAATCATAGATTCTGTATAATTCTTAAATATCTTTGCTATAAAAATATATTGAATTGGCTGAATGCATACTGCGATCCTTATTAAATCTCTTTTCTCTCCATGCCAGGAATGGAGCAGCACCCGACTTTCAAAAGTCTGGTGTCCCTCGAGTTAGGCAGCATGCTGGCTAATGTGATGGAATTGGTAGATCTCAAATTTAAAGTTTTGGCTGAAGTTGACTAGAAATTGATGTCAAAAACCTAAATAGCCAAATCATTGAATATTCCAAACAGTATAGTCACATGCTGTTTGGAACATAATTTATTTAAGTAAAATGCAAATTACATCAGATAGATAACAGCGCCTACAATACCATAACACGGCGTGGATGCCATGGCAACAACTTTCCTTCTTAAACACTTTCAACTTTTCTGCCCACGAGAGCGAATCTCGGGTGCCACCTATATTTACGGGGGTGGTTGGCCCTGACTGTTATATATATAACAGCAAGTTCACCATAATTACAAACTATGATTTAGTCATGAAAGCAGAAGAGTTGGGGTTTGCTCTTTCTTCACGCTGTCGGTCACGAGAAGGGCTGCCTGGCAGTAGAGTGGTTAGGGGAACTAGCTTCTGACTGTGCAGGTCTGGGTTCGAAACCCGGTTCAGGCATGGATGTCTACTAACACTAACAAATTCTCTGCACATATCATACTGATCTCTTAGGAATACCTGTACATTATAAAAAAAATAGTTGGAAAAAAGTGTAGAGGCTAAATTTTATTTTATTATTTTTGGATACGTTTGATACAACAACCTTCCAATATAACATCCTTTTTCCACAGAATGAAGGGGAAGGGTCGTTATGAGTGTTGAAAGATGATTTTAGAAAAAGTATCAATACACACAACTCTCCATTAATGCTGATGGTTTGAAATTTTTCCTGATTCTAGAAGATTTCAGTCTGCCTATAACCTTCAAATCAAGGCTGTAGCGAGGTGGGGGAGACTTAGTGGTCTGGTCCCCCTCAAAAAAAATGTGAGAAAATGACTGAAAAAAGGAAAAAAGATGGCCAAATCTATTGTTCTATTACTTTGGTTCCTCCCTCCCTCGAACAAAATTTCTGGCCATGGGCCTGCTTCAAATGGCATGTGATCGCCTTTTGATATGGAGTGAACAAAATTCACTGCCTATATCCCTGGATAAAACATTCATATTAAACATAGGGATCAACAATCCTGACTGCCGATATTTTCTAAATAGTTGTGCAATAAACGCAATAGCCGCATGCTCTGACTTAAACATCGATATAGACCTGAGCCTTTCAATGTCCAGCTATATAAGACAAATTGTGAGTAAAAGTAACTCCGCTGCTTACATGATAAGAAGGTGCTATTCAAAGTGCGACTCTGATGTGTGACTTCAACACTTTTGTTAGACTGATTCTCGAGCATGCATCACCAGTGTGGAGCCCTTATTTGATTGGTGACATCAAACAAATTGAAAAAATCCAAAAGTGTTTCATGAAGTGCCTGCCTAGTCTCTGCCATTCCCTAGAACTTCCTCCCAATGACTTGAGACTGTGGTATAAAATTTTCTATGGTCAAACATATACATAGACTCTTTCATCATACATAAAGCTCATGAACTCTGGCACCAGAACTCACCAGCTGTGCATACATATTCCATTTGCAAGGAACCTATTACAGTATTCATTTTTAATGTCGAGCTGGCAGAGTGTGGAATAGACTTCCATCCGATCTCATTTGCACACTGATGTATGCGTTATTTTGTAAAAGATCAAGTTTTGACATCTTGAGTTTCTTGATCAGATACCCATTTTAATTTAATGCTCCCCATGCATGTTCACTTTTCTTTTTATTTTTATCGTGCTTTTTCCTTTTTTTTTCTTCCCTGCAATATAAGTGTGATTAGCCTTTTGTGGATGATTAAGTACATTAATTTGCGTAGTGCAAGCAATAGCCACCTGGCTGAAGAACGTGTGTACCCTTGGTCTAATTTAAAATGTGAATGAAAAGTTCAAAATATGTAATTCATCAATTCATCATGTTCGTCACTATTCGGTTTTTATTTTCCTCACTGTATACATTACTCGTTTTGTGTTTATTAGCTTTCTTTTCAGGGTGGGGAAGGATATTAACTACTCGACTCCACTTCTACAAATCATCAGAAACTTTTCTTGTTTTTATAACAGCAGACATTAAAATTGTATTTGTTCACTTTTAGAACTGCGACTCCAGCTAAGGCGGAGGAACTTTTGAAAGCTCTAGATTGGAACAAGTACTTCAAATACAAAGAAATATACCCTGGGCAAAAAATTACTCACTTCCAGAGGTATATATATATTTTTTACTTTTTCTTACATCATCGATACTAGAATATTGCTTGTTAACAGGGCCGCAACTAAGGTAGGGCAGAGGGATCTGGTGCCTCTTGCTCTAGACCAGGAAGGGAATAGAGTTTACCCTTTTTCCTTTCAAAATAATGAAAGTGTGGGGCACTAAAACTGGCACTGACCCCAGACGATGGAATAAATTTCCATTTCTAGTTGTGGCCCCGCTTGGTAAAACTAAAAACTGGGAACTAGTTTCAAATGTATATATATAACTGTATTAGCAATTGTCCAAGTGATTTCTGTCTTTTTTTTACTTTGCATTTGAGGTGTTTCAAATTCTATCTATTGTGCATATTTCAAGTTCCATTCTCAAATATTTTGATTAATTATAATTCGGCCATTTTTGTCACACCACTGTCATTTTCTGCACACAAGGACTAGTCAGAGTGTGACCTATGAGTTATTGCCTATTACGGACAGCAGCCGCTTTTTTATAATCACTGAGGGGTTGAAGCTCTAACTCCTATGTGTAGGACTCCCTGCAGTAGCAATGTTTTTCTGTGGTCATGTCCCCATTTCTGTTGTATCCTTGTGTCAAGAAAGTTTTTGACAAGGACAAACTGGGTATCAAACTCATGATACCTCTTAAACATCCTTTGATACTTTTGTTGAGTATCTTATTAACCTGGGCTACCGATGAGATTTCAAATATCTTTTTGGTAATCTAAAAACTTTTTTTCATGCATAACGGCAATGATTTATTTTAAAAAGAGTAAACTTTTCAAAAAGTAATCAAACCATTAAATGGTTTAAGTAAGGTGATATAATTTTGGTTATGTGGAACAGAACAAATTTAAGCACTTACAGTGAAACACCTATAAGACAATATTCAAGAGGTGCGAGATATGTACTATTTTAAAGGAATTGTAATTATAGATAGAATCTATTATAACTATGGAAAGTGCATTGGTACTAGAAAGTAATAATGGTGTTATCGTTAATGGTTAAATCGTTATAATGGTGATTGATGTTATAAGAGAGTAATCGTTGAACAGTCGAACTTGGTTAATTCGAAGTCCAAAGTAAGTGGAAAAAAATTTGAATTATCCAATTAATCTGTGTCGGATCCGTAAAATGACTACAAATTGCAACTAAATCATGAACATTTGCATTTGATAATAATCATCAATTATTAAAATTTACTCATCAGTTACGAAACTTTCTGAAATTTCAATAATTTATCATTTTTGATCCTTGGCTGCTGCTGCATTATTCTACTGTTCTGGAATCAGCATCACTACAGAATTCCTTGACCATGTTCAAAGCCTGATTTACGGAAATAGTTCATGGTCATCTGTTATGGAACTGTTTCCCAAATTGTTCTTATGCTATCAAAGAAATATACTTTCATTAACACATTACAAACTGAACATTCCGATACTTTCCATACTCTTAATGACGACAAAAAGATGATTTGGAATGTTACACCTTTGATATATAGGTTGAAAACCATAATCGTAGTAGTTGGTACACAGTCTCAATGCATTCTAACTATACAATGTTAAAATGGACATTAAATTATCAAAAGAAGAAGAGTGGAAAAAAACTGAATTTTTTCAAACTTTTATTTCGTCTTTAAAAATTTGTTGTTCAACAACTTGATCGAGAAAAGAAAAGTGTGGCTTCTTGTAGGAATTTTTCCAAACTAAACTTGCTCACACAAATAAAACATGATGTTTTCCTCCTTAAATTTGAAAATTCAAACAAATTTCAAATTAAACAAGAAATTTTATCGTTAATTTAGATAGGAAACTCTCGAGCAGAGTTCACAAAAATTCAAATTAACCAAGTTCTACTGTATAGGATTTTCCCTCCGTATACTTTTTGTTTTGCAACTTTAACTACATGCTTGTTAATTTCACTGCATCTATAGGCCTATTTGTTTTTATTAATCAAAATAACGTAATCAAATTTGGTGCATTTTCTCTTCTTTTTTTTTCACATTGGAAATTTAGGATAAAAGAAAATTCTGGTGTTGAGTTTTCCGAAATGTTGTTCCTTGATGATGAGCATCGAAACATCGTTGACCTGAAAAAACTTGGTAAGGATTGAATATTTTAAAAATAATAAAATATATAATTTAACTTGTCTAAATTAAATGCCCTTGTACCACTGAGCACAAAGGAATGAGAACATGCTTTGATCAATAAATATTTCCTTTTGCCACCTGATGCTCAAAGATCGAGGGGGAAGCAAAAACTGTGGCATCATACAGGGTGTCCCACAGAACTCTTACAACCAAAATTAGAGAAGTGATGATGTGGGTCAAGACAAACAATTTGTTCAATGGAGCATGGGGGTTGCAACCCACTTTTTTGATGAATCACTCCCCCAAATCAGAGATTGTTAAAATATGGCAACATTTCTTACAGAATATATGCTCAACCTGTGGCCTGTAAACTCAGACTTTATTTCGTAAACATGAACTAAGCACTCAGCATATTACTAGATTCCTTAAGTGACCTGTGGAACATTTACAAATGAATTAAGTGACCAGGGGCACTGCTGTAGATCACTTAAGTGATTCATGGAATATTCTTACTTCACTTAAGTGACCCAAAGCACATTTCCAGATCACCTAATTTGCCCGTGACAGATTTAAAAATCACTAGTGATCCATATTTGTTATGGACATCTTTTTCTCAGCCACTTCGCTGGGCATTTTGCCTGTTGTATTTGTATTTGCAGCACATTATCAGATCAACAGTGATTTGCGGCACATTTACAAATAAAATTTAAGTGTGTATGTGTGTGACCTGGGACATGTTTAGATTACTTAAGAGGCTTGTGACACATTCTTACCTTACTTAAGTGATCCACTGCACATTTCCAGATCACCTAATTTATCCACGGTACACTCTCAGACCATTTAAGTGACCCGCAGCACATTTATAGATCACACATTTTCAAACCAATGAAGTGGTCCACACTCTTCAAAAGATTGAGCACCAATCACACACAATTACAGAAGAATAAATATTGTCCCCTTTCTTCTCTCTAACAGTATCGTGCGCGTGAGGGATATATGCTAGTAGAGTAACTTTGTCTAAACTTGATACAGAAACTCTTCCTTTCTCGGTTTTGTCCTACTTTTTTTACCAAATCCTATCAACAGAATTTATTTAATTAAGCAGTAAATTATCAATATATTGCCAAGTATTACAAATGATTGATTCTGCCAAAGCAGAAATTGTGTGGTTTTAAGGTTATTTAGGAGGTGTGTATGTGGATCATTTGGCTTATTAATTTCCCATTTGCTTAGTTTGAGGGTTCAACAGGTAGAGTAGTCTTCAAAAACTTCAGTCTGGATTGAAAAAATAATTTTTTATTTACTACCTCATGGTCTTGGACAGTAACTAACATTCACCATTCAAAATTGTGGTGCACATTTTTTTATGTGCATGTAAAACAACAGTTTGCATAACAAAGCAGTTGGATACATAGGCCTATTCTAAGTTTGGTGATTTTGATGCTAATCAATATCTTTCAGTTGTGTTCTGTATTTTTAGGGCATGCGGAAGCATAAACAATGTTTACAATGCTCAGCAAAGAGCTAGAAATGAAAGTGCTTCATTTGTTAAAAATGATTACACAGGTATTGATCAATAAAATGTAAAGCCCTCTAAAAATAAGAATGGACAGTGCAGTAAAACCACCCGGTTCACCTTGACTTATTTAACATCAGACCTTATAATTTACACATTTTGCGCTGTGCTTTTTGAAAGTTATCTGGAAGGAGTGTCATTTTTAAAAAACTCATATGTCAAAATAGCTTAATATCACTTTGCAAATGCATTTCATATTTAAAATTCTACAGTCAGCATTCTAGTTTTATGCTTATTTTATGGAAATATTTAATTAAAACATCTATAGTATTTCAATGTTTATTGGTCGGCACAATGTGTTTGAAAAACAGGAATTAACCAAATTTTTGCAAGTTTCATAAAGAAGCTCTTCGCCCGTTTTGTTAGAACAAAACGACCCAGAATTCGTCACAAGGAGGTCACTGCATGTCGAGTTCCACTCGCACCTGACCCAATCAAACATTCAAAATAGGTGTGTGTGCATGTAATTTATATTATATTTCAAAACTAGTTATCACAATTGACTAGGAATCAGTGGTTTACGTTTCTACTACTGTTCCTATTCCAAGTCTACACGTTTGAAGTCTGACTTTTGGGAGAAATCAGGCACGACTAATTTTAATAACAGCATAAATCTGATGTAGCTGTCTTTAGCTTCATGTACAAACATTTTGATTGAGACATCCGTAACAAGTTAGGCACATCTCTTGACTGCCTGAGTGTGAGAAATACATGTGGGAAGACAACTACAAAGGATTGTGTGTGTGTCTACTTCATTTCAATGGCCACTCCCTCTCCTTCATATTTTTCAGCATATAGATGGTGTAATGAATCAATGAACGCCAGCGATCTGCCAGAAAAGTACGTCTGGAAATTTTTTTTTTAGGGATTCTTTTAATTATGCCAAGATTATGTTGTCTATGGGGGGGGGGGGGGAGGGGGTACCCTACCCCATCCTACTTTTTAGTCCTGCATTTTCTAATTTTTTTGAGTGGGAGCCCTGTTGATTGTTTTCAGCAATAAACTGCATGATATCTATAGCAGACTCTAATTTCTCTGTTCATATCTAGCTAGTCATTCTAAAGGGCATATTTTATTTGAAAAAGACAATTTAAAAAGAAAAAAAAAATCACTTTTATCCTTAAAGTGATAAAATCCAGGTGTTCTTAACATACAGGTCATGACCCAAACTTGGGTTGCAAATGGGTTGTACAAATTCACTTACAATTCAGTTTCTGTGCATTTGTTGCAGGGTTGAAGATACGGTCATATTTTTTGCAAAATGCGAAAGAAAATCTTAGAGCACGAAAGAAGTAGTAGTCACTTTTGCAAAAATGCATACAGGAGGTACGAAACGAGTAGACATCCATCCATTATTAACATTTTACTAAAGATTTTTCACTAAAGGAATTTTAAATCTAGCTTAAACCCTGATTTGTTGCATGGCTGATTTCAGGGGTGTCTTAATGATTTCTGTGCCCCCCCCCCTCGAGCTATGACCATATACAGTACTTTGTGGGGTACGCCCATCCTTCGGGAATGCTTCAATATCTCTCTGAGATGGGAAGGAGGGTGTCTGGTCTTTAAAGGTGAAAACATTTTGTGGGAGAAATCTACTTCTTTTCTCTGACTCCCAGGAAATCCTCATATCTTGTAAAAAAAATCCCTACTTTTTTTTGGGGGGGAGGGAGGGAAATTATTTGCTAAAAAAATATCATTTATTTCATTTTTGATCTCTGAAATGACATCATAACCATAATGTAAACTGCCATCATTGCATCAAATCACGAGAAAATTTCCTTTTCATGGGAGGAAAAATATAAAATTTGTTGGAGAGCCCCTACAATTCAGTCTTTTGACATCAAGAATTGTATCTGCTCTGACAATAAGTCCAGTTTGGGTCCGATTGTGATTTTTTTTTGTTGGTGTGATTTGATTTGAGAGTAGTAATGATAGGTAATTTAACCTATTGCTAGGCAATGTCACATTTTTTACAAAAAAAAAAAAATAGGGAAAAAATCCCTACAACTACACTTTTATTAATGAAAAATCCCAATGTAGTGTAGGGATTTTTTATGCGCTCTTCTTTCAGAGCTGTGCCACCAAACTTATCCTGTTGCTGAGATCTCCAGTCCAGCTGATCATGAAATACATGCTCAGTGACAGAGGTCTTATAGTCTCAAACATTTAAGAAGCATGCACTGTATTTCCCCGCATTAGCCAGCAGTTCTCAACCTTTTTTGACTTGTGGAGCCCTTTTTAGTAAAAAAATTCTATGGCGGAGCCCCATTTCTTAATTATTCATCGAAGTTACTGATTTATTTTTACTATTTAAAAATGCAATTATTTTTTAATATTTCACTGTTTTTTTTATTTTCCTCAAGCGTCCGCGGAACCCCAGTTGAGAACCGCTGCTCTAGGGATACCAACTTTTGAATGTGAATAATCACAACCTGCATTCAGCTAATTCAATCAATTTTTAAAATATATAGGTATTTAATAATTCGTGGCCGGTTGGTTATGTTGGAAATAATCATATTTTTCAACATGTCTGACATTCTGAGCACAAATTCTTAACTAGCTTTATTCTAAAAATTGATTTCAATTAGTTGAATGCATACTGAGATCTTTATTGAACCTGGCTTTTTCTGAAAAATGGACCAGACCCTAACATTTAAATGCTGGTATCCCTAGAGTTTTACAGCATGCTGGCTAATGCAGAGGGAATACAGCAGCAGTGTTTCAAGGTTTTGTAAAATGAAACCACACATCGGTTTCACTATTTATTATTGAATCCTAATGATGTAACAATGATCACAACCACCCCTATTATTATCAATTTTTTGTTGTCTAATAAAATTGTTTTCTATGTAGGTGTTACAAGCTTCTTAGTTTTAGATGGAGTAAATAGCAGTGCCATGGAGAAAGCCTTCAAGCAATACAGCAAAGAACATTCTTGATATCAAACCACTATTAGCACGATTTTCCAGTTCATTCAATGTGTTTATGAAACCAGGGGAAAGAGTTTAGCGAGATAAAAATATATTTTACGCATTCATTAGATTTCATAAATTATTGTCAACGAATGCATCAACTTCTAGTTAATTTTTAAAATGAGTGTACATATTGTGATATAAGTGTTCATATTTTTAATCTTGTGTGAATGTGATAATTTCCTTGCAACAATAAATTATTTATAGTATACATACATATGTTTAAAAACAAAATTATTACTTGAGCACAAAATACTTGTTTCAATCTAATAGATTTGATAAAATTGTTCAATAATAATAAGTCGATGTGGCATTTCTATTGCTTTGAGTTTTGAAATGGAAGAGGGGGGGGGGGAAGGGTTGTAAATTTTTTTTGTCTACGGCTTAGTTCTTAGTGTAGTTATTCATTCAGGGTGATTATAATTAGAGTTCCCATACTTAGAGTAGTTTTTTCTAAAAAACTACTGATCTGAATACAGCAAGATTTTCAGGATATATTAATGAGACGATGGGAGAAAGATTTATGCAATAAAATATAGTTCAAGTTTTTATCACCAGGTGAACAAGAGTGGTGCTTTTCATTGAATTTTCCCTTTTTCCATGGTCTATATAACACTTGTGTAAACAGTTCCGATGGAATAATTCCAGAATGGGTGCTTCATAGGTGTAAGTAGTTTGTTTATTACTGAGAGAAAGACACTGCTCAATGCAATTCCTTAGAATTTTTATATCATGGCGTACTCATACTTTAATCAACATAAAAATATCAAAAATTGATGCATGATATAGAAAGATAAGATGTGCATATTCTAATTTAAAATTTCAAAAGTTTTCGAGCTGGAATTTTGATGAAATCAAGCACAATAATTAAAAAAAACGTTCATGACTATTATGAGGGAAGAAAATGGAGCTGAGCTCTAGTTTTGGAAAAAACTCTTTATTTAAAAAATATTATATGCAATTAGCAAAAGCTCCATGTGTTGTGAAACAAATACAAATGTTCAATATTGTGACTGCAGATGAGTTAGATATTACTAAACACGAAAAAGTTGAGTATTTGCTCATGCATAAGCAACAAAGTATCGTGTAACCACTTCTTCATTTACCAAGTTTTCAATTAATGAGCATAAATTAAGGTTTTCCAATTACAGGGTTCCCAGCAAAATCTGCTTGATCATTTCCCTGACTCTCCCTGACCAAATTCGCGTACACTGACACACACATATATAAGTTTAAACAATCTAATATCACTAAATCAGTGATTCCCAACGTGGGCGTTAACATGGTTCCAGGGGGTGGTTCCAGTGGCGTTAACATGGTTTCTTTTACAATGTTCCAGGGGGCGTTAGAAGCTACAGGTATAACATAGGATCCTATGGGTTAGATTGCGTTGTAGGCGATAGGAGAAAAAAATTTCTGAAGGGGGGTAAGATGGGACAAAAAAGTTAGGAAACTATGCTCTAAATTATAGTCGACCCCCTCCCCTGTATTTGTGGGGGTTACATTCTGGGGGTGGGGAAAATATGGGAAATTGCAAATAACTGAAACCATAGATTTTTTGTTTATCTTGTTTATTGAACATCACGAGAAGAGCAGGTAACGCAAAATTATAAGGGAATGTAAACGAGGGTGCAGCGATTGATTGTTGGTGATGTTTTCTGAAAGAACATTGTAATTTCTGTTTGCCGTTTCTTCTTCATATCATCAAGTATGTTGGAGTATGTTGACAAGACTTCCTCTACCAATTTTTCTACATGTGAAGAACGTACCATAGAGGGATCTATATCATGAAAATCATGTGGTGAGCCAAAGCAGCAACTGACTTGCTTTCGCCAAGCATAGTCAATATATCTAAATTTTTTTGTATTTTCGGAGCATTATCAGTAGCACTAGACAAATGAGCCATCCTAAACAGGCACAATTCAAATTTTGTAATTAAAACATTGCTGAGGATTTTTTTCCTCAACAATCGTCATCATAATGACGATTGCTGAGGAAAAAATCCAATGAAGGAAAAAAACGACAAATACGGGAACCGCGAATACGGGGTGGGGCGACTGTATACAGGGGTGCAAGTGCCCCTCATCCATTTTGGAGCAGCAAATTTCATTTTCGGAGCAGAAATTTTGAAAATGGAGCAGAACTAAACACGAACTATATCTGCGATATAAGGAGTAATTTTCCTGTGAAATGCCCATAGTTTTGCTAAAAATGGTTGAAACAAATAATTCTAAATAAATTTCCTTTACAAATTAAAATTCATTAAAAAATTTTCTGAATTATCTTATCTGTCACTAATAAAACATACATTAGTGAAATGATGAATAAAAATTATTAGACTCTTTTCAAATTAAGCAACATGCATACTGAAAACCCAGACAGCAAGAATTTCTGCAGCTTGAACACCAAAATCTTATTCATCCTGATATAGCAAAAAAAGTGTGTGCAGAATATAATAAGAGTTTCCGTGAAAAATTGGCTTCTCACAGGATTTAAAGGAATTATTAAATTTAAAAGCAAAATGCAGAAAACTAGAAAAATATAAATACCTTATTTACTTAAACAATTTCTCAACCTAAAATAGCATGTTAATAGATTACGAATCACGAGTCGCTTTGAGAAGTACAGTATCTCAATGACAATTTTTTTCCAATTTTTTATGCCCTTGAACATAAGATTTTGTATGTCTTATTCCATTAAAGCATTGGATGGACAGATTTTTCAATGTTCAAACAGACTTTCTTTATTTGTTAACAATGAACTCTCTTTCACTGTCTGCGTCACCATATGCTGAACATAAAAAAGCCTTCACCAAAACTGGCAAAATTTTGAACTTTGGGCTGCTTTCAAAGTTACGAAGTTTGAATATGTCTGCCCAATATCTATCTCTATTCTCTGAACTGATTTCACTTCTTGTAATTATTTGCATTGTAGTTCCCATTCATCACACATAATCAATAGTTCTGTTGGTGATACAATATTAAGCAACATTCCACCAATACGTGAGGGAGTAATGTACCATCCCAGCAATGCACGAGAGGGAGTGCAAAAAACAAGAAATGGTGCAAACATTTCATTCTCTCCAACAACATGTTTCGGAAAGGTAGGACATTAATATAAAAAAGGTATCTCACAGAAGTTATGTAAAATGAGCACATGTTCCTAGTACAAACTCCTTCCTCTGACTATTGTTAAGAGCATGCCCCTCCTCCACCAATGAAGTGGCGGACCGTGCGGCCATATTGGGCGGCGCTCAAGGAGGGGTGCCCAATGGAGTTGAAAGGGTGGAAAAAGGTATGTCGACCAAAAAAACGTGGTCCAAACATGGTCCGTAGCGCCAAAAAAAAGGTTCTGCATGGGTAGAAAATTTTTTCCCTCAAGCCGGCCCTGTTCACCAAATCCGGTTTTTCGCGATGTGAAATTGTTACGATCGGCAACCGCCGACGGTAACCACACGACCTCATAGTGGCTAGATGACAAAACTATGAATGGAGTTTTTACAGATCCTATTTTTTCCCAAAGATCTCCGAAAAATTTCGGTAATTTAAACGAGTAAACCAATCCTCTTTTCGATGTATACAGTCTTTGAACGCCGGTTGGCAGCAGCGAAATTACTGTTATTTTCAGTATATAACCTATAACCAGCAGGAGAAAAAACGGTCTCCGAAATCGGAAAATTTGGCATATTCATTCAAGGACTTTGATAGCCCGCCGGTTATACCAATAACAGTACAGGACTTAATACTTCAAGGTAGTATAACTACTTTCCAAGGTCACGAGATAACGTGATTGTGGTAGATGGTGGGAAGTGAAAAAAAATGAAGTTTCTCCCGCCCCCCCCCCCCGCATCTTTTTCCGTGTCTCGGAAAGAACGCGTCCCGTGATCAAAATTTTCATATTTATTTTTCCTAAATTAAGGGTATTTGACGTACAACAGTGCATTAGCGGTACCTCCGCGAACCACAAACAAGAATTGGCGCAAATGCGCAGGGATTCGGCGCCATGGCGCACCATGTAGCAAGAGAACCGTTTCGGCGCAATTGGCGCAGCTCTTGCACCCCTGCTGTATAGCATTTCATGGTAATATACCATTGAAAAGCCCATTACAGACAGATGCTAATATTTTGCCGCCAACAGCACTCCTTACAAAATCAAACTGTGTATATGATCTTGCACACAACACTAGTTTCCTTGGAAATTTCACAGAGATAATTGAATTCAAATCATTCTTCAACATATAAAGGTTAAGGGCCCTTTCACACGGAGCGGATGTGGACGCAGGTCCGGAAGAAGTTTTAACAATTGGTATATACAGAGCATTTCAGACAATGTGGAATGCGCCCGCACCTTTGAAGTGTTCATGTGGGTCCGGCTGGCATCCACATGTGTCAAAACCTACGTGCGGGCTCCACATCCGTACATACAAGTTTCGTACATTAGGTTATTTGGAGCTATTCAAACGACGCGGATCGAATTAGTCCACATCTTTGGCTACTTTTTCAAGATGATTTTGCATGGAATTTTTTTAATTATTTGACATAAATATAAAAACACCATATGAAGGTCCCTGTGCATCAATAGGATGTACCCACATATATACGTCTATCCCTCCGTTTCCTTAGATAAAGGAGGTATAGCAACTTTAACTGCCTTTTGTCCATACTTTACAATTTTATATAATAAAACCTGCCAACAACGAACACTGACGGGACCAAAATTATAAGCCATTCTGTAATTCATTACGAATATATTTGACTGAATACTTTAATAACTTTTAAATTTAATTACAAATTTTTAATTTTTTCTTTTTAAATTTTTAAAATTATTTTAAAAATATAACTATTTAAAATTGTTAAAAATATTTTTTTTATTTTTAAAACTAAATACTTTTATTAAACAACATTATCCATGTACGGCGTTCACTCAGGGCTGGATTAACACGTTTGAAAGCCCTAAGCACTTCAATAGTTTTGGAGTGTTCCCCCCCCCCCCTCAATACATACATATATACTTTACATGATATTGAGTCTATAAACTTAAAAAAAAATTGAAATTTTATATTTCAGAAGTGACTAATCTAAGGATGGGATTTCACTCTATAAGGTTTATGAAAGTTATTTTATAAAACTTGAAAAAAAGCAACCAATAAATTTATCGGTTACATTCGAGAAAATGCAACCGATCAGCTTATTGGTTACATTTGTAAAAGAATTATAAAATTTTTATAGTGTAATCCAGGCTTAACACAGAATTGTGATGTGAATATTTCTAAGCACAGACATTTTAAAAGTCTCCACCCCTCCCCCCCTTTTTCTACTTGCAAAGTCTTTGATATCTCCTGATTTTGTTTTTTTGGAACATCATTGGATGTGTTTTTGGAATTTTTTTTTCATATTTTTCAAAAAGACAGATCTTAGATTTTTTTTTCAAAACCTTTTGTGTGTGAAAATATTTTGAGATATATTCTCCCATTGACTAATTGTGACGATCAAACTGAAAAGGCATCTTTATGTTACGATTAAACTATTAAGATTATTCTATGGGGCTCTAGATTAAACCACCAAAGAATAGCTGTAGGCTGCCTATGAGCACTGAATCAGGGGTGAAGGAGAAAAATAATTACAAAAATCGGGAAAAAAAAGTTTTTATGCACAAATTTCCAACTAAAGATTTTTTAGAACTTCAGTGCTCGTGTGAAAGGGCATGTGGATCTGGGATCTGGATCCACGTCCGCTCAGTGAGAAATGGACCTAAAGGTTCTCTACCCACAGGCAGGAAAAAAAAAACAAGAAAACAAAATGTTTTTTCAGAAGAAATAGAAAAGAAGTTAAGAGCTGGTATTGGCTTTGCTTTCAACAATGGAAAGGAGGGTCTCTTCACTTTAGATCCCTTCATCTATTTACTCAGAGGGCAGATTGTTTCTTGGCCAAATTGTAAAATCCCACCTTTCAACTGATAAGACATCTCTCAGTAGGGGATCTGGAGGAAAATGCTGATAAGGATTTTTTTCCTCTCCCTGGGGGTCTGAAAAATAATCTTCCATGGAAAAAAGTGGAGGTAAACCATTTGAATGTAGATTTATCCTATGATTTTTTCCCGACTTTTCCCCAAGTATTTAGAATTTTCCCTGAATTTTGACAAATATTTCATATTTTCCCTGACCGTTTTCAGATTCCCTGACTGTTTTCCGATTCCCCGACTTTCCCTGATTCTCCCTGACTTTCCAGGTTGCTGGGAACCCTGAATTAATTTATGTTTGTTATTCATAAACCATTCATATACATCAGCAACTATCATGTGAATGGTTGAAATTTCTATTTATCTGGCTTAGATTTCTAGTTCAGAAAAGTTCCTGAATTGGTCATGAGGTGGCATTCTAATAAATATTGCCATACTGTACGTACCCATATCACCATGCAAGTCCCATGCTTGTATGTGCCATATTTCCAGAGTTATTCAAGTTTATTTGGAATTCTCTAGGTTTTACTTTTTTCTAAAATATCTCCTATTTGCTCCTCTACATTCCAAAATGATTGGAAGAGGTAGAAAATGATTGTAAGCAGCTGCATGTGATGAAATAAGATTTTAAAGGGCCCATGACCAGCACCTCCTAGAGATAGGTCTCCGCACTCTGCTTGTGATGTCAGTAAGTAGTCTATTTTCCCTCAGAATATTCCGGGGGAAAAAACTTTCCTGCTCATGTAAGTATCATTGTGAGGAAAAGAAATGGTCAGGCTCAGAATTGGAAATTTCTATGCCCCACATCCAATTACCATGCGGTATTTGTGAGCCAATAAGGAAGATTCTATGCCGAAATAAGAAACTAAATAGGATGTTGTGTTCCAAAATGCGGCAAACTTGCTAGGTAGTCTGAATGACGTTTATGGCAAACTTGCTAGGTAGTCTGAATGACGTTTATGGCAAACAGTGCAGACACCTTGTATCTCTAGGAGGTGCTGCCATGACACGTGAACAGATGAAGATAGAGCGATACAAAATCACCCATGCGCTACAAGATGATGGTATCAAAAAACGCTTCCTGGTGGAAAATTCATGAACTTTTTTGTTACCTTGACAGGTAAGCAAACCTTAAACAAAATTTACAGTTCAGAATAAATGCTTTTTGAGTGAGATAATTTAAAGTGTGCTCAAAATGTGTATATTGGCTATAAAAAAAGTCCTACTTGTGATTATTCATCAGTTTCCCAAAATGTGAGATATTGCCTCTAGGATGAGGTGATAGACGTTTCAAATAAAACATGAGAAATCCTGGGGGTTAGCTTGATAAGAAAGATAATGGGAAGAGGTGCGATAAGTTTGGAAAACTGGCATATATTAGAAACTTCCAGATCATTATTTATGCATTACATATATTTTTGGATAAAAAGTTCATAACCTTCATATTATCAAGTTATATATTTACAGAAACAATTACTTTTGAACAATACAAACTCATATTTTTATTTTTCACACAATGTAATATTTTTTTATACTTCTCATCTATTTTATAATATACCTCAAGGGAACTTTTTACTAGAGCAGTCAGTTTTTTTTAACCTGGGACCCCGGTGGGATCTGCAAGATTTTCATGTACTACCATTGCTCGAATGACACATTTTGTGCTGTTAAATTATAATTTATTACTTCAATTTTTTTTTTGATAAGCAAATTTAAAAAATCAATACTTTTGGATTTCAGAGGGAGAGTGGAGTCAAAAATAACTTTATGATGCTACACATGGGGTCCACAGAACAATGACCTTCGCCAGAGGGAGTCTGCAACATCAAAAGGAAAACACTACTAGTCGTGTTCAGGGCCACATCTAGATACTTTGTCAGCCGGGACAAGCATGCATTTTGACACCCTAGTGATGTAAAAGGAGCAGTCAAAGGGTGAATTTGAGGCTCTACTACTGAGATTTCCTCAGATTTTTTCAATTAAATATTTCGGAAACGTATAACTTTTTTTGTTAGCACCAGGAGACACGGGTCAAAAACCTTTCTTATTGGGTTTTAGGAAAGACAGAGAACTCAAACTTTTTATAAACTATGCACTTTTTACAACATGAATGACGTAACCGAGTTCTATATATTCATTTTTTGGATAATTTTTCTAATGTGAAGAATGCCTCTAAGACGAACGGTTTGTCTGTAAAATGTGATGCATCCTATAGATTTCTTAGATTAAAGCACCCCCTGTAAAAAACATCCCTTATATACAACATTAGTGTTTTGGAACAAAGAGGAACTTTATGATTATCAGATGACAGCATAAGTGTGGGACTAAGTCTAAATAAATATAAAATAAAGTTCAGTTTAACATTTCATCCCTGTAAGTTTATTGCGTGTCAACACTTTCACAAAATGCTCCCTAACAAATTATTCTACCACCCCAATGAAAGGCAAATATTCATTATTAAACATATTTGAATTGGTACGAGTATTCTTTATTTTTATTATAAGCATACAGCGATAAGAACTAAAATGACCTACCAAAAAATTAACTTACTTCATTTATTTATAAAATGGTATAAATAAAGGGGTTAAATGAAGCAAATTATAATACACACGCCTGAGGCAACACTTTTTTGCTCCCTCAATAATTCAAAAAATACATTTAGTTCCAATTACAGCACTAATGTAGCCGACACTAAATCAAAGAGGTGCAGGCCACTTCATTGATTTTAAAACGTGTCGTTTGCTATTTAAATACACAGTCACCTCCCGTGTTCGCATTTTTTTTCCTTCATTGGGATTTTTTGGCAGCACTCAGCAATCGTTATTCATTTTTCTAGTGCTACTGATGCTTCGAAAAGGCCCAAAAAAATTTACAAGGAAAATTAGATATATTGACTTTGTTTGGCCAAAGTCAGTCAATAGCTGCTGTGGGCTGCCATTACAGAATCTACTGTAAGGTATATCAAAAAGAATCTGAAATTCAAGCAGCTGTGACTGTACCGTTGGCAGTGAAAACTCTGCATCTCTGGGATCCATGTGTTTCTTGTACAAAAAATAGTTACTAAAAGTTAACGAAGATTTATAGCAGTGGCCCCTAGCCCAGTGCTCACAAGTATTGAATCACTCGCGTTGTTCTCCCCATGAAGACAGCCTTGACGATATGAAGAAACAGCTAACTGAAATCAATTGTTCTTTCAGAAAACGGCAATAATCGCTGCACCCTTTTATATTCCCTTATGTCACCCTGCTCTTCTCACGACATTCAATAAATGAAATATATAAAAAAAGACCCTATGGTTTTGGTTATTTGCAGATTTCTGTATTAATTATCCCAGGAACACAACATCTGCAAATATGGGGGGCAGACTAATGTGAAGCTGCACCATGGCTCACATAAATTATCTGTAAATTTGCAGTTGGTCACTATCGATCTGGGAATGTGCTGCTTAATTTTTTTTACGAAATTAGGTTTGAGTACGAATGCTTTTAAAACTGTACATTTTTTTGTGATCATTTTACACTTTCAAATCAAGCAAAACTCCAGTCTATCCCCCATAGGCAATTTACTTCCAAATGAGTTGAGTACACATGCAGTCATCTTTTTTTGTGATTGAATATTTGTACCATTGTTACATTTCATACTACATAATCTAAATAGTTATACTGCATTTAAAAAGTCAAACTTCCTGGTTTTTTTTCTTTCAACTTGAACCACACAACATAACAGAAGTCCCTAAACCTCCTATAAAATGCTACATATTTTAACAGCTTTGCAACTGCTGAAAATCTGAACTAAGGGATATAGAGAAATCAACTTTATAAAACATCTGAGCTTGTCAATACCGCCAAAAGGATTAAGTTATCAAAATGAGTAATCTTCAATCATGAAACTACCTATAGCAATGACCCCCCCACACACAATTCATTATAATTGGACCCAATTTGAACACATTGATCCTTTTGGTAAAAAATACTGAACAATGACTGCAGAAACTTCCAAAACTAAAAAGATTTATTCAAAACAAATTTTATAAATACACGAATGTGCTGTTATTGTTTATAATTTTATACAATTCAATAAAATCTCGTATAAAACATGATTTTGTAGGTGGAAATAAAAGATGCTTTCTTTTTCTTCATTCAAATGCTCCCTAACTAATATCACCACCAAATAAAAACAAACATAGCTCCCACTAAAAGTTTCGGTCAGCTAATTAAAATGAACGAATACAAGGTAGGAACAAAAAAGAAATAAACATCAACCAGGACCAATGTTGTAAAATATGCTCAACACCATTCAAAATAGCTAGCAATGGATAATGAAATGTACTCAAAGAATGAAAATGCATAGCTTCGTCTACATGAGATTAAGAAGAAACAATTAGAGAAATACAAGATCGATAAAACCTGAGAGTCACAATCCAGTCCTTATGGGATATAAAAGTTAATTTTTCATCAAATCAACATTCCAATTCTAATCTGTCTATTGGCGGGATTTCTGACACACGACTGTACCTAAAAAAAATTAATATATTATAAATATGTCTTGATGGAAGAAATTATCAGAGACAAATTACAAAGCCAGGTGATAAATTTGAATTTCATATATATATTTAACAAATAATGTGATCCTCACGTGTGCCCAAAAGATCATGTAAGATCTGTCCAGGAAAGCTGGATTTATAAAAACTTTTTAACAAAATGATAAAATTGAGTGCCATTCCAACACCGTTAATAATGGATGCATAACTTGAATGACTGACAAGTTTATGAAACTTGTATCACAAAAAAGTGCAAATGTTTCTTCTGGAATAGGAGAGAGACTGAAAAAATTACTGTGCCAAAAGGTATAACTTCCCTCCTCCTCCCCCCAGTCAATTTTCACTGTAAAAAATTCAGTAAATTCTTTTAATTATCTATACTGTATGAAAATGTAAAAAATGTCATTAAAAAACTAGAAACAATACACATACTTATAACATATACACACACGATAAAATTGTATTTCTAGTTTTTGTAATTACATTTTTAATTGGGTTGCTGTATTTTAGAAATATATGATGCCCATAACAAATATGGATATCCATATTTGTTATGGGCATCTTTTTCTCAGCCACCTCGTTAGGCATTTTGCCCGTTGTGGCCTTGTATTAATAACAAATTTTAAATTGCATTTCCTTCAGTAATCATAAAATATGGATTTTTGAAAAAGGAAAATGTTCCAAGGGGTCTTTGCATGTTGAAACATGTACTGGTGTGCCTTGAAACAGGGTAAAATGACAGACAAAAATACATGCATTACTTTTACTGAAAAAATAATGAGTATTTCTGGTAAGTATTTCAATAAATGATTTATATCAAACCTCAATGTTCACCAGGGAAAGGGAGAATCGAAAAATATTTTCCAATTTTTTGGGGGTCAGTTCCCCACTTAAAAATTTTGAAGTCAGTCAAACATCAGTTTTCTTCAACTTTAGAAAGAAAAAAAAAATTAATCTTGCATCTGTATATCAACCTAGCAGTAATACCTGGCACTGGCCAGGTTTTCATAAACTGGGAGCATTAAAAAAGTGGCAAACCCTTGTTTGGGAACCAAAGTACACATTCCAAAAGTCTTTGTTGCTGGACAATTTGTTTGACCTCATCGGGCATTTGTTGAACTCTGACAAAATTTTGAAGTAGCTTATCGTTTAAGTTAGGGACCATTTCATATGAAATGGTAGATTTACATAGAAAACATACATATACACAGAAAATTAATTTTATATACAGTATATAGATCAAGTTTGTTTTACAGTGCCATTCTGTAAGTGAAATTAGAGTTCTTTTTGATAAATAAAAAGTTCAAGGCCACATAAGTTACCTTAGTGAATAGCCGTCTTGGGTCAAGTAATTTGAGATCCTGAGTGGCAAATTTACATACGTACTCCGAAAATTTCAACCAAATCTCATTTTTCTCTTGAAGTCCCGGGCCGAGCCCAGGTGCACCCACGCATTAAGACTGCTTCGTCTTAATGCAAAGACCGCATGGTTTACACCAAGTCAATTAGTATTTCATAGGATAATGGAATTCAAAGAAATCCAAACGTGCCAACTTTTGAAATCCGGAGATTCTCCTGAGGGGGTAACCCCCCCCCCCCAACACTTACTCATAGAAAAAAAAAAAGTTCATAAAAATTTCGAAATCTTTTTTTTCATCAATTAAGAAAAAGTTACACATCCTTCCTTCCTCCCCCCCCAAGGCAGGTTCTGCATTGCCCCTGAGCAGAATATAATTCCATGTCAGTCTTTCCATGCAGAATAGAGAAATCACATCTACATACTGTTTATAAAGTATAAGTGTTTTCTTTCGTGGATGCTATCAGTGATTGATAATCTTGAGTATATGAACTCTTTATATTTAGCTTTATATAGCTTAAAGTTTTATATTTTCTTTCTGAAGATGTTCAATCAGAAGAAACAATTTAAAAAAATTCAAATTACAAAGCTGCGGACGAAAAAATGTGTTTACCGCTCGGCTGTTAATGGAATACAACTATTATACAGGAATTTCAGCAATCAAGGTCATGCCCCCTGATAAATGATTGCAGATAAACGCTACGAAAACAAAGTCACGTCTTTGCCAGTTGCTTAAATGCGGTCAGACTTTAAAGCCACTCTCAATGGAAATGACTACGGCTGTCCTATATGGGCATTTTCCCTAACGACGACGGTAATCAATGATGCCACGGCAACGTGAAAGCTCACGCAAAATCTAATTTTCTGCCGAAATCCGGAGAGCGGGAGGAAGGATGAAAAATCCAGAGTCTCCCTCCTAAATCGGGAGAGTTGGCAGGTCTGGAAATCCTTGAGCAAAAAATTAAATTTGTATTAAAAAAAAAAACAGAATTCAGTAGTTTTTACGATTCTCACTAGTTCTGTATAGCAAGTTGGCAAGTATGTAAAAATCAAAATAATGACAAATGATTATTAATATATATTAACAAGTAACAATGGAGGTACGAATGTATGTATATAGATGAAATGAATAATTATTTATACTTGTAGAAAGAAACATTGTTTCTAAATCCTTAGTTCTGTCAGTTCCTTTGACGCTAGGTGATGACGTCAGAGATACAACATCCAAATGTGATGTCATATGCATTTGCTATAACTGGTACTGATGAACAATAAAATATCTTTCTAAGCAAATTCACTTGGTAAAAGTTCTTGTTAGACGCATCCCTCACTGTACACTATGTTTCACCAACAAATTTAACTAGGAAATTAGCAAAGGTGAATGAAAGAAATAGGGGATAGCTGAATTTTTTTTATAGGAAAGCATATAACTGAAATTAAAAATCTTATTTAAATAGAAAAGTATTGAAAATGAGTTTAAGTCAAGTAATCTAAGGTAAACAAGGAAACTTTCAAATTTCATACTGTTTCAAGATGCACGATGTCCCACCCATTTGTGTGCGAGAGAAAAGTACTAATTTCATTCACAGCACTTGATGATATAAACCATACCAAGTGCACTCAGGTGATTGAATAGATTATAATTACTAGATATAGTAAAAAACTTGCAGTGTTAAGAAACATGGCAAAAACAAATGCACAATTTTGCTACTAAATGGTTCTCTTGCACTCCAAAAAAAGCTAAAATGCAATACCATTAGAACTATATCAAGTGTTTCCAGGTTTACTATGGTTAAGGTATAACAGTTTCCTTTACTATGCAAAAATACAGACTTAGATAAAATTTTTGTCTAGAACCAAGTCTACCTTTCAGTGTTAAGTAGTGATATCTCAACTAATGAAGATAATTTGTTCCAGAATCACAAATATTAGCCGAAATCAAATTTCTCATGTTTCTAAAGAAAATTTGTTTAATTTGTTCCATGAGCAGTCTAAAATTTCAAGACAAGTTTCATAAAATACTATAAGAAGCACTATAAAAAATAGACACTCTGAAGACCAAGATAAACAACTTGGTAATTGGTTGAAGGATAATTTAAAGCAGCAATTCCCAATGTGGATGTTAATGCCCCCCTGGGGGGCAGTAGAAGCTACGAGTATATAACATAGGATTCTATGGGTTAGATTGTGTTGGGTGATGGGAGAAAAAAAATTCTGAAGGAGGCGAGACAAAAATATTGAGAAACAGATTTAAAGGAAGATGAAAAACAACCTTTATTTTACACTATTTACTGCTAAACTGAAGTATTTTATCATATGCGGATGGAAAAGAAGTTCATGGAATGTCCAGTTTGGCACTAAGACCACATTCGAGTCTAAGGTTTTCTGTTTTTTAAAATACATTCTCTCAGCTTAATCATTTATTTTACAAGAAAAAGCTCAGTCTTTCTGAAAGAAAAGGGTGTATCTGACAGCAATTCAGCAGGGTTGCAATTTTAGCCAGCCAAATGTGGTTAAAACTATTGAAATGGTCTTAAACTGATGTAGCAATAGTTTTAACTGCAGGGTTCCCACTCAAAAAATTAGAAAAAATAGGACAGGGAAGGGCAACCCCCCCTTAGACAATATAATCATCGCACAAAAAACCCAAATTTTTTTTATAGCATTATTTCAGTATCCTATAAGACTGACTCAAGCCAAAGCAAAATGAAAGAAATGACTTGGTAACAAATAATTTTGAGCAACTGTGTACTGGCAACAATACAATACTACTCACAATATACAATTGAAACACACAAATCAAATTTAAAATTAAGATCAGCTTTTAACAAGCATCAGAATGTTAAAAAAAACAGGGTTGCATTTAATGTGACCAGGTATGGTTCTAACCATGCAGAAAACATGGTTCAACCGTCCCGGTTGATTATCAGTTTTGAATGATTAACTACTATAAATCAAGATTTTAAATGACACTTTTGCAGATACAATTTTATTACAATATTTTTAACTTTTCACGAGGACAGAAAAATATTACCTTGATGACTTGTATTTATCTTTAACTGCCTGCTGAGGATAAGTATCAACTTTACTGTGGCTGACTAATAGGTTTTCTAAGCATTCTCTGAAGTTTTCGATGGCATAACCTGTGCAATCTTTTAACTTCGAGCTCTATATAATAAAGTAATTTATCAGATTTATTTCAATAGAAATATATAAAACATGTAATTTTATACAAGGTGTCCTGTAAGTGCTGGCATAGCATTTATCTCATCGACCATCTGTCATAGAGGTACAATTCCAAAAATGCTAAACAGGCATTCAAAAATTTAGAAAGAAAATAATGTAACAAAATCTAAAATTTTTTTTATATGGTCTCTGCTTTAACTACTGATCAAAAAGCTATTTTGCCCAGTCTTTCCTAATGCCAACAAAAATATTTCCATGTTTCTAAGTGCAATATTTACAGAGATATTCAAATTTAAAACGATGGAGGGAATTTTGGGAAGGAATAAGTTCTTTCCCAATGTCCTGTTTTTTGAATTTGAATATTGCACTCAGACACATTTAATTTTTTTGGTTGGCATCAGGAGAGACAGGGCAACAACTGTCAATTAGACAGTTGTTAGGAAGTTGTAGCACAAGGAGGGGGCATATAAAAATTTAGATTTTTGTTATATATTTTTTATTCTAAAAACTGATACAGGGTAATTTTTAAACGCACGTTCAGCATTTTTTAAATTGGAATCGTTCCTCTATGACGGACGGTTAACGATATAAAGGCTGTGCTAACACTTACAGGACACAACTTCATAATTATTTGAACATCTTTGTTTAAGGAAAATCATAAATTCATGGTTTAAAAAACTGAAATCTTAGTGCAAATTATAGGCCAATCCTAGAAAAAATATTTTCATCCTAAGTAACATCCACAAAATTTTCAGTTGGCCCAGATATTAACACTCAGATTTAAAAAATTCCTCAATTTGCGTTTGACTCTTGGTGGAACAGCTTTCTTTAATTTATTGAGACATTCATATCTATAACATAATACGAAAGGTCTTATCCCATGCATTAAATCTGTTACTGTACTTCGGCAAACACTCATAGAAAATTTTGGATGTCAAATGTCTATAGTGCTCATTGGTGTCCAGAATTTGTTACATCCTGGTTTTGACACTCAAAAAGTAATGATTCACTACTAGTCCTTATTTAAAACACTTAAGATCAGCCGAAGAATGTTCAGTTAGGAGTACCAATATATTTATAGTATGGGTTCTTAGCTGTTTTTCATTCAGCTACAAGTCAAAACACAATCAACATTTCAACTCATCCGTTCAGAATTCAAAGATGCCAATTAAATAGTTTGTTTAAAAAAAAAAAATTTTTTTTCCAATTTGCTTCAACATTTGGTTTTTGACTAGTCTTGGAAATCTCTGGATTAAAAACTGGTTCAACGGCTCTCATGATTTAAGAACGAGTTCCAAACAGTAATTTGAACGAGTCAACATTCCATGGTTAAAAATATAGGTAGGTTAACCGAACAGTTACTTACCTAAATAGTTAAAGTGAACTTTATTTAATAAAAATCAAAATCATTCCAATTTCCTAGTAAAAAGTAAGGCTTATCTGTACATTTCTAGGCCAAACATATTCAAAATCACGACATTACTTACACACTCAGACTGTTTAGGTACCTATATACATACATACTTCTGGCACAACTCAATCCGTAGTAAATTGCCCATGGCGATAGGCCAGAGTTGTGCTTCGTTTGAATGAACTTCATTCAAACCAGGCTATGTCAGAAAGAACTTGACAAATACTCAGAAAAGCAAAATGTACTTTTGAATGCAATATTAAGACAATTATCATGCCTACAACATTGGCACATGTGCACACACGCACTGGAGTGAAGGACTTCATAACTTACCCAAGGTTCGCTACCCAATATGCAGTTGGCTAAACATAGTGCAGAACAAGCTATCTCGCTTGGCAGGTACAATAGAAAGGGCTGAGCTTCAAGAAGTGTAAGCTCACAAAGATACTAGAAAAACAAATTAAGACAAACAGAAATGAAATTTCACAATTAGGCATTATATAATGTATTACAGTTAAACCTCCAAATTAGATAACCATAGAAATATATAAAATATGTATTATTATATTATTCCCTTAAGTGGTTTATCTGTAAATGAAAAAACTAAATTGTTGGGTCAAATATTTTTCATCCACCAATTGGAAATATGTAGTCTCTAGGAATTGGAAGTCAAAATTACAGGTTGTCAAATTAAGAAATACTATTGTATTGTACATGAAGCTTTGGGACTGAAAATGTTCAAACAGTTAATCACTAAAACAGTATACACTTAATCTGATTCTATTGAAAATCTCCAGATAGAGCCAAGAAAAACATCCTACTGACAGGGGGTTCAGCTATAATTTATATACACAGTGTAATATTTGTTGTATCAAGGCTCAAAAATATATATTTTAGAATGCAAATAAATTACAAATAGACAGTTTGTTTTCTTTTGAGACATTTGATATCTCTCAACCTCAGGGTTAATGGATTATGAAAATAAGAAAGTATTTAGACAAAAGTTTGATTTAACATTCACAAACCTCTGCAAGGTGACGGACTTTCTCAGAAATCTCTGATATCGTGCAGAAATGCTGAAGAAACGTATAAGCTGTTGGTGCAGACAAGTCGAAGGCCAATACTTTGAGAATTAAATGTTCCATTCGTAGAACTTGTTTTTTATTATATGTGTCATCGGTTATATATACAAATTCTCTCAGTTCAGGAGGATAGATTTCTTCGTACTTGCTGTAAAGAAAGTAATAATATGGGAGACATTACCAGTTTGTTAATGTATAACAGGTTTTAAGCTAACAAAGACCACACATGCTGAAAAAATATGAAAACAAAAATTTCGCCACCAAATTCGACCAGTGCTCGATAGTTTCAAAAATCAAACTCTATACAGTAGGGTTTCGGAAGATTGAAGCTATAAAAAGACTAGAGAAGTAATTAAAAATGTTTGCAAATACAGTAAATATGCTAATACCGCTTTTTGTGCTTGTCTTTTTTTAAATACAGCCAACATTTAAAAGCATTTTATGTTTTTCGAATAATTCAAGTTTTTCAATAATAAGTGGCCTCTGTACTATCCATCTTGGATTATAGAGACTCCCCTGTACATTGTCCATTACGAAATAGAAAATCTCAACACTCAATGTATGTTCAACTCTTGCATCCTATTTACAAATAAACAACCAGTCCTTTGTAAATGGGATGTCCAGGGTATGCCGATTTAAATCACTTAGAAATAAAAAAAGTCTATTTAAAATCACAAAATTTAAAAACCTTTTTCTTTACATATCTTCAATGATATTGAAGTAAAAGTAACCTAGTATGCTATATATGTTATTGATATGTGGTAAAGTTCATGATTAAAAGAAGTATAGATGATCTTTGGGATAAATATAGACTTGTCCCTAGATATAATGCAGAAAGAAAACTGCTCCATTTCTAGATTTTGTGCATGGAAAAAATTACAGGCACTTAAAGTACCAAGTTCAACTCCAGTTTAGCCAAGTCACTTAGCTAAACTACACTAGTATTTTTAATGCATTACAATAGGCTCCCTTGATTAAAAAATATAATTTTTTATATAAAGCCTTGAATTGCATGCCCAAATTGTCAATTTAAAATAATAGATGTGTTACTAAAATAAATATCGTTGGGCTTTAGACTTTTTTTTTTTTTTTTTTTTTAATAATACAAAAAGTAAGAGCAAACACTCTAAATTTTTTTTTTTTTAAAAACTCTTTAAATCTGTGAAAAAATAAAATTGTGTAAACTATCAAGCAACATATGCATCAATTGTGGAAGAAACAATCTTTTCAACAGAATGTTTTTAATTTAGTTGATGCTGAATGACTCCGGTTACACAGAGTGAATTGAGAAACCTGCACCAAATATGATAGAGTTGCACTAAAGCAGAATATGCTGAAATCTACAACATACATTACAGAACAATCTCAAGAAAGTTTCTTGCATGGAAAATGCTCCAAATGAATTTCTACTGCAAAATATTTTCAGTAAGCTGAGGGATCATTGCAGAACAGCAAAATTTTCTGCTTTGGGGCTACCACCATACATTGACTTTAATGATGAGAGGGAAGCTCATGAATAAAAGCCCCTTTCTTTACAAGAACAATGTTAATCAATGTTGGCCAAAATTAATTTGGACTCTGCAATTTGGTCTTACATAAACATATTTTTGATGTTTATATTTTTTTTTCTTGGAGTTGATGTTTGTAATTTAGTCATTAATGCCAAATTTGAAAGAAAATAGATTAGGAGAAGAAAAAAAACAGTTAAGAGATATGAAAATATACATTCTTAACAATCGAAAAGATTTGTTTTAATTTTTAAAGCAGTCGGTTCATCTTTAGTCATGATTTTTTTAATACCCTGGGGATGTCAATAACCTTTAACATCCCAGTTTCCCCGCACCAAATGGAAGATTTACTGAAAAATTTCGGGTCATATGAACATTGTTATTTGCGTAAATTTGTTCTTGTTCCATCAGATACATCCAATGATCCAGTGAATCATTTCCAACTTTAAAAAAAAAACTAACATTTTAAAACAGACAAAAACTAGCTCCTCTTGATAAGCAAAGACAATGTGAAACCTAATTCAGATTTTTTAAAAGTTAATAAAAAGGTGCACAATATAAAACCAACATATACTGTGAGAAATGTAAATTAAAGCCAAAATTTCACAAAAGTCTACAATTTTATAATTTTTAATAAAAATATTTCAAGAATAATTTAGTGTTCTCGTGTTAAAAAAAAATCTGGCCCAAAACCATTAGTTTATATCAAGGCGGAAATTTTACAACCATTTACAGAAGGGGAAAAAATAATTCAAACTCACGCAGCTATGTATATGCTGGCTGTTCCAACCAGCTGAAGTTTACATCTCAAAACAGACATCATCGATAGAAATCGATCAGTGTAAGACACAGCCAAGTATAAGGTTTCTGTCTGCATCTTGTATTCTTCAGCAACTTCAACTAACCAATCCACTAACACGCTTCGCATAGACAACGTGATGTCTGGCTGTTTCTTCATGTAATTAGGTGATGCACGAAATTTTTCCTAAATAGTTGAAAATAAAATTATAACTAATGACTCTAAAAGTCCATATTCGATTCAGAAATAAGCCACAAAGAATCACCATACAATGTTATAGTGAACATTACATTAGCATTTATACCTTTTACCACCCCCTAGAAAAATTTAACATTCAAATCTATAATAGTCAGTTATACCATGTCTTATCTTTTGGCCCCCCCCCCCCCCGCACATGATACAATAAGGAGTTACTATGTCCTATTTATATTTTCAATATATCCCCGTTTCTTCAGTGTGTGGAATGGTAATATGTCATATTCACATATGGCAAATTCTGTGATTTTGTGTATGTACATATACTGTCAATTCAAATTCTCCCGAACTATTGTGTACTAGACAAATAATTAGGCAAACTATAAGTAAAGCTACAGGGCAACACATGTTCAGCCTGGTTGAAGTCAGTTGCAAATATTTGCTTCCAATATTTGTCTCCCCATACTGCAATAAAGTGCCAGCAGCATAGGCTGGCTACAAACTAGCCAAATGTTCCATCGCGAATATTTGCTTCCAGAACACACTCGAAGGATATCCCCCTCCCAAAGCATGTTGCGACTGTTGGCGTTCTACCAATGTGTGGCTAGATGGATTGGAAGACCAGGAAGGCATGCAACTGACTCCTTTGACCAGCCAAACAATACCTTCCAGTCTCTAACATTTGCCATCATTGCCAATGATGAGACTGCTACACTATTCGACCATGGCCAACCTTAGAATGCATTGAGCCATGCTGAATCAGTACAACCTCAGGTTTAACGTAAGGAAAATCTATTAATATATCTATCAAATCAATTAAAAATCTTATTAGATGCATACAATAGAAGGGGGTCAAAATTCAGGTACTTTTTAAAAATTACAGTCAGAGGAAACAAGCACCACGTCCAACATGTGAAAAATTCAAATGATTCATTTCTCTGATTACATATATATCGGCGATTGCACAGTCAAACTTCTATACTAAGGAAAATTTTGATTGACAACTTTTTTGAATCATTTGATCAGGTTATAAAAAGGTAACAGGCTTAAAGCTATAAAAAATATTTCAAATTTATCGAATTACAAGGAAAACCCAATGAACTTATTTTTCACCTCAAGACTTCTGAGATGTAAATAAATACTGTCGGTATACTGAGGACAGAACAAATAGTCTTCTCGCAGCCTAGGCCTTTCCAACGAAACATCAAGCACCATACAAGAATCTAGAAAAAAAATAGCAAGTTAAATTTACAAGCAATTAATTACTGGAATAATCTTGTCAGAAACAATAACTAAAAATTAATTTTGTCTTTGAAATGTGAATAGTATCAGCACACATGCATTTTATAATGCATTTATTAGTCAGATTTCAAATAAACTTGTGAATTTTTCCTCTTTCAACCGTATAGTCAGATCTCTAACATCACTACATAAACAGGGTGACAATGAATTATCCCAATTTTATTAGTAGGGATATTTAAGAAAAACTTATATCTTTAAAAAAAACTTTTTTTGCAGAGGGAAAGGGCATTAAAACTATGTTACAGAGGTCTGGCTATATGTTCGTAATTGTAAAAACTTCTTTAAAAAACGATGAATGTTACAATTCAGAATCAAGAACTTTTTGAAGAATTTCCCAGAGCTACCGAAATCTACACATCACATGCAGGAGATTAACAAATCCCAGACGCCGGGTCGACACGGCCACTAGGAAATTGATACTATATTTGTATAATTTTAAGCAATAATTAAATTGGAATAAATTTATGAATTAAAGTCTAAAGATGAGACAGGATTTTGATTTTATTACACTACGTAAATTAGCATGGGAAAGTGCAAGAAAACATTTAGAACAGTTTTTCTTCAACAAAAAGCCATGGAAGAAATTTGGCAAGAGCCCAAATAGTTTGGATTTGTCAAGCCGAATCTCTCTTTTCCCATCAATGTAATGCTACACACACACACAGTACAAGGCATAGGCTATTATTACTCTAAACCACACATGCACCTCATGTATATTCCTCTGTGGAACTTCTATAACAAAATACATACATACATGCTGGAATGTGTACATGTAGTGAACCTAACGTGAAGCTTGTTTCTGTAATGCTTGTTATAGTGCTGAACAACGAATCAATATGTAATCATATAATATTTGTATACCCGTTGTTCTGTGGCAAGACCAACTGGGAGACCAGCTTGCTTTCATGCCTCAAAGTTGGGAACCACAGAAAACCAACTTCAGCCAACCACCACTATAGTGCTGGCGGCATTCAAACTTGGGTTCTTGCAATGCGAGTGTCATTATGACCAGGTCATTTTCCTTCAAATATATACGAAGAAATATTTGCTCACCAAGAGTGGCGATTCAAATTGCAATCAGATTGATACTAAAGCATCCTTACACATTAAATGTAAAACACATTGATAGGACTTGAAAATTACAGGCTAGTGCCAATCCAAACGAATTGTCAAATTTGATGATTTGTCAGCATGAACTTATCACCAAAGCAGAATATGCTGAAAACTGATGCACATTGCAGAAACATTTCGATAAGAATTTTAAGATACTTGTGTGTAAAAAGCACTATTATAGTAATTTTTACTGCAGTACATTTTCAGTTAATTAAGAACTTGTTGTAGAACAATGCAAAACATTCTGCTCAGAGACCAGAAATCCCATTTAAACCTAAACTAATGCACACTGAAACAATCTCGCATCTTTTAAACAATTTATAACTATTGCATATCAAAGATAGAACTCACCATCTGATGCACTTTGATCTTGATAAGACATTTCATTTTCCTGGTCAGCTTTGTACAGGGAGATAACAGATTGTGGAAGGGATTTTTTCTGTTCATCCTCATCTTCATATATACGAAATGTCTGAGTCTGAGAATTTGTAGGTAACGAGACACTTTGAGACACTGCATTGCTTAAAAAACTGGAAACACTTGGCTTGCGTGGTTCAAGTTTAGCAGACACCTTTTGGATAAATAAAAAGAAACATTAAGCCCAATATACACACATGCATCGCAAAATATATGAAATCACATTAACTACAGATTGAAGATTACATTGAAGGAACACAAGAATCGCATTTGACTTGTTACCAAGAAACTTGGACTTTGGATGTTTTTGGAATGACATCGAGCTTGTGCAGCTCGATGTCTAGAATGGTCTTTCTCAGAAAAAAAAAATTACAAGAGATCAAAGACAAGAGCTTGTGAAGGACACCATTTGAATATCCTCTTCAGTCAAATCAGTCGTTCATGCCACCGACCCATTATAACATGTTAAGTACTCAAATTTTAAAAATGGTGCGAGGCAGACACTAAACAGCAATAAACTAAAAACATCCCTAGTCCCCCAAAGCAGAATACTTAGCACTGTTCCGTGACCATCCCTCAGCTGACTGCAAATGTTCTGCGGTAAAAGTCCCCATACATATAATAGTGTTTTTTTCCATACTTTTTTCTTAAAATTCTTCCAAATTGTTCTGCAGTAACACTAATTTTTCTGCGACATATGTCACAGATTTTGGCACATTCTGCTTTGGGGCCTAGTCCCGAGAGTGAATAAAAATTTAAAAACCCCATATATATGCGAACCAGGGGGGGGGGGGCAGCACCCAAGGTACCTACCACCCCCCCCCCCCCATGCTCGTAAAGAAGAATCTGAGAGATGCAAATCTGCTGTTCAAAGAGAAATTTTCGTACCACTCCGAAACTTGATCAAGCATAGTTTTCGCTCAGTGTGATAAAGAGTGGAACAAACCACTGAATGAGATTTGGATTAAGATATTTTACACTCATGATGGTGTTGCACTTGTGTAAATACATGCCTGTGATTGACTACATGGAAAGGGAAAAAATTCCCTACATTTTCTTCTTTTATGTCACGTGGTCTCAAGCATACTTCTCACGGATTGAGGCAGTTCTTTTCCCCCCTTAATATCCATGTAACGATCTAAGAGAACCATTCCTTGTTTCACAGATTATTCTTTTCTAAGCATGTGGTGATGGTACCCCCCACCCTCCAGGCACCAGAGAGATGTGTTAATTCCACACTGAAACAGAAGTGTGACAATAGTAGCTACAGTACAGAAAATTGATCAGGCATGCTCCAAAATTTAGCTTCTGAATGAGTCACCACAGGGGTCTCAACCAAAATCTGGTTGTTTCCTGGACCTGAAAAACAGACCCTTCACAAAATGTAAATTAAGAAATAATGAATTCATTTTTGTGATAACATACAGTAGAGTTTGAGTATCCAGGTAATCCGAGGCATTGAAAACTTTAGAACTGTTTTTTTAAGACCATGTTTTTCCCTTCAGGAACAAAACCTTTTTATTTTTTTCACGAATAATACATAAAATGTAAATATTGTAAAGCGGGACTGGACAAGAGCCACGGTGATTAAAAAAAAAAAAAAAAAGATGATATTGTCACCTAATATTTTCTGTGTGTAGTTACCAAATTGTAGGCTGAGAACAACATAAAATGTTTGGAATTTATCTGCCAACATGAAAGAGGGTTGCTTGAAAAAGTCAAGAAACATTTAGGACCCTTTCCTTCGGGTAAAATTTTTTTTTGTGTGTGCGTATCCTGTCCTGTTGTACAGTAGTTTTCAGTTTGAAAGGGACTAGAGGAAACCCTGTCTCTATAATAGGTAACTGTTGTAATAAAATATATGGACAGACCATTTAAATTTTCAGGAGGTCACTGAGAAAGGGCAAGTGCCAGTTTTCTTCATAATGGTGGACAAAGGCACTCTTTCATAATTGCTTTCGTATAATCATTGGAAAAGCAGATGGAAGCTATCAGTGTCTCAGCTTTTTTCACTATCAATTCTCCCCCCCCCCCAAAGTCTTCTCAATTGCACTCTTTCATCTTTGCGCCCTTTTCACATCCATTTTTTGCATGGGCAGAGATACGGAGGGTGGGGGGGTGGGACATATCAAATGTGAAGTCGATTGATCAAATGCATATAGGCCAAGATGGACTTGGAAGTCTGGGGGGCACAATGTCAATTCATATATGCATATATTACTTTGAAACACATTGTGGCATCTATCTCATTTCAAGAATAAAAGTACAGCGAGTATAAGGCCATTCAAGTATTGCGCAAGCAGATTTCCAGCCATTTTTGACCCTCTCCCCGTCAGCAGCTTAGAATATTTCACATCTTCAAAAAGGGGTGGTTGATGAAGTAAGCAACATTCAACCCCCCCCCCCATCAAAAGTCAACAAATCCGAAACCCCCTCCCCTCGATGCTGATGTAATACTTGAATGATCCTTATGCAAGTACTGATTTTGCTTGCCTTTCAAATTAAAACATTTAAAAAAGCTTTTTTTCTGTTTCTCGGATAATTAGTTTTTCTATGATCCAAGGTGACCTTTGGACCTCTATCTCCTCTGGTGACCTCCCATCCACCCCAGATCATTGAGACTACTCTACCAGATGGTTTTGCTTTTCACAAAAACAAAAATACATAAAAAGTCTGGACACTCCTGCATCTCATTCAATACGAAACAATTTTTATTTTGTCGGGAGGTCTTAATTGTTTTTAGGGACTGATTTTCATAAAAAATATATTAATTTTTTAAGATTAATTTTAAAAAAAACCAGGTCATATTTATGTTTTCGCTAGTTCACATGTCGTGAAGAGCCTGAGATATTTAGATTTTGACATGCATTTCTCAAAAACTAAAGGTCGCATATCAGTCATGGCTCACCTGCCCCGTGCAGTTCGGAAAAAAAATGTTCTGTCCACTATTTTAACCTACGATACTTATTAGCAGTAGAGAGTTTTTTCTAACCAATGTGAGCCGCGACTGATGCGTGTGTATATAGTGTATAGACCTTTACATGACATTTCTGCCGTACTCCATCTCAACCCATGCATGAAGCTTTTGTCATAAAAATAGATTTAAATCTACGAAAATAGAACATTGTATCTGTCTTAACATATAGCAAAAGCACCACTAATAATGATCACATCGGACAGCTGTAAATTTTATTTTAGCCATGCTGCAAAACAAATCCTTTCATATTCTACGTGCTGCAACAGTGACCGACATGACTGTCTAGAGCAGGTGTCTTCAACCTATCTTGATCGCAAGAACTATATATGTCCAAACGAAGAGCACCCACTGATAGCAACTTTGACATACCAATGCTTGAAATCGACAAAATTGTAATCTTTAAATGAAATTTTTACAGGGTATTTAATGTCACATGGTGCTCACAAGCAACTGGTTGAAGATGCCTGGTCTAGAGAGATGATTTGCCACTCTTCCCCAAGGGGATGGACGGCCTAAAACAGCCCGATTAAGTATGCAGAAAGATTAACATTACTTTTTATCTTGCTCTTGTATTTATGCCTATTCAAAGTCAATTTGTTTTCCCCTCGCAATATTAGTGATACGTGATTATATCAAGTAACTTGGCAGGCATATCTCATTATTCTAATATAAATATACTGACATTATACCTCCAACCAGAGGTGTTTTTACAGGGGATTGACTAGCTATAACTCTGGGTGGCAAGTTCGAAAGAATAGCTAATTTGAGGAATGAGCAGTCAAAACCCATACACTTTTTCTTTGTCACTCTTTTGGTCTTTTATTAATCTGGTCTCACACTCTTCAGATCACTCCCATGCTCTTTCTTTGGGTCATTCATATGCTTGCACATGCCCTAGGTAGCTATTTAAGAGGTTCTAGGTTATTTCGATCCCTAGCTTATTTTGCTACCCTTCTGACCATTATAACCCACAGGTGATAAAACAAATTAGATGCTGCATAGACAGCAAGGACTAGGTCACTATGACTAAGCGAGACCTATAGAGAACATGTAAAGCTAGCTAAAGAGCGATTTAGAAAGAAAGGGACCGAAATAACCTAGAACGAGACTTGGCTGTGAGCGTCTTAAATAGCTACCTAGAGCATGCGCAAGCATATGAATGACCCAAAGAAAGACCACGATCTGAAGAGCGTGGGACCAGATTAATAAAAGACCAAAAGAGCGACAAAGAAAAAGTGTACAAGCAACTTAATGCCAGACATATCCGTCATCTCATATATCAGAGTCGTATTGGCAGGGGCTATGCAGAACGAGTGGAAGAAATTTAGACTGGAATGAGAGAAGGGTGGCAAAACAATAAAATCAGCTTTTGCCAACCACAGCACTACAAGTCAATCCAAACTTATAGATTCACCCCAAAGCAGAATATTTTGTGGTGTACTGCAATGAGCCCTCTGCTGACTTAAAATGTTCAGCGGTAAAAATTTGCATATACATAATAGCGTTTTTACACTTTTCTTAAAATTCGTCCAGATTGTTCTGCAACAGCACTGGTTGTTCTGCGACGTATGTCGCATATTTCAGCATATTCTGCTTTGGGGTGGATTCATAATGTGAATTTAGATCTTAACTAAGACTTGAAGATGGTGGCAAATAAAAAACACCCATAAAAACATGAATGACCCAACTTTAGCCTACATTTTATTGAATACAAGTCTACATTGAATATAGAGAACTTAAGCGGTGGGGTTCTTAACACCGTTAGTATTTCCTAGATCTATTTGTGCCATTAAAACCGACTCAATCACAGAACAATATCCGACATGAAACTAGGAAAAAAAATTACTGTTCAATCATCCAAGCTCAGGAACTCCCTTGAGAACTCTACAATGTGTCTGTAGATCCTTCGTTAAGAACCTTTGACATAAACGAACAATGAAAAATGTTAGGCCTAAAATTCAATTATGAACATGTTTTGCACAAATTCATGTGAACATAGCTTGTCTATATCTGAGCTAGGCTATTTCTTAGATACTGTAGTCACAAACCTATAGTTTTTCCCCCATAATATAAATTAACTATAGAGGGCCTGCCAAAGATTCTAGCCTAGAAGCACTGTTACATGATGTGTGAGCCACAAATGCTTAACTGAAGTTTAAATTCAAGTCTATATTAAATATCAAGCCACCAGGGTTCTTAACCTTTGGTGCTTTCCCAGACCCCTTGCAGCATTAAAATGAGTGCCACAGACCCTTTTACAGATTAATACTCACTATATGGAACTAAAAAAAATTAAAAAATTTACTGTTTTATCATTTAAGCTCGCGAACCCTGTTGAAACCCCCTTCAATGGGTCCGTGGACCCACTCGTTAAGAACCCCTTCGCATAAACGGCCAATGAAAAACGTTAGGCCTAATATCCGACTATAAACACGCTTAACATGAATTCATGCGTCAACACATAGTTTATTTTTCTTCCGGGTTAGGCCATTACTTGGACGCTATAGCCAAGAACCTCGAAATATTAGCGACCGCGTCTTAAAAAGATGGCGAACGTGGACTCACCTTTAGGTTGTTACACGATGGCTTCGTCGCAACGTTTTCGTTGATGGTCGAGAGGGCGATTCGCTTCGTCGGGGGAGGAATGTTCCTGGGATGTGAAGTCTTTCTTCGGAGGTCCTCCGCCGGAGGACAGACATTTTCGTCGTTGGACGATGAGAATCGATCTCCCGACATCATCATGATGATTACGTTTCCCCCAACGAAATAAAATACTTATTTATATATATATACAAATGTAATCAATTAAAATACAACTAGGAAAACCATTCGGAATAAAATAATAGTAATGAAGAATCAACTCAATCTGTCCATGCAAATATAAAAAATAAAACAATAAAAGAAACGATCAAATAGAGGCTTCGAAATTTCAGGGAAGCGGATTTATCAGCTTTCAAAGACAATCGTGTTATTCAAATCAAATACGTCGCCATTATGTCAGCCAATCAGCGGCGCGCGTGAGAACTAAGCACCGTCGTTGCCAGATTCAATGTTTCTGAATATTGGATATTTTGCAAATGTAGACAACCATGAGTTATTGAGTTTGCGATCGTAGTTTTTATAGTGTGACCATATACCCCATTTTTCACGGGACATCTTTTCTAAGGGCCCCGAAAAACCCAAACTTCACACTTTCTTCTAATTTAAGGTGGGGGGGGGGGCCAATATTTTCTTTGGTACAGATGCAATATAATCCTGATTTCCAAACCAGTATAAACCAGAACGCTGAGACTATAAGTCGCCAAGTCTGGCGTAATAGTGCTAGGTTGGCGTGTCTGGATACCTAGATAGACTCATGCCCTTCGAAGAGAGTCCGGGTTTTATATTTATAAACTGTGATTATTTATTTATACTATTATTCATAATATTATTGTTGGTTTCCACTTTTATGTTTTCTATGCCGATGATTTTTTTTTTTTTTTTCTGGCTTCCGCAGTCAGTTACGGCCTTGGCGACTTTTCGTCCGACTATCGGACCTGTTTGGCACCGGAAAAAAAAATCGCCAAAGGGATCTGGATTATATTGTATCTGGTGCTTCTCTTTTGCGCCCGAGGCCTCGGCCGACTATAATTCGCCATTGGTGACACATTTGATTAACTTTTTTTTTCCCTTCTCGTTGCACATATTTGTCATTTTCAACGTTTCAAATTGTTTTTTTTCAAAAAAAAAAACCCCTCCAATTATCAGATTAGTTATCTCAGACACCTCGTTGGGTATTTCGCCTGTTGTATTTGTATTTGATAAGGGGCCATTCAAGTATTACGTAAGCAGATTTTTAGTCATTTTTGACCCCCCCCCCCCTCGTCAGCAAAATTTCGTCAGCAGCTTAGAATATTTCATATCTTCAAAAAGGGTGGTTGATGACGTAAGATACCTTCAAACCCCCCCCTCCCTCCCTTGTGATCAAAAGTCAGCAAATCCGAAACCCCCCCCCCCCGATGCTGACGTAATACTTGAATGACCCCTAACTCCGAAATGAAGATGAACGTTCCTGCCTTTTAGCAAGGCCTCACTTATCTCTGTTGGCAGCAGACTGTTGTCAACAGATGACACCTCGCATTCAAAACAGTAAATCGTTTTCTAATCTAGAGTTATCAGATTCGAAAATGGAGAAAGGAGAACGCTGGCGCGCAACCTTAGTATTATTCCTCTTCCAACAGATCCTGCACTATATCAACAACAAAAGTTTCATCATTATTCTTCCAAACTAAAACAGAGAAACCGAAAAAAAGCCAAAAAAAAAAAAAAAAACACAACCAAATAATGATCCATTAAAGGCTTACAACGTTGCAATTATTCATTCATTACACTTCACTCACTATGAGTTGAGGAAAAACTCATAGTTTAAAAAAATTATTGTAGATGGCAGCACTACACATAACAAGTATTACACACAAACAAACTTCATGGAAAGTTCACTATACGTACACGCACATTCCAACATGTATCAATTCGTTAGAAGTTCCGCAGAGGAATATGGACGAGGTGCATGTGCGGTTTAGTAGTAGTAATTAATTCGTTCCAAGACTGATGATAAGTCGGAAAAGACGTAGGTCGAAATAAACTATTCCAATAGTAATGCCCCCCCCCCACCCTCCTCAGGAGAAAGGAAGTGATTTTGCGGAAAATTTAATTTTTCCCTAAGCTGCATTGTTTTTTGTTTTTTGCTGCGACTTTCTCGGGGAAACGTTTTATCCAAGAACGCGATGTGAAAAGCCTTCAATCTTCACTCAAAACGCGCCAAATTGAGCAAAAATAATTTTTATGGCTAGACGACGGGGTATTTCTGTAAGATGCATGTCGGAAAGTGTCGTGTGTGGAAAATAGTACGTCTACAAACGAATTTATGATGCCTGCGGTAGGCATGGTTTTGAGTTTGAAGTGCTGACACCCTCCTTCAATATTGAAAGTTATAATAACCGATGCTGCTATCGAATTTATGCCGATCTTCGATCAGCCTTTTCTTTTAATTTCATTATTTACATTTATGGTTCGAAAATCTACGACATCATATTGATTCCTTTTCCTGCACGCCGATCTTGTTCGAGGCGTTGATGTGACACAATTGGTTTGAAACGGTGTCGGTTTCACAGAAATGCCAATGGCAAAAAAGACTGTCGGCATTAATATGCCCGCCCAATAAATAATTGATTCTTTAAATACCTAAAAACAAAATTTCGGAGTAGGATAAACTTCCTTCCATGTTTATTGCATATTTTGTTTAACTCGCTCAATCTTATTTTTCACGTGAGAATGATTCTAGAAGAAAAAACTCCCTCCATTTTAGTCCATTTGAAACAGTAAATGTTTATTTCTTAGCCAACGAGCTAAGCGATGATACGGGGACTTGCAGAATTTCGGACCTGTTTTGAAAAAAAAAATTAAAACAAATCAGATAAGAGCTATTAAATGGAGAGACAAACTGTTTAAAGTATTTGGAAGATAGGGCTCCAATAATGTTAGACGTTACACCATAACAAGGCCAAATAAAACTCGTTTCCAAAATTTTTTTCCTTTATTTATCTCCCAAAATATTTAATTTACTTCCTCAGTTAATAAAAGAACAATCTTCATGCATAGCCCCCACATAGGGCTGACAGGGCCTGGGGCCCGGGACGATTATCATCATTTTTTGCTTTTTCATGCTGTAAATTAACTACAGAAGGGGCCCGTTAAAAGCCTGACCGAGGGGCCCGCAAAAGATCTCAGCTTAGGGGCCCCGCTACAGGATGTGGGGGGGGGGCCATGTCTTTATGCACATCTTTTTTTTTATGAATTTAAAATCTTGGTTGTTAACTCAAGAACATTTAAATTATCTGTTTGATATTGTAATGTAATCTTCTTTTATCTTGCATACGCTGCTAAATGCCAAATTCTTTTGTCTATCAACATTATTCCTGTTGTCACTTATGTCCTGGTGTTATATATATATGTGTGTGTTTTTGTTCCTTTCTTTTTTTTTCCTCTCTCGTTATTATTTATGTCGACAGATATGTATTGGATATTGTTTTGCGGTCTCACAAGCTCGCTTAGCCCCTAAATGTTTTGTAACTGTGTTTTAAAAATCTTAAATAAAGGAAATATAAATATAAAAAAAATAATGTTTTTTTTTTACTTCCACCCATTTTACTTCCATTCATCCACGTCACAAACACATAGAAATGCTATGTAGGGCCCCCCCCCCCATAGCCGTCATTTCAACTTTTTCCGGGGGAGGGGGCAAACAACATGTACTCAATGTATGTATACTTATATTTGTATATATATACAGTCGAATCCCGTTATAACGAACTCCAAGAGACCGGAGAAATCACTTCGTTATAATGAAATTTCGTAATAAAAGAATTCCAGTTTTTTTGCATTGTTCTTATGTAAACTTATCAGGGGGGATTAGAAACGTGTTCGTTAAAACGAGATTTTCTCTATATCGGTATTTGTTAAAACGGGATTCTACTGTATATATCATTTTTAGTGTATCCCCCCCCCCCCCAACTCCCCCAAATGACGGGCCTGATGTAGGCTTGACTTCCTCCGCGTTATTTCACAGGGGTTAATATGTAGAAATTATGTAGTTGATAAAAAAAAAGCTGTGAAATCATACCTTTGAAATGCTTTAAGCCATTTGTCTGCTTCCATCTCTTTGACAGATTTTTCAAAATATATATTTTTTCTAAACAGGGCCAGACTTCTGGACTCCCCAGTATAACCCAACCAAAAAAAAGCCGCTAATATATTTTTTACTTCATCGTGTGATAACTTCTAAATATAATCAATAGAGGCCTACTCTGTTGTTTCACGAAACTTTCAACACATCCATGAACAGTGGCTAAAATAAAAGATAAAAGACACTAGGGGAGACTGTGAATTACTGGAAGAATGACACCTGAAGGCTGTAATTTGAAGCCTATATATATATATAATTCGAGAGGAGCAGTTATATCGCAAAAGCAGCTTTCCTAAACGAACATTCCATCATTTGTACGATGTATCACGATGCGTGACGTTTGTATCCATTCGGAATCGTAATTTCGCACGGAATGATTCGTAAATGCGATTTTCGTGTTCCCATATGAAAGGAATTATATAATGGTAGGCGCACAAAACGTGGCTGGTGGCTGTTAGGCATCATTCTACAGTCAGTGTGTGCGAGGGATTAAATCATCATTGTCTTTATTCATCTTAATTCGGGAAGGGGGGGGGGAGTTACATTCATTGACACGAAACCTGGTTCCGAATTTACAACGCGAGTAATTCCATTCATTCTTGGCTGTGGGGATTTCGAAATTGAACTACTCATCTGCTCAGCTCCATAATATAAGTTACGATGTACCCGAAACCTAAATTGGGATTGAATAAACACCTAATTGCAGAATTATTTGTCATGATTCTCTAGTAAGCAGGCAGCTCTGGGCTTTGTTAATCTCACTGATACTGTAAACGCAATCCTGTTGAAACCGGATACAATAGAAATTACCAGCTATTCGAAAGACATAATACACACAGAATTGACTATTTGAGTTGGGTTTCATTTGGATCTCGCTTCTTTTAGCGTGAAAGAGACCGGATTGGGAAAACCGACTCTATTTCCCTTTTTGAGGGAGAGCCATTGACGAGAGGATAAGTTTACGATGCACTGAATCACTATTGATGTTAGGACGTATTTGAAAAAACCTCTCATTCAGCATTACGAGTGGGCGCCTAAATGCGTATTTGCCCGGCTGACCAAGTATCTAGTTGCAGCCCTGCATAAGACTACGTATCAGATTTTATATTGCACCCATAGATTCTCCCCGGTGGATAACGACGTCTCACAGAGGGCGGTGGTATCGTGCACCGAGAAACATCGGAATATACCAACAAAGCTCATCGGAAATAATACGAGTTTGTTCTAAGTGTAGGATCCGTATGTAGAACGCTCTGGAAAGGGAACCAGTGAGCACCAAATTTGAATGATAGTAACCACAGGCATTTCAGATCAAAAGAGGGATTAAAAGAGTATATAAAAATAAATTAATTAACTACAAAATTGGAAAAGCAAATTTTTTGAATCTTTGGATTTGTAATTCATATTATACAAGTTTGAGGCTGTTTTGTGCTCTGATACCCTCTTCAGAGGGTCGGGGATAGGTAGGCAGGCCTTATACAACGAAATCCCGTTCCGACACTGCTACAGCTCGGAAGTTTAGACACCACTACTAAACCACACATACATCTCGTTCATATTCCTCTGGAGAACTTCTAACGAATTGGTTGGTGTTGGAATGTGCGTGTGCGCGTTGTGAACCTACCGTGACGTTTGTTTCTGTGCAATGCTTGTTTCGTGTAGTGCTGCCATCAAATTTTCTAACTATGAGTGAATTGTAATGACTGAATAATTGTACCGTTGTAGGTACGGTTACCAACCGTCCTCCTTTTTGATGTCATTTCAAGCGTCTTCTTGCGTTTCGTAAAATTCGCCATTTTGTCCTCCTTCTCAGGTTTCTGGAATTATTTTTCTTCTTTTCTAGGGGAATTTTTTTTTCCCCGCTTTGAAACATATATTTCTATATTAATATGAGTGTTTTGTGTTTTTCCTCCCACACGCATTCACCAATAGCTGTCAAAATTCATAGAATTTGATGGGCGGAGTAAATTTTCTTGATGGGGGGAAGGATAGCAGTTATCAGCTCGCTTGCCGCGTCGCGAGTTCCCGGGTTTGAACCCCACCGTCGCCACAGTGGTGGTCGGCTGAAGTTGGTTTTCTGTGGTTCCCAACTTCAAGGCGCGAATGCGAGCCGACTTTCCCTTTACAAAATCTCGCCACAGAGAGCAACAGGCCTACAAACAGTTCAAATGCAATTCAATCATATGGCATCATTTACTTCTAAAATATAGATGGTAGCACCGAAAAATTAAACAACACTACATACGCATTCAGACTGTAGGTACATACACAGTTACACTTCCGGCACAACTCACTGGGTAAGTAAATCGACCATAGTGTAGCAAGTTTTTCAGATTTTGAAACACAGCATCCTATTTCGTTTCTTCTTATTTTGGCGGAGAATCTTCCTGATTGGCTCACAAATACAGCATAGTGATTGGATGTGGGGCATAGAAATCGCCAATTCTGAAACCGATCATTTCTCTTCCTCACAACGATGATACTGGCACGATCAGGGAATTTTTTCCCCTGAATATTCAAAAGGAAAATGGACTACTTACTGACGTCGCAAGCAAACTGCGGAGGCCTTCTGGTGACAATAGGTGAGATTTTGAGAAATTTTTGCAATTTCAAATGTGGCAGTTATAATGCTGATTAGGAATATTTTAAAAACCACTTAAATTGTTAAGGTAATGACTATCTGATAATAATTTTGTTTCTTCACTTCTAATTATCTCGATGCAATGGTTCCCAAAGTGTCATGACCTTAGAGGAGGAGAGTGAAGTTGAGATGATTTAAGATTTCACTAGAGAATTTCCTAATGAAAAATGTCTTTGTGAGAGTAAATATATCAAATCAATGTAATAACTCTTCTTGGTGCCATGGTGGACACACCTGTTTAAATTTTTTCCCTTGTGTTTCGGAAAAATGAAAACGACTGCCCTTCAAAGTGTTAACTGAACTATTTAGCACATATATATACAACATAGATTCACCCTGTATTGCTTGTGAGAAACATCAATGAAATAGAGCCCCTTCCGCCACCTGTCAAATAAAACTGTTACGATTCTTCGGTTGAAATTAGCTACCTGATTTTGATTAATGTGTCGCATAAAAAAAAATAAAGTGGTATGATATCAGTGAATATTTTATAAGCAATAATATTATTTAAATTAGGAAGTTTACATCGAAATTTTAACAGTCACTATTTGTGAGCGGTAAAACAACATTAGTGAAACGCTTTAATTATTGCCGTCTTTGACATTCTATGATTGCAATAAAAACAGAATACTCTAGCAAGAAACGGTTTGATTCCAGTTTCTATTCTTTTCCATTACTAGCCATAGACGGCTTCACTTTGCAAATATTACTGATACTATTTTATCATAAAAAAATATTAACTGTTAACATTTCCAAATTAACTTGATCATTTAAATAATATAAATAAATTATAAAATATTAATTGATATTACACTGAATTCACTTTTTTCATTTGACACATTAATCAAAATTCGGTTGCTAATTTCAACCGAAGAATTGTAGCAGTTTTATTTGGTAGATGGCGGAAGGGGTTCTAGTTCATTGATGTCTTTCTCACATATAATACTATATATTGCATAATTGTTTTCAATGTTTTCTAGAAGGCATATTTTTGCTGATGAAATTTTATTTTTACACGTTTATTGGTTATATGGACGAAAGGTACTATATTTTTCATCATGGTGAATAAGTTTACAAAATAGGGACATTTAGAGTCTGAGAATCTTCCGAGTAAACACAATTTTTTTACTGCACAGAGGAGAAAAACCCTATATTGTATAAGGCAGCATGTGTGTGTTATTTTATCATTCCACACAGATATCGAAATTCTGTGAGCAAAGAAACAGGTCTGTGCATAGGCGGAGATAGACTTGGAAGTCTGGGGCAGGAACCCACAGGGACAGGACCCGGGACGGGTGCTTTTCTTCTGGTGATGGTAATAATCAAAGCTTTGATTCGCGAACATGCCTCCCAATAGGCTGATAAGGCTCCAACCTCATTCGTCCCAACAGTGAGTTCAACCGGGTACAGAAACCCATGGTCCCACGTCCCACAGTAGGGCTCCTAGGCTATCTTTGGTGGTGCTTCAGAAATTTGTAGTGCGAAAAAATAAAAATGGAATAATATCGGTCCCCCGGGCAGGAGCCCTGCAGATCCACCCTTTTCTCGGGGGGCCATTCAGAGACCTCAGTTGAATAGGAGCTTCCACGGTAAGATCCAGAAAAATGCAGTACGTAAATTGAGAGGTGGTGTCAAAGCCCTCTTCCATTTTGCCCGGAGACAATGATGTCGTTGAGACGGCAGTAGAAACACACTTTTTTTGAGGAATAAATATTCAATTATCATCATGTATGCCGCGGAACAGCCTTATAACTATCACGGGTTCCGCAAGCAACTGTATGTTGGGAATCCTTGTTCTAGAGATAGGCGGCAGTTTTTGGAAGTGCTAGAAAGGAGGTGTGTTAAGATATGAATTAAGCACTGAATTACAAAGAGTTAAATAGCAATTTGAACACTGGAAAGTATTGTTATTACCTGCCTTATTTATCCACTCGCGCGCGCTTTCCCTTTGAAATTATTTCGATGTGTAAAAATTCGCGGGGGAGTGAAAACACCGTCATAATAAATCTGCCACAAAAAATGCTGCCCCTGTAATCATGCCACCCTAGGCGGCCGCCCCTGTCAATTCCCACCTGGAGTCATGAGGTTAACTACTGGTGTGTGTGGGGCTATTGGACACTACTTCACCAAACACCAACTCTGGCCATATCGCTATTTACTGCCATTAGTGAGATGGGTTGGAAGTGAATGTGCTGTCTATCGGTGGTCGCCTCGAGTTCGTTTGGGAAAATATCTTATATATATCCTTCCTTGGGTTTGAACCGAACCAGGGACCCTGACAACAACTTTCACGATGGTAGACGAGCATCTTACCACCATGCCACTTGGGCATGCCAGGGGCTATAGGACAGTCATCTGTCAGCTTTTCATATATAATGCTGTGCGATGTGTATGCAAGACATGCTATGTGAAACATGTGGGGAAACAAAATTTCTAATTTAATCTCTGCTTTTCTTATACATGGGTTGCTTTCGTCTAGAACTCTTACAATCTTGATGAGAGTTCATAACATAACATAATTTATTGGTCCCCAGTCAATTACGACAATACTATACAAATTAGAGTTTACAATTAAATTACATATTTTACAATATTTGAAAGAAAATGCAAAGAGAAAGAACAAAAATGTTTGAATGGACACGGTAGAACAATTAATTCATAATGTGGTGAAGAAAGCTAGGACAGGGAAGAGAGCAGTAGCTAAAAGCTAGTAAAACACTTCGACGTCATTTCTATAGGCGGCGCACATACAGGGTGATTATAAAAAAACTATCCCGACATATGGACCCCTAACTATCATACCATTCACAGAAACTGAATGAAATTTTGGCATAAGCTATTTTGAGGTATGCGCTCAAGAATGATATGGAAAACAACAGTGTCACTCTAACAGTTACGGTTACAGTGAGAAAATATCAAATGGCAACACCAAGTTTTTTGTATTGGAATGTGATGTCCATTGTGAAAAACCCTAAATAGCGTTCGAATGGCAACTGTAGCATGAAAATCACCGGCGGTAGATAGGCTAAAAGTGAGGACAACCAATAAGGACAGAGAAGCAGCATAAAATAAAGCATTTTATTGTGTTTTCCACATGACCTTGTGGAGGACTAATCAGGCTGGGATCTCAGCCGAAGAAACGGTGTGACGAATGAAACGAACATTAACGCTGTGGTGCACGGCAAAGTCCTTTTTACTCTTTCCTTGACTAGCTCCAGGGATTTTCGTGCTACAGGTGCCATTCCAACGCTATTTAGTGTTTTTCAGTATGGAGATCGCATTCCAATACAAAAAACTTGGTGTTGCCATTTGATACTTTCGAAATTTTCTCACTGTAACGGTAACTGTTAGAGTGACACTGTTGTCTTCCATATCATTCTTGAGCGCATACCTCAAAATACCTTATGCCAAAATTTCATTCAGTTTCTGTGAATGGTATGATAGTTAGGGGCCCATTTGTCGGGATTGTTTTTTTATAATCACCCCGTATATCTTCTTGTTTCTTTTGACCTGACAAAAAAGATGAAAAGAACGAAGTATATATCGGCTAAATAGGTGTAAATATATTTATTTAGTGGATTAAAAAATTAATTATGGCAACCAAAAGCTGATATAAGAGAATTTCATGCTACGTTTTTTTTTTTTACTTTAAATCAATGACAAATTTTTAATAAAATAGAAGGGAGAGAAAAGCTAGACAAAAATAAAAAAATTAAAATAAATAGAACTTGAATGTCAAGTATCTTCAATAACCAAATCGAGTTATTGTTTCCATTTAAATTTACTGTCGAATTATTTATTATTTGATATAGAAAATTTGATATCAGGTTAAATAAATTTTTCATTTCATAATATTTGTTGAAATTTCATTTATTGCCATCCCATTCATTACTTTGTTAATGTGACATTGCTACTGCAGAACTTTACTAACCACAGTTAATGAAACTGAAGGAAAGTTGCTTTCACAATCAAAGGAGTTTCAACTGAGTTTCTGTGAAAAAATTCATAATTGGTTGTATAATTAGTTGAGAAGAACGAGTCAGCGAAAAGAATAATTTTTTATGAAGGACCAAGTGAGTCACTTCACAAGCCTTGTTGATGTGGGCGAAAGATAAAAAGGCATGGATAAAGTAGGGAATACTGATAACGACACGAATGGAAGGCCCCATGCCGATTAGAAAATCCGGTACTGTCACTTCAACAGTGTGGTTATGGAGAACAGGTGTTGAAGAAAAAACAGAATGTACAAAGTGAGAAACATATACAAAAATGGGATTTAAAGAAAATAGTTTTTTGACCAGAAAAGAGGGGGGGGGGGATGAAGAAAAGAAAACCCTCTTATCAGTGATACCAACAAGTGCTTTTGTACATATGTACGAACGAGCACGCGCGCACTGTTCATTCCAAGGGATTTTCATCCAGAAGATGGTAAAATACAGTCATTTTGAACAATGCTAAGGATTTATTTCGAGCACTCAATGGCAGAGAATTCCAAATGTGAATACCCCATGTGAAGAAAACCTTAATTATCTTGAAATTTGTTCTCGCTGTAGGGGTCGGGATACAGCAAAGCCGCTTAATGCAGCTTGACTCTTAATGCAGCTTTGGGATACAGTCTCTGGAGGAGAATCTTGTTGGATATCCGTGTGCAGGGATAGGAAAAGAGGGAAGACATGTGTTGGTTTATGTAGTGATTTATACATTATTATAGCTAGTCGATAGTCTATCAAGCTATTTAACGGAAGAATTCGCCAGAGTTTAAAAAGAGGTGCTCATTAAATGAGGCAAAGCTTATCACCCTCAATATTTTCTTTTCAGCAATTATCATGGGTTGTAGATGTTTGAGTGGCAGATGACCATACTTCTAAGCAATAGGTTAATTTAGAGGAAAATAGTGAAAAATATAACACATGCGCACATTACATAAAAGGGTACGAGATACCTTGCTTTCGAAAATATATATCATTGACATAGACCAGAAATAAAAGTGGTCCGAGGCAAGATTCCTGAGGTACCCCGCAAGTAACGTTGTTGACACTAGAGCTGTGCGCTCCGATATTTACAAATTGTTTCCTGTTTGAGAGGTAACTCTCAAACAACTTTAATGCTACACCACGAATTCCATAGAGAGCGAGTTTTTTTTTTTTAATTTCGTGGTTCGACTGTATGTTGATAGCTATCCGAAAGCTATAAATATCAGAAACAAAAGAGTCTTTGTCACTTCTATGCCTAACACCTATTTTCCTGTCTCTTCGACACTTAACGTATTTTTCAATTTGAATGGAGGTGGGGGGGGGGGGACTTACTGATAAGAATTAATACTGAGTTTAGGTCGATTGCCTTCACGCTCAATCGTTTTGCAGAAGAAATGAGTCGATTGCCCTCTTCTCAATTTTATAGAGACAGGTCGTTTGCCCTCTCACCTCTTGGTTTTTAATATGGTTTAACATGACAGGAAAATCCTTCATCTGAATCAGTGATTCCCAACGTGGGCGTTAACGCCCCTTGAGGGGCGATGGAATGTTCTAGGGAGGCGGTAGAAGCTACTGGTATAACATAGGATCCTATGGGTTAAATTGCGTTGGGGGGGGGCGATGGGAGAAAAAATTTCTGAAGAAGGGGGCGATGGGACAAAAAGGGGGTGGGAAACTATGATCTAAATTATTTTTCGTCTTTCATCCTTCTTTTTCCTTTTAAAATACGCGACAGTTGATAAAGTAAATTGAACCTAAAAGAAGTTTCATTCATCCAAGATATTTTTAGTTATTTCCCGGAGTTCTAAGTACTTATACCGTAGAAAATATTGCGTTTTTATTAATCATCATTTCTGTGGATACGGAGTTCGTGTCCAGTAATCACGGGGGAAAAATTGATGCTGTATTTTCATTATAAATTTATACGTATTGCAAAACGAACGAATGCATAAATTGCAGGTGTAGAGAGAAGAGAGAATGTGTGAGAATGATCCACGCTGATGACGATGGTACAAGGAATTTCCTATACGGAATAAGTTCATAACCACGAGCCGTAAAATAATCTCAGGAGACAGTGACACTTCCACAATGACGTCAAAAGAAAAGCGATGGGAAATATTTTTGGAAAATCATCCAAATTGTAAATTATCAGTGCTTCTCGTCATTCGGAAAATATAATCCTTAGAGATTTAAGAATGTACAGTACATGGAAAATTTATAGGCATATTAAAAAATGGGCTCTCGAAAGATCACGTGACTCGGTGAAAACACCCACAATCCGTCGTAATTTTCTTATGGCATTTAAAACAATAAAGGAAAGAAATAATTTCAGCATCGATGAGATAATTCCAAAATTAATGAAAGAGATAATTCCAAAATTAATGAAAGAGATAATTCCAGAATTAATGAAAGAGATAATTCCAGAATTAATGAAAGAGATAATTCCAGAATTAATGAAAGAAAATATTCTAGAATTAATGTAAGAGATGATTTCAGCATTGATAAAAAAGTGATAATTCCAAAATTAATGAAAGAGGTAATTTCAGCATTGATGAAAGAGATAATTTCAGCATTGATGAAAGAGATAATTTCAGCATTGATGAAAGAGATAATTTCAGCATTGATGAAAGAGATAATAATAAATTTAATGAAAGATAATTCCAGAATTAAAGAAAGATAATTCCAGAATTAAAGAAAGATAATTCCAGAATTAAAGAAAGATAATTCCAGAATTAAAGAAAGATAATTCCAGAATTAAAGAAAGATAATTCCAGAATTAAAGAAAGATATAATTTCAGCATTGATGAAAGACAATAGTCTAGAATAAATAAAGAGACAATTCCAGAATGAAGGAAAGAGATAATTGCAAAATTAATGAAAGCAATAATTTCAGCATTAATGAAAGCTAATTCCAGAATGATGAAAAAAAAAGTTATAGTTCCAAAATTAATAAAAGCGGAAATTCCAGAATTAAGGAAAGACATAATTCCAAATCTATTGAAAGAAAAAAAATTCTATAATTAATGAAAAAAATAATTTCAGCATTGATGAAAGTGATAATTCCAAAAGGATTAGTTCTAAAAAGTTCTAAAAGGATAGTTCTCTATCCTTTTTTTTTAATCTTTGAAACCCAATATTTAGAGACCGAACTATACTATGGGCAAATTGCCCGGCGGGAACTTTGTTTCCCCCGAGTCACGTGATTTCCATGCATTATATGTCACTGCTATCGCGGCGGCTGGATGCTCCCTCCAGTAGTATAAGCTCGATGCATAAACTAACGGACAACGCTTCTTTGCCTCATTTATTCTGTTTTTCTTTCCTTTGAATTCAAATATCTCAGTGAATATTGCACTTAGAAACGTGATTTTTTTTGGCCCTAAAAGAGCCAGAGAAACAATCTATTTTTGACCGAAAATTGGAGGACCGAGGGATTCTACAAAAATTTTTTATACTATAACATTATTTCCATTCTTGAAACTGGTGCAGAGGGATTTTCGAACACATTTTGAGCATTTTTTTAAACTGGAACCATTTCTCTACGACGAATGGTTGATGAGATAAAGACCGAATTAGGACTTGCAGGACACTCTGTATATACGTATAGGTGTATATTGGTAACTCGGAGCATGATGGTGCTCATTTCATATTCCATTTCACGGGGTTTCCTGGAATTCTATAACAATTGATTTTAGCGCCAGCCTTGGTAAAATAATAATACTCCATCTCCATGGAGTAACAACTGCCGAGTATATAGAATTAAGGCCTGTGCATTTCAATGTCGACTAATTTATATAAGAATTAATTGGACTGAATTTTATTTATTATTTAAAAGATGCTCTTTTTTCCCCTCCTACATCAAAAAAGCCATAAAATTAGTCTTAAAAACATCTCGTTTTCCCTCTAAAGTGCTACTAAAATTAAAGACGAGATTTTATTCGCGTGTATTTGAATGATATGTTTGTGAAATTCCTCTCTTCGAAGAAACAATAACTTTCCCTATTTTCTACACGTTATTAGGGGAAAATGGAAACAGGCATGGTTAATGTTTAAGAGAGGAGCAAAAAGGCACCAAAGTCGTCATTTAAGGAGCAAAAGCAATTCCGCCTTTTATTGAGTTCAAAAATTGCTCGTTTAAATATGATTGCGGCGTCGGAACATTTTAACTGCTGAAAACAGGAGAAATCCCCAAGTCGTATGTTCTTGTACGAGTATGTATGAACGTTCAATTGGAAGTTGTTCCGCTTATTAAGGTTAAGTTGCTTAAACCGCTTTCTCCTCTATCCCCACTCCAAACCCCCCCTTCGCGTCCCGATGCCATTAATAAAGTCAAAATAAGAGTAATTAAGGAATTCCATTAAACGTTCGTCTCATGAAAAGTAATTAACTTTGCATGAAATTGTGGAAGAACGAAATGAATGGAGATAAGGTTAATTCTTGGGGAAAACAGAAATCATTAGCCGTCGCGAAACTGTCAGAAAAGTGAAGTTTTATATATTCATGGAGGCCTCCCCCCCACATCGGTGATATATTGAAGCAATTTATTTGAACGGGAGACATTAAAATGAAGCGTGGAATTAGGACGTGATTAATTCAGAATATCCTTCCTCTTCATTCAATATGATGGTAGATTAAATAAAAAAAAAGGAATGTGAAACTAAAGGAAGAGTCTGATTGGTAATGACTTTCTGTCCTTCGGGGTACAGAGTCTTCCAGAACTTGTGTCTTTCTCTAACACACGCAAAAATACAGGCAAGGCGGCTCGAGGCGAACGTCTCACCCGTGCGAGACTTCGGCAACCCCCCCCCCCCCTCCCACCGGGCGTATGAGCCGTATCTGTTAAATAATCCAGAAAACTTGCAGATTTTTGCATACCACATGCGCATGCATCAAAGCTGCTGTCTTATCCGTAAATTATTCAATACAATGCACTGATAGTTCGGAATGTTTTCCAAACTTTTCCGTAATTTATGATTTTTTTTACCCTTGATTTGGCACCCCTCCCATAGCGGCATCCTGTGCGGCTTGAAGGGTCGCCTTATTATCGTCCTTCGAATCGTCCTTTAATAAGGATTTCTATAAATTACACTACGTAACAAAAAAAATTTTTTTTCGTTGCTCCAGTGTAAAAGTTTTGATTTCTGTTGCCTTACGCTGGATGAGACTGAAAATGATTATTATTCCCGTCAAACTTTGCTTTGTTTTGAGGCCCTACCAGGTAAAATCTAGAAAACTTCAACCAAATCTTATTTCTGTGAGGTCCCTCTTCTCTAGAGGCCCTCTGGTCCATGCCCGGGTGGGCCCATGCGTTAAGACGACACTGCTTATAATACGAATCTCGCTATTACGAGTAATTCACAAGTGATTTTCAACTGATGTTAAAGATACAAAAAATATTTGCTTATAGCGAGTTGTTTATGAAGGAAAATCAGAACACATTCGCTATAACGACAGCGGAATGACAAGAGGTCATAAGGCAATTCAAAGGTTATATGGGGCAACCATTGCCGAGCCGAAACCACTAAAGCTGTAAATACGAAATTTTGTCACTATTATACTAGTATTTTATAATGTAGATACCTACTTTAAGACGGGATTTCTGAAAATTCGATCCCCCAAAGTGGGTGGGTGGGTGGGGGGGGGGATCATGAAGGATTCAAATATTATATGGGGGAGGGGGAATCATCGCACACACAGAGTAATTTGCAGCCTAGCAAATCTACGTGAAGCCACGGATACTAGCACAAATATCGATCTCCTCACTACGAAATATGTGTAGAAACTTTGTTCGAAATTTGTTCAGAAATGCTCAAGAGATGCCCACATTGTTGCGAGATCCATAATCCGAAACCATTGTAGGAATCGTCCTACAACATGGGAATTCGACAATGTCTTTGTTCAGTGTTCCAACAAGGATCCCCGCCTGCCGGACGTCCATCGACGATCGAGGACGATCAGTCCGGAGAAAGAGGTCTGTCTTTCATTTCAGTTTACCATTATGTAATTATTTTAACCCTAGATTACTAACTAAAAAAAAGCTGATCAAAACTGCATGTTAACTGCCTATACCTCTACGTCTTTGAGACGTAGTATTCTAGGGTTAAATAACATTTGAATTATTTCCTAACAGTGGTATCCAATCTAAATGACCATCTTTTTTTCTCTTTATTCGTTGATAATTAAATAATTCTGATTCTCTCATTGTTAGATTATAAATTATTTAAATCCTTAACGGGTCTCTTATTCGACCGTAAGAGAACATAATCTCATAATTACAGTATGAATAGTCCACCGCGAATAACGTTACCAGTTACCAACAAAGAATTATTACAGTGGGAATAAATATAAATAAAATAATCGAGAAATTATCATTTGCATTAAAAAATAATCCGTAGGTCAATTATCGGGACAACTTGAAATATTTTCTCGTGATGATTGAAGAGAATATTTTTATTAATTATTTAAAAATGGAGGTTATGCTTTTGGAACCATGCTCCAGTCGAGTCTCCACATCTTGTATTGGGGACTTCGTAGAACAAAATTTTCATTTGACCATAAAAGCCGGAAGTATTGTGGGGCCTTCTTAGGAAAAGATTTTCCACCGGCCCTTTAAGGTTGGGAATTTTTCGGGGCTATTTTAGGAAAGGATTCTTTATGGGCCAATAAGGACCTGCCGTTTTGCTAGCCCTTGGATAGATTTCCGACTATAGTGTAGAAAAAAGATCGATCCCCTGGCTTCTAGGCTAGAGTTCTATCCTATCAATCAGAAGAACAAACATGGAGGAAGCATTCGGGGGGGGGGGAGCTGAAAGTAGTCAGTCATCCCGTATATGCGGGACTCAAAAGAAGGAGAGGTGGCGTATATGAGTATATTCATTAATTATTAAGAGGGTGTGCTCTCCTCCCAAAGAATTTAACAGCGTTTGGGGGGGGGGGGGGGTTGTCCGCTATCGTGAGGTTATGGTGCCTTTTCCTTTTTGGCACTCTCTGCACTAATAGTAAAAGCGTCACACACACAATCTCTTGAGAAACACTGATAATCACTACCAGGACTTCACGGACAGTCCTGTACTGGGGAGTAGCGAACGAAAAAAGGGACAGTGGCAGACTCACTTACTTGGCGTAGCGTGAAATTTTAATATTTATACTCATCAGATCGTTACCTACACTCGGACACACCGAAATGCCATATTAAGCCTTATAAGCCGGGTTCGAGTGAACGTCGCTCATTGCGTAAATCTTCTCAGAGTAGTCCGCAAAACTCGAAGTAGTCATCGTTATGGGTTCGACTATCGCTTCGGCGGTACCGCCCGGTGGCCATCTCTGTCCTGTATAGGATGTTTATGGGGAGTAGCGGACGAAAGGGTCAAGTTGCGGACTCACTTACTTGGCGTAGTTCCATGGAAATTGGCAGGGCATTAATTAGCCACTCTATGGTCACACCCGAACAAGTCTTAAGCACTTTATAAGCCGAGGTCGAGTGAACGTCAGCAGTGCGTAAAACTTCCCAGAGTAGTTCGCGAAACCCAGAGTCATCGTCACCGACACGACACGCATGTCACATGGCACATCATTAGGTATAACCTGTCTTAGTTGGACTTATATGGTTACATTTAAAATCTATCCACAAGTATTTCCCAAAGGGGGTGACTCCCCATGATGGAGGTGATGGAATGGTCCAGGGAAAAGGAACAGTAGAATCTACGGGTATAATATAGGATCCTATGGGTAGCTTGGAGTACGAGAATAATGAGCAATACTAGACTTAGTTGCGAAGGTAAAGTTTAGGCTAATGCGGAATAAAAAAAAGCTTTGATTATATTGTTAAAACATTTTGACTTCTTAACTTAAAATTCTGTACAAGACACATAGCCCGAAGGTTTCGACAGCACTCGCAAGTCAATAGTGCACGCGGGTTTGGTGCCCCGGGTGACAGATCAAAAATAGCGCCAAATTCTCAAACCATTTAAAATACATTATGATACACGAGTGGACAAAATGCATGTTTGCTTCTGCTGAAAGAGTATTTAACTGCATCTCCGGGTAGATGATCAGTCGTCTAGCCCTGACAGCCTTTCAATTGTGGTGTCCTGCGTGCAGATACTGTCGACATCGCCCCCCCCCCCCACATTTTGCAGCAGGGTCCGTGGGCTATGACAAGGACAGATTTTTCGTGGACCACTAGGCTGTGATCTTTGGTAGTCCCCGAGGACAGGTTTTTCACGATCTGCTAGGTTGCGATCTTTGGTAAGCTCAGGACAGTTTTCATGGGACCCCTTTGTATAGTGAATTTATAAAGTGAAAAATAAAAAAAAATGCTAAGAATCATTCCGAGCCTCCAGGTTGAATCCTGTCAGCCCAACCGTTGCGGGGTGGGGGTGCCCGGAGGCAAACTTACAATTTTTCTCGTTAGACCGTGTGGGTACTATGTCCAAATTTATTGCCAAATGGCTTTTTTATTACCATAGTTCGATAGTCGTTCTCGGTTGTTAATGAAAACCAAGCGGGGGTCCCCAGGTCGCCCTATTACACTGGAGAATCATCATTATGACTATCTACGCTCAGAACAGTCTAATATAGGGAGGTGTCCGAGTTGACAGGTTTTGCTGTGTCACACATATCAGAAGACACTAGGTGGCTCGAGCTTTTCTGTGTTTCGACTCTCAGTCGAGCAACTAATAGTTACTTTAAGACAATTTTTTAATTATGCAGTATAAGAAGGACGTATCAATAATTATTATTAATTTTAGACTTGTGTCGATTTTTCCTTTTTTCTTTTTCCCTCTATGTACCTGCTTTTGCGAAAAACTCCGAGGACAATTTGAAGGGTTACCACATCGGAGAGATGGTGCAATCCAGAACCCGAGTCCCATTTCCGAGGGACAAAAGATTCTTCACTCATAGTTAGAAAAATTGATGGCAGATGGAAGCACTACACGCAACAAGCATTGCACAGAAACAAACTTTACGCCTGGTTCACTAAACGTACACACACATTCCAACATGTACCAATTCGTTAGAAATTCCGCAGAGGAATATGGATGAGGTTCATGTGTGGTTCAGTAGTCGGTACAAAAGATTGGAAGATCATTCGTGGTTATGATTCGTCGGCACAGCAGCAGCAGCAGCAGCGACTCTTTGAACCCGACTCTGTGGAACGCGTGTACCGTGAAAAAAAAAAGCAGCAACTTGTTCTTGACGTGTATGGCGACAGGCTTTATTGCAATAAATTGCGACGCATTTATGACGTATTTGAGGGCTTTTATTATTACTTTCATTTCGTATGTACTGTATATGATTATATTAATGATTATATATATTTACATGATTATATTAATTTCAATCAGAACAGTTTCCTTAATTCGTAGAAATAATATTGCATTTTCAGAATAGTATCTGAAATGTTTATGAGATCTTTGAACATCATGTAGAGTAATACATGAAAGTAATAATCTAGGGGTCCCCTTCCCCCACAAGAGTAGGGCATTAGTGCCGTCTTTAGTGCATCATGGGTGTCCCCAGGATGAAGTGATTTTTCTGAGGCCTCCCTACATGGCTGGAATTACCTGCCGACCAATTTGTATGCTCACCCTCAAAAATTTTAGTCGGATCTCATTTCCACGAGGCCCCCATTTGCAGGTGAGGATGGCAAGCCGCGCCCGGGTGAGCCCATGCGTTAAAATGACACTGGGTGGGACGGGGACTCTATTTTTTGCTTTATTACACACTAAATTCACTACAGAGGATCCTATGGAAAAATCTTAGTCCCCTAGGGCTACCAAAGATCTCAGCCAAGGGAACCAGCTTAAGGGTGTGGGGGTAATGATATTTTACCTAAGGGAAAATACCTGATATTTTTGAGTTACGTCAACGGATTTCAATTTTATTTTGCTACTTATTAACGGACATCTTTCAGCAGAAAAAAATTTAACCCCAAGGGTGTCCGTTATCGGAAAGTTCTTTTGTATTTTAAACATAACGTTGAAGTTTTGTCGCATTTTTGTCTGGTAAATACAAGTATTAGGAATTGCTCATACGTTTTGGAATTGGTATTATCTGGCCGATAGAACCAAACCCAGCTCACCGTTTCTATAAGTGTGCAGCGTGACTCCCAGGTGGGTCTCCAAACTTCGCCAACTGAATCACGCAGTCAAGGATGATGACCAGCGTCTGCGCTGTGGTCAGTAGAAACCAGAGTTCAAGTGACTATTCTCACGCCTATGCTAACGCCTTCTATGCGTCGTGGGTATACGGGATGTTGGTAATGGGCTCATTCGGGCACGATTCTCTTGATGTATGAGGAACGCGTACACGAATGATAAATTCTTTTTCTATGATGAGGAGCCTCCGACGACCTTGCATAGCAATCGACATTGATAACGAAAACATGTATGGCGTCCCATAGCATTGCTCGGGAGAGGCACGATTCTGTTAAAACGGCACTGCATTAGGACAACGGATCCGCGGTTATATAAATAAAGGCTACGGTCAGGGACTAACGGATATATCATTATCAGGGCAAGGAAGCCGTGTTAAAAGAACAATAAGGTAAGCGAATCATGAGCATGTGGCTGTTAGTGTAAAGGAGTTGTGTGTAACGAGGGACTGAAGTAAGGGAGCCACGAGATCACTGAAGTAAAGAACCCCTCGACAGATACTTGACTATGAAGACAAGGAGACATATCCAGCCCCTTTAAAAGTTAAATTGCTGTACGGCGATAAGACCGGAGTGAGTGTGCAGAAAAGTAGTAGTAGTCTCTATAAAATTATTTTTATGAAGACGTGAATCTAAGGAGTGATGATGGGAGTGATCCCCCCCTTCAAGAGTCGAAAGCAAAAAATAATACGAGAAAATAATGGCTCTGTCCCGTAAAATACATACGCATGGTCACACTACTACGACGTTCTCCTCCACGTAAGTCACGCTCCTTGACCAATACGCCCGCTAGATATCGCGTATAGCTACCAGTTTCCAGATAATACCAATAGGCAGTGTTATCCAATGAAATGATTTCGAAGAGTAATTTCACTCCTCCAAAATTTTAAAGGGTAGTTTTGTAAAAAAGAAGGACATTTAAAAGGAATAAGTCTATTAAAATAATCACCTAAAATTTGAAGGAGTGTTTTCATCCCTTAACGAAATTTTTAGGAGTAAAATTGGAAATTTCGATGCGTGAATCACGCATCAAAATGCGTATTGGTGAACACTGAATTGATTGGTGAACATTATATTCGTGGATTGACAGTAGTAGTACGTATCACTCAGTGCTTGCTAAGGAAGGAAAAAAGAAGCTGTATGTCAACACGCCTCTTATGCCAACTAGCCCCGGTTCCCCCCCCCCCCAACATAATTTTGTAATAAAGTATGTATTTACACACTTCGTATTTGAACGCGTTCATATCGTTCATGTTCTAATCATTGGAACTTTTTATCCGACCGGCTCACCGGTTGAGAATTCCCCCCCCCCCTCCCGGACATGAGAATCCCTCCAATAAGTAATAAGCTGTTTTGTCAGAGCCTGTTTACGTTTTGTTATAATTCTGTTGTCCCGTAATAAAATACGTACAGAATAAACAAATTTAATGAAGGGATTTCATTTTTGCATCTCTCGTGACCATATAAGTGAATAAACCGCTTGAGTGAACTTTTTTTTTTTTTACAATCTCAGCGGTATTCACTTAGAGAGGTTCGATTCAAATATTTAATAAACAGCTCGATATCGCACAAACGTGAACTAAAATCGTTATAAATACGCCCATACGCAAAATACATGTATGCTCCTTAATACAATTTAAGAGCTCGTGGTTATTAAACGGGGGGGGGGGGCGGCGTCATTAAAAGAAACAGTGTTTTTCCAAGGAAACTCTGTCGGATGAAACAACATTGCCTAAGCCGATAAATTAGATTCGAAGCGGTAGCTTTTATTCTCCTATTATTTATTTATTTTTTTTAAACGACGATTTTTGTAGCGAAGTTAAGGGAAAATGTTTTCATAACTTAATTGGATTTCTATTTTGTTTCTTATTTCTTTTTACCTCCCCCCCTTCAAACGTTACTTGAATCTTAAACATCTGGCATACCCAAGTTAATACCCAAAGCAACGTAAATCCTAAGAAATAGAGGGCTGGTCAAAATCGTGCCTGAGCAAGAAAATAATCTTAAGCGCTTTTCCTCTCCTTCCATTTCCGTCCGCATCCTGAGAGAAGAGGAAATGGAAGATTTAATTCCTTTATTTTTACTCCCCCCCCCCTCTCAATATATAAACTGACGTCGTGTGAGGAATTAGAAAAATTACCAATAAAAATAATGTAATTTTGTTACAATTTGAAGATGAAATGCTCGTGTTAAATGCCATTCAGTTCCGTGCGAGATTCTATACGACGTGAATCGAAATTATGAAAATGAAATTTTTCAAATATTATTTTTAGAATTACATTAGACGCCGCTTATTGGAATCATGAATAATGTTATCATTCTGGTATTGCTGTCTATTTTTGCAAAAGTGATAACTATACCCGATAGGTGGATAATACTCAATGTGTTCTCGGAACGTTATTGTCATGTTATTAATATGAGCATTAATAAGTTACAGGAGGATGGATCAAGAACTGCCGCATACATTTTTTTTTACGTCATCGACGTTTCCGACACTCTGCTTCCTCGGGGTCATCCATCTTTCCTAGAGATGGCACAAAAACATTCTTCTGAAAAAATAATCGACTAATCCATAACATGGATATAGAAAGAAATAGATCACGTTCCGATATATTTGACGGAAGAGATACGAAGAGTGTATGTATCGCTTGTGTGATATCGATAGAGTCTTCCTTTAGGTTGATGTTGACAGCAGAACCTCGTTTATCCGGACATCTCTGGTAACGGACGTCCATATTTCTAAAAGATAATTTCTACCTGCTAAAATTATAGATGAAGTTTAATATTCTCCTACCGCTAAAAATGGAAGATGAAAAATGACTTCACACCACACATGCTCAATCCATGTCAAATGTGGCCCTCGGAGTCTTCCAATACGGCTCGTCACCTCAAACCTAATTTTATAAAAAATGAACGAAGCGGCACATAATTAAATCTCTTAAGGGATCCACGATGCAGATCCACATTACTTAAGCGGCTCGCGGCACAGTTCCAAATTACTCCGATCACTGCCGATCTCTCCATTAAAAATTCTCGCCGCAGATAGCAATAGGCCTACAACGATACAATTATTCAATCATTACACTCCACTCATAGTTAGAAAAATTGGTGGAAGATGGCAGCCATACACATAACAATCAGTAAACGGTAACAAACTTTACGTTAGGTTCATAACATGTATACACACATTCCAATATGTACCAATTCGTTAAAAATTCCTCAGATGAATGCGGACGAGGTGCATGTCTGGTTAGTAGTAGAGTAGTAGTTAAAAATTACTCAAGTGACCAACGGCACATTTACGGATAACTTAAGTGACCTGCAGTGCTGTTCTTGATTACAGAAGTCAGATCAATTTTTTTTCCAGATCACTTAAGTCACATGCGACACAGTTCCAGATCCCTCAGGCGTTTACAGATCGGCTGACCTGCGGCGCTGTCCCAAATCACTTAGTTGAGTGCCTCGTTACCTATTTTCAAACGAATGAATTGACCCTACTCCCCTAAAGGTTGAGCACCCTTGCTTTATAATATAAAAGGTAAGAAAAATTATCTCTCAAAAAGTATTTGAGTGATTTATCGAAAACATTGCGTGGTTGAAGCTGTGACAACATTGCTAATCATTAGGTGATCATATACCATGAAGAGAAAATGCAGGAAATCGAGATCCCCCAAGTACGGAAGCAATCCGACAAAAAAGTTGTCAAATATGTGAAAAAATAATGTCAATAATGGTTAAAAGTCTTAAATAACTGCTGATGGGTAGAAATTTAAGAGCTAATTTACTAAGAATTTTCAGCTAATTAATTAAGGAGCACCCTTAGACAAGAGGAGGACCTAGGAGGTACTGACATAGCCCCTACGGTGGCAATTACTACCATTTACCTTGGAAAAAGTGGTTGTGTCGGAATTTATTATGCCGCGATTTCATGCATGTAATGTGCCTGGGTGCTGCCACTGCTCCCCCATGAAAGCAGTATTTGGCAGTAAAATTTTCCCTAGAACATAGGCTTCCAACTAGTGTTCCGTGAAACCCTGGGGCTGCGTGACTACTTTTTATTGGGGTCTGGTACTATCAAACGCCACGGAACGTTTAACGTTCATCCTGGAAACCGGAGAGCTTTCAAGGGGGAAAAAAAACTTTCTTATTACTAACGCTCGCAAAGCTATTCTTTTTATTTTGAATTTTAACGAGATAGCGTCGTTTCAAAAAAAGTCCGGCCACTTGGATGACTCAACAACTTTGAAACAGTAAAATTACATTTTTTTTCACATCAAATTTTCGATCCAGAAGCTCCAAAACTTCATGAATGCCATTTTCCGTTTCATTAGGAAATTATAAGTTGCATAAAACTAACTTGGAAATTTTTTATCAACCTGAAGTGAGGATTCTTGGAATGCAGAATTTACGTGTACTTTACAGGGCACACGCAGGGTCACCTTAACACATGAGTCGTATCCGGTCACGGTACTGGGGACCTCAGTCGCATAGGGGCTCCCACGATAAAATCTGACTTATGACAATAAATATGCATATTAAGAGGTGGTGTGTAACCCTCTTTCATTTTGCTCTGGGACTATGATGCTGTTGAGACGCGCATTTGTGGAAACACTTTTTCTTGATAAATATTGAAAAATTTGTTTGAGCAGCCTCATTATCATCAAGTGTTCCGCGGAACAGCCTTATAACTATCAAGGGTTCAACGAGAAGTTTTAATGTAGGAAACTATGGTCTTTCTTCTCTTCTCTCTCTGCTTCCGGAGGGGGATCCAGGAAAAGCCCCTAATCGGGGGCCCTTGACAATTGTTTGAATTCCTTCTTGGATAAAATGAGGTATTTGCCCAAGTGGGCACCCGCTACTTATCATAACACCTGATCCCATTATCTCGCCCCTATGCACCCGAGAAGCTCCCTAGACCGTGTCTGGCGGGCTCATGCGTTAAGACAGCCCTGGGAAGTAATTTATTAAAGAATCAAGCACTCTCTTCCTTCTTCAATTCAAAAGCTAACACAATAAGTGAACATTATAGGCGCCGCGGAACATAGGGGCTGAGGCAACACCTTCTAGAGCAAGGTTTGAAAGGTATTGGGGCACTTGGGGCTGGGCTCCCTAGACTGAAATTTTTGGTAGGCCTCCCCCATAGCGAATTTATTGTTCAAAAAATAAAGAGTGATATTTGTGCCAGGCCCTCGTGTTAGAACTCTGCCAGCCCTACCCTTGTGGGGTCATGCTGCTCAGTTATAAACCATTGAGGATGCATGTTTGATTTTGTATTCAGGAGATAAAAACGGACAACTCAGATTACTACCCCCATGATGCAATATTAGCATCATGATTATTTCAGTTAAAGATCTCTTACGGGAGCTTTTTTTCTGGTGAAAGTTATAATTGTAGCTCTTGATTAGTGAATGTGCTTTCCGACAGGCTCACAGTGCTCAGTCCTCGTGCCAACGCATTGACTTCAGGGCACCATGGACGAGTAAGTGATGTTCAGGTGCTTCTATTTAGCTGAAATTCACAGTTTACCAATTTACATACTTTTTCATTGAAAATCAAGCTGACGGATCTCAAATAATCAAGAGACCATCCGAAGCACCGTGGTGGAGTCGTGCACACGTTTAAAAATGCACCGAGAGTTCTCGCTCATCATTGCATGAAGTGTTCAAAGATCAAGGGGGGAGACGACCTCTTGGAATAGTTCATTTGAATTCCTAGCTATGGCAGAAAATACTGCCAAACCTAAAAATTTCTTAAACACAAACGTCCAATTAAAAAAAAAGTAGAACAAATAGTTCTCGTTTCTAAAATTCTAATTTTTGAATCAAAAGCTGGTTCATGAATGCCATTTTTCCATCAGGAAATTATAAGTTGTAAAGACATAATTTCTTATGATTTTAAGAGAAAAGTTATGATTTTAAGAAAAAGATACAGTGAGAAAATAACCTTTTTGCATAGTGTAATTGTTGAATATCTCATGCTTTCTTTATTTGGCTATTTACTTTTAATACAAGATTCATTGAAAGACTGGTTATTCGGGGAGATGAAGATTACAAGGAAGAAAATTCATCACTGCCCCCACGGAACTCGAACCCCGGTCTCTCGCTTGCCGGACGAGTGCTCTACTATCTAAGCTATAGCTTTTACTGATGCATTCTTTTGTCATCATCAGCCAAAAATTAATCAATCAACACCAATTGATTTAAGGCTTACCATCTCACTGCTTCTTTTCTTTCAGTTACAGTTATGGTCTATCGCACATGGACTAATAAAATAATTATTCGTATTTGTCAATGGGTTATGCGATAAAATAAAGAAATATGCACGCCACTCGGAATAAAGACTCCGCGACATGGTTGGAAATTGATGTGACAGAGGATTATTCATAATTTCCACCACTTTGGGGCATCCACTCTTATAAAATATTTTCACCACTTGCGATAAATAATGCAGCTCGTACTTTCTTGTTCATATTGCATCTTATCGGTTCATAGTAATCATACATTAACAACAGTTGAAGCATGCTCGTTCATTTATATAAATCCCCATCTATAGGAATGGACTATTCATCAACATTCTCGATAGACCCGTGTAAGCGAAGTGCGATATAGAATATTTACTATTCTGTAGTTTAGTGCATGTGTTATTGCATGCTAAGAGAACGCGTTATATTGATATGACTGTACATTAAATGAAGTGTTGATGTCGGGAGTTGCCGGATCGCTTCTGAAAATGAGAAAATATGAAAGATGTATGCGAGTAACAATTTACGATTATTATTGAATTCAGACTGAATGTTTGAAGTAGTATGTAACAACAGAGAAACTAGCTTGCATTTGCTTCAAGAGTTTAGGAAACTATAGAAAATAATAATAAGAACAGGGCTGATTTCCCTTTTAGGCATTTTTCGGGCCGGTGTGATAGACGATTACAACATCTGTGTAGTGTAGAGGCTCTACAATATCTGTATGTGTGAGTTTGTCAATTTGAGCGGAGATACGTGAGTGGGGGAAGAGGATTGCTCTCACCCAGTGCAATGATAGTATGTATATGCATATGTATAGGGTAGCCAGATGCCCCAGTTTTTTCCGCTATTAATTTCACTGTCTCGGAAAAGGCTTTCGGGACGCCTGATTTGTATTGATATGTCCTTGCTGGATTGAATGTCAAAGAAACGAATTATTTTAAATATATTATCTTTTTCCAGACAGAACTATTTAATTCTTAAATTTCAACCTATATGCGCGCTTTCTTTTATATTGAGAACAGTCTTGTGCGGGTAGCATCGGTGCTGTCTCACGGTATATATAGTGTTACAAAAAAAAAAAATTGAACAGTTCTCAAGTGCTCCGTCAACTTCTAATGTATGTACAGCTCACTAAATGGTGTTATAAGTTTCAATGCACTGAACACATGTTATTCTACATGGATTGGGGGAATCAATATTTTTACGTCACCCCATTTCCAAAACAACGTTTAGCTATGTTGAATATTTTGACCAAAATTTATTATTTAAAAGTTGTATTTGCTTTATTCACAGTTATGCTTTCAAATATTATTTCACATTTCAAAGCGGGCCGTGATCCGGTTAGGGAAAGGAGGCTTAGGCGGGAGGGTATAGGTGAAAATTCATCCCTCATTCGTTTCGCTAAACGTATCCTGGATGATCCCCCCCCCCTCCGATCGTGAGCCTGTATCCACTTATACAATGCAATCAATGTATTTTAGTACGATTTTATGGCACAGTGTAGTTGCACCCTTCACATATATGTCACGTCCTGCTCCAATAAAGATGAAAACCTTTGAGACAATAAGACGAAGGACATGCACCCCTCCTCCAGTGAGATGATGGCCCCTGACTCCCTCACAATGTAATATTCAGCACATAATGTAAAACAATTATGTTAATCGTTATCTCATCCAAGCATACGGACCTCCTGATTAAGAATCATATTGCCATAAAGCGAATGTTTTTAAAAAAAATTAAAACTCTGGTAAAGTGACGCAGTTTGGTCACCTGAACTTGATTTAAAACCTTGGGCGTAAGTGATTTGTCCGTTCATTAAGCCCAATAAAGCTTAAAACGCTTGCTCACTATAGCATAATTTTGAACCCACAGTAAACCAAATAATAGAGGAATACCATTGGAAAAAAAAAAAGAATTCCAATGAAGAAAAATTAATGAAAACACAAAATATTCCATTTATATAATACATTATATTACAGAAATATACAGTTACAAAACTCAGTTTGGCATTGTGTCTGTGTGAGGAACACTCTGTAAATTTCTTTTTGGATCAGCTTTGTACAAGTTCTCCGGAAAATTACATTTATTATCAACTGACGCATAGCAGCAATAATATTCATTTGTTTATTTTTTGTACAGACTTAGTACATGAATACTGTCTGATCGAGATCTGGCTTACTGAAATCATATATATAAAACTCGGGCCATAATCACCTGAAAATTAATATGCTTAAGGTTAATTTTGATTATAACATATTCTAAATCCACGTACGTCCAAAGTTCAAAGTTTAAGCACTTTGCAGTGGCCGTAACATTCTTTCACATTTTCTCATGTAATTATAGATATTATATTTGATTTTATATGAAATGATAAATATTCAATCAGTGAATAATTATGGATAATACTCGTGCTTTTCCATTGAAATCCATCAATTGAAGAAGCAGAGTGACATAATCAAATGCTGGCGATGGGACCTGGTTATAGAGCCTCAAATTAAACGGCGCAGGGTCCATTAACTCATTAAAAATTTTCATTGATCTCTCTCATTCTTATATTTATTATTTTATTTTGGCTTCAATATATTTCATTTTTTTAATGCACGTTTCCATTCAGTGTTTTATCACGAAAAGACATTTTTCACGTCGGAAAGGCTTCCCATAAATGCCAAGCACCCGTGCTCGTTAACACTAGAACGACGGAAGCGGTAATTTTGACCGCAATAAAAAAAAAGTTCGACATAAATAATTTTTCCTAACTGAAACTTTCTCGAAATTGTGTGTATTCAATTTCTCTGTCATATTTTTATGATTAACCTTCTTCCACTCACCATTTTTTTGAAGTGAAACTACTTTTAGGTGGGGTATGGAGTTTTCAGATCCACGTCAGAAAAAGTGAAACGGAGGAACGGAAATGACGTAACCTTTCCTTTCTCTCAATGGCAAAAGTGAAACGGAAGAACGGAATTGACGTAAACTTTCCTTTCCTTTAAAAACGTTGCCCGAACCATTTTGCGGTTTGTGTCGGACATAGACAGTTTATTACCTTTCCCTCCACATCCCGTGATTCCACTGGACTCGTAGAACCATTTAGAGATGGTAGGATGGGCGATGTACACAGTTTGGAAGAAAAGAAAATTGGGTTTAGGGTGGAGTGGGAAGGAGTGTGTGTTCCCACGCTTCGATATCTTGCGACCAATAAAATATAGATGCGAGGCGAGGTGAATCTAGTCTCATGTCAAATCAGACTTAGCCTAGACGTTTCACTTCATCTCACGAGATTTTCACGTAGATTTTTTTATTTATTTTACAACAAAATGGCTTGTTGTACGGCAAACACTAATCTTGTGTTTTGGTACCTCCATAAGGATTCTGATTATAATTCTTTCAGCTGATGTGATTTGTTGCTTCATCTTCTGTAGAAAGTCCACTGGCAAGGTTACCGTCCATAAATTTGCGAAGATATCGCATGTCTAGGCCGTGAAATTCTAAACAATAAAAAATCCGTACGTAAAAACAGATTTTCGATGTCGATCGTAATGTTCACTGAATAAATTTTTCGAAAAAATCGGCGCCACTCATTAGTAGAGCAATAAAATTTCATAATTTCTGGCAGAAATTTCTTTTTTCCCCCTTGATTTCAATTTTCCGCTATGTTATTGAAGTTCCGTATTAATGCAAATAAATTTTGGTTTGTGTTTCTTCAAATGTGAGATCTGATTTATAATTTCAAAATCAGTAGCAAACAAGAATTTCCACGCATTTTTTCTCTCTCGTCCCCCCCCCCCCAGCCCTCAGATTTTTTTAAACCGTGTACTGAATGAATGAGAAACATGTCGTCTTCTAACATGTCAATAACTTGAAAACGTGGCAATTTTTGTATAAATTAAAACCAGGCAAAGTTTCTCATTTTTGTGATAATATCAATAACTGTCGATCATTTTTGATGCCCTCATCACTTAAACCGGTGATTTTCAGAAAAAAAGGGTATTAACTCGGAAGTGAGGGTATATACATTATTTCCTCGCTCAGTCGAAAACGTGATGTGATATATATATATAATTTCATGGCTCCACACTGCAGTAGGCAACTTTTCCTAGGCTAGGATCTTTGTTGGGCTCCAGCACTCCCTATATAGTGAATTTATAGTGTCAAGAAACACTAATGAACAAAAAATGATAAAGATCGTCCCGAACCTCTGGCTGGATCCCCGTCAGCTCCACCCTTCTAGGGGCTCATGGGTGAAACCATGAAAAATGAAGATGACAATCTTCGTGCAACATTACTCCAGGGAATGCAATGTCATAAAAAGCGTAAAGATACATAAAAACGCTAAATGAATCAAATAACGTTCGACGACGAGATTCTCCAAAATTGTACCTTTGAACGGTACAAAATGGGTACCGGACAAAAGAAATCACTATGGGGTGGAACATCTGTTCTTCCACTATTTATTCATTATGTTCGCATGAGAGAAATTTTTATTTCAGGAAGTTTTGTAACCATATCAGTGTAATATTTTCATAGCGGTTCTTTTGACAGCTATAGTCGTTTTGGGTAGAACTTCATTTCATCTCTAAACTAAGAAACAACGGAAGTTTATATTCTAGGAGTTAAAATGCATTAACAAAATGAGAGAAAAGTCATGAAATTCCAATAACCTGAGATCAACCGTTTAGGTGTAATCGGGTGTCAAAATGATCACCTCCGTCATTCTAGTGTATAATCTCGGTGTTACAGAAATCATACCGTAAATATTAGGGAAAAATAATTTCTTTGCATTTACTACTTTCTTGATTCCATGCGATCGGTGTTTCGCCATTCATTAATGTTTATTTCTCAATATGTCAAACTGCAAACATGTAAAACAAGATTTATAACACAAATACATGATATCATATCAATTTGATTACTGCTGTAAATAACCTTCAGAGGAGATGCGATTCTGCGCTTTCTATCGCATTGGTACAATTATTCAGAATATACAAATATCCACTGCCACACTCATCGATGAATCAAGATAAACATTTTGGCAATAAATCCCAAAACACTTAAATTGCATTTCTTCTTTTGACATTGAATGCATAGTAAAGTTTACCAAATTTTTTCACGTTTTATAAACGCGCGTAATTCGGCATTTCTAAGTCGTGTCAATCCAATAACTCAATAATTTAATCTCAGGGTGTCCCATAAATTCGAGTCTAAATATCCATCTAAATTTGAGCAATATGTATATTTGAACGCGGTTTGTGAAACAGTTATTCGCATGAAGGGGGATATTTTTTTTGGACATGATAAAAAGTTCAAATTTTTGTTGAAATAAGGCACTGCGCGAAAGAAAATCACTGGAAATATGCAAATCAGAGTCCTATGTGTGATTAAAAGCTCATTTCAGAACTTTCCTGTGTTACTGGCGTTTACATAAAGGTTTTCATTGCGATGTTCACACCAGTGAAAAAAAACAACAACACTATTGGTGAAGTTGTTTTACCTCAGCCACGAATCACCAGCTAAAGCTTTACGTATGTTTTGGACATAAGACGGGTTGAAGAACAGTTCAGATCCAATCTTTTGTGATTTGCTTTCGTGCAACACCATCTCTCGACAAAAAATTTAACTAATGTTAACTAATGTTATTTTTATTCAAAAAAAATCACCCTCTGTGAGAATAACGTTTTAGCAAACCACATTCAAATATAACAGTTTCTTCAATTTTTATGAATTTTTAAACTATTTATGAATTTATGAAACACCCTGCATATAAATATGTTGTAGAATGAGTTCCCAAAACACTTGCGCAGCTTGGACTCTTGGATGGGGTTTGAATCTATTTTGAGCACCAAACTGCTAATTCTTATCAAAGTCCTCCCTTTAGTCCTTTAGTCCTCCCTCTTCAGAACACATCTTTGAAGACTCGAGTATAGCGGAACTGGACACGAAGATCTCTCATCGGAAACATGAGGTGACCCTGGCAATGAAAAAACCATTACCGGATCAGAAAGATTGCTTGTCAAATGCAAAATGTAGAATAAAAACCACAAGATACAGTATACATGGAAAGGAAAAAAAAAAAAGAAATCTCTACATCTATTGTTTTTCCTTGCGTAAACGATATTGTATATTTTGCTCATTGGTAATGTATTTTAAATTCGTTGTCGTAGTAAGAGAGACTTCAAATATTCCAAGAAACATATCTCCAAAATTTTTTGAAAACTTGTTCGTATCGTTTAAAAGAAAAGAAAAGCCATTGAGATGTTTCACATTAGAAAAAATACTTTGAACAAAACCGGCTTTACGAAGCTCAATTCCATTTTCTTCGAATGCGACACAAAACGCTTCTATTTTCCTAAAAAAACATCAAATTCTAGAAGTAACGGTACCAAAAAACATATTGAACGGAATTTGTGAAAGATACGGTATTCAAATCCTACCTGAAACCCGAACTGGAGACTAAAATCCTCCATTGCAAGGAGAGAAAACCGAGATAAAGCATACATTTATAGATCTAAACGGTTTAAATGTTTTGCTACACTTTTATTTTTTTCCTAAAAGCTCTAGTGGGAAAAAGTACCTTTACTCATTCAGAATCGATTCTTCAATTCGTCAATTCATACGTGTACATACTTGTACATATGTTTTACGAACTCGTGGAGATTATGTAAAATTGAAATTTGAAATAGTGATAAATGGTTATTGCATAAAAAAAGGCATTGTTCAAAATGTATTGTTAGAGAAGCGTTGTTTGATAATAATTGTTGAATTAGTAATGTCTTCAATGCATTGTTGAATAAGTACCGCTTTCGATGGATTGTTGAATAAGTAACTCAAAAAATGTAAAAAAACGAAACTCAAAAAATGTAAAAAAACGAAACTCAAAAAATGTAAAAAAACGAAACTCAAAAAATGTAAAAAAACGAAACTCAAAAAATGTAAAAATGAAACAAAAAATGTAAAAACATAAAACTTAAGAAATGTAAAAAATGAAACTCAAAAAATGTAAAAAAATGAAATTCAAAAAAATGTAAAAAATGAAATTCAAAAAATGTAAAAAATGAAATTCAGAAAATGTATAAACAATGTAAAAAAATAAAATTCAGTGAATACAAATGAAATTCTGAAATATGAATATTTTACAGTATTTGAAAATCTTATGGAACACAGTCTTTATTTGCAAAAATATCGGATAAAAATTTATTCAAACATTTTCGATTTTTATCATATATAGAAAGAACTCGAAGAGTATTTTTTTTAAACAAATTCGGGAACTTTTCAGGTTAATATAAGCTTTTTTGATAGAATTTTGAGATTTGACGTTTTTTGGGCATTTTTCCCGATTTCGATAAAAACTTGCCAAAATTTCAATTTTTAAGTAAATTGGAAATTATTGTGTGTGTTTCAACCATTTTTAATAATAAAAACTTTGAATTAATTAGTTGCTTTGTATTTTTTTAAATGTGAACAAGCTACATGCATTCAAAACTGCATGTTCCATTTATGGAGTATTGGCCTTTCAAGAGAGCGAAAATCTAAGGATACCCAATATGCAGTGCGCTGCTTCGATATTGCCGTTCGAGGCATTAGCGAGGAACCCCAGGGTGTTGCCATCATTTGATATGCGTATGGGCAATACCTTCTAGAGCAGATGCGTATGGGCAATACCTGCTCTAGAAGGCATTGGTATGGGGGGGGGGGGATTCTGGATAATATGGCGTAGAGCAGTGTTTCTCAACCGCCGTGCCCTGGCATCAGTCAAACCGGGCGGTGAGTGATTCATCGTTTAATTTTTCTCCATTCATTTCCCATTAGTCAAGCTTATGCCAGGGCCTTCCACTCGAAAATAAATACTCAACCGGGCCGCGAGCTTCCAAAGGTTGAGAACCACTGGCGTAGAGGAATGTGCTTTCTCTGAGGTGGATTACTTATATTGGGTGAGTACTTTTTTATTCTTGATTTTTTAGAAATGAATGTTTTTTGCGAACCGCAGACTAGTCAAACCGAGAGAGATCGGCAATCGTAGATAGTCTTATTATGTTCAGCTGTATGTAACTATGCCGAAAAGATATCTCACAATAGAAGAAGCTGTAGGATGTTTAGAAACTTTCAGATAAAGAGGATATTGTTGAAAATGATCTAGTGACAACAGTTTCGGCTGATGTATATAGAGTAGTAGATATATATTTTGCAACAACGAGGATGAGGTGTTAGAAACTCTCGAAGCGTGTTCCTCAAAAGTTATCGGGCAGAAAACGGGAGCAAAACGTTAAGTGCAATACTCACGTGAAGATTTTGAGAAAAGGCAAGGAGGTTTTTAGCAATCCGAAAAAAAACCTAAAAAACCTAAAAAACCTCCAAAAAAACTTAATTTTTTATTCCAACTCTGTGTTGCATGGAATAAAAAAAATCTATCAAGAACCCAATCGAAACCACAGCTGTGCATTCCATTGGAAAAAGATTTGCCATATCACAATTATAGACCATATATGACCATTATAGCATGTTCGGTAATTTAGTGAGAGTTGCGAGAAGCTTATCGTATTTCGCATTTGGAATTCCGAAGAGAAGTGGCAAGGAACCTTCTACTATTGAATGAGAGGTTAACCCTTCGCCAAGGTCCACTTTGTTATCTGAGAAAAAGAAGACAGGTCATATCTGATAGCTATTATATTTCGTCTGTGCCGCGTGGACGGTTGAGGTTTGCCAAAAAAACACTATGTATTAATATCAAAAACGGGTCCATCAAAGATATTTTCCAAATATATCACGGGAAAAAAAGGAGTTGGTGGCAGTTAGGGTCCAACGCAGTAGATTTTTCGCGAAAAAATCGCGATGAAATTATAATAACAAGTGTTTGGTATTAATACGTAATTTAATTATCAATCTCTATAATACAATGGTTACACCAGTGTCACCGGCCGCTGTACGCCCGACGGACCAGCTACGTACTCGCCTTACGCCGTTTTCTCGTTTTCTTTTCGACACTGCCGTAGCTTTCGCATTCGCTCGGCAGTGGACTTTTTTTAGGCTTCTTGCATTTCTTTCAATGCGAGCTTTCCTCTGACTGGCGTTTTCTATAATTCCAAATATATTTAAGAGTCATATGTGAGACGACGTATTTAATTATTTTTTAATTTCCAACTTGATATCAGTTTTCACTTATATTCCGGCGACTATTTTTATTGTCTCAATTTAGGTCTTAGTAGTGCTCCGCGAGCTTTTTACAACGGCACCAGAGTCAACGTTGTTGCTTAACGTGTTTCTGCGCTACACTAAACTCTACGCAAAGCTAATTCGTGACAATCACGCACATGCGTCTACTATCGCGCGATGACGTCACATACAAACCACATCCTGAGCGACAAACATGATTTATCCGTTGTAGGCCCAATCATTGTTCACTCATCATTAGTCTCGTAGGTATTAGCGATTCAAATTTGATGGTATTTTGTCACATAAAAACGTGTCGGCTGGCCACCACTGTAACGAGCAAATTGACGTCTGCAAGTCAAAAAAAATACTTTTCTGCACTGTGTGTTAAAAAAACAGATATGTGTTGTGAATTTGAATTCGTAGTAGAAAATAGAAAATTTCTCGTATGGTAACTGTACACCAGAAATAATAATCGTCAGAATATAGGTGATACCAGTTTCCGCTTATACCCCTCCACAAAACACTTTATTTAAATGTTCTATTTATATTTAACATTGTGAAAAAAGAGAAATTTGTTTTCCTTAAAATTTCGAAGTTTATATATGTTATATACATATATAATATATATGAAATATTCCAAATTTCAAAATAACCAATTTTGATGATAGTTCGGCCTTTAAACGGTTAAGAGAACATTGATGAAAGTTTATTGTAATGGTACTTCTCACCTGCATTTCACCTTGTAACGGCCTCATATTGACTTCCTTCAAAAGTTTTCCCTGGAATTATATGAAAAGAAATGCAAAAAAAAAGTGCATTTTTCGGTAAATAAAACTATAATTGCGCCTCATTAGTATATTTAAGTAAGTGATTATCTATATCTATTAATCCGAACAATTTGTACACATCCGACATGTTTTATAGTGATTTACAACTTACACATACGGTGTTAATTATGCCAAAATGCCAAAAGTAAAATAATCAATACCAAAAGCTGAGATATTTTCCATTTTAATTGGTCTGATAATTAATGACTAATTGCATATTGAGAAAAAAATAAAGTTTAGATTGTTTATAGAGAAAATCCGTTTAATGCATTGAAGTTATAACACGAAAATAAAATGATAGAAACACTTTATTTGAAAAAAAAATATCATTAATGAAAATAATTACTATGATAAATATTTCCAGCAAAGGGTCAGCCAGGGTAGTTGGAAACAGGACAGCTGCGAGCGATTTGAGTGGCTTTTATTGAAATTTAATAAACTGGGTTAAGTTGGGTGGTGTTGTTGGCAGCCTTGGAGCCAATTCTCGCCTTTTTTGATTGAAGCTGATTGGGCCTAGATAACAGCTGATAGTTAACAACAAACAAAATTCTATTGAACGTTTCTTTTTGTTTTCAAAGTTTTGCGTCCCCTACCTGCTGCTACTAAAAGGTAAGGATCAAATTACAGTTGTTATATGATTTCTATACGGTCACAACTTCATGAAGCGTTCTATTTTTTTCATCTGAAGTCTTTCTAGTGACCCATCGATCCTACTTTCAATTACCGCGGAATGTTGAAAACATGGGGGTAATTGAAAACACAGTTTTATTTACTTATTTACATATTCTTACTATTCGATATTACTTTATTTTACTACTTAATTTATATTGCGATATAATTTACTTGTTATCTACAGTTTCACTGTTGTTTATTTACTTGTTATGTAATTGTGAGTAATTGATGTTATTTGATCTGGAGTTGAAGTACTGTTTTCTTTGTCTTAGAAGGAAGAGAATGCCTGGAAACCACAGGAAAAAGACGCTTGGTCCAAGCTACTAATTAAGGCTGGAATTATTAGCTTTTAGGCTGGAATGTAACTGAAATGCATGTTTTCAATTACCCTAAAATTTGTGGTAATTGGAAACAGCAGGGGTAATTGAAAACTGGCTTAGGTGGCTTTAAATAAACTTACGAGCTTTGCTTACCCCTCATACAGTAGTATTAGTTTCTAAACAAGCGCAGAGTAGGTATAATCCTCGAAAAGAAGCAAATTTTCATTTCCAGCAGATTAATTGCGAGCAATGTTCGAACTAACCAAAAATCGTTTACAATTACCCCGCCTGACCCCTAATAATTCATAGAAGCCACATTACTAATAAATAAATAGAATCCTCACATAAACGGTCGCATTCAGTTTCTGACTCTCTGGCTTCGTCTTTAAGAATAGTGTCATCTCGATTCTGCAGAGTGTATAATAGATCTTCGTTGTCGGATTCTGTACTGGAATTGCTATTCGAAATCAAAAACAATTACATTTCTTTTTTTTGTATTTTTAAAAACAGAAAAAAAAAATAAATTAAACTCGAAATTCATTCCAGAAATTTCATAATCGATTTCTTCTTCATTAGTTTTTACCCACCGGCATTCGCGTAATATGAGGTCTTTCAAACATCAGTACAATCCATAAAGAAAAAAACCATCTGATGTATGTACTTAGCGATTTTTCCGAAATTTTAATTAATTTTCAGGAAAGTAAAACCATAAGCATAATCAATGTTTTTTTTTTTTTTTCAATCGCAAAATAAGTAGCAATATAGTATGAAACTCAATCTCTTATTTTAATGTATTTATCTCGATAAAAATACTTTCTTTCTAAAATAACATCAGAATTGCATTTGTAAAACGAAACGTATCTCATCTGAAATCAATAGATACGAAAAATTTAATTAAAATCATTTCCAAAAATTAATTGAGAGCATATATATATATTCGATTTTTATTGGAATTAAGAGAGACAAAAAAAAAAAAAAAGACAATATTGTTATGAAAACCAACCTCCCGATCGAATTTCTAATTAGGGCGCACAAGGTGGAAAATCGCGAACAGTGGAGTAATATTCGACACTGTCATTTAGAATCTTAATGTATTTCTGCCCGGTGTAATTAGAAAGAATTACACGAGGAGAGGATATAATCGTCGCGCGAGGCCAAATTAAACGACACACAACTGCTTACCCATCTCCGGCTTCTCTCCATAATCTCTTGCTGCTGATGTGCTGCTGCTGCTGCTGCTGTTCGTTCACAGAATTGGGGACCTCGTAAATTGCTTGAGGAATTAATTCTAGACCTAGAGTTAAACGATGCGGAAGATAAATGACTGGACACGAATCGACAAATGCGAAAAATACGGTCGCGTAACTAGCATGAAATGAACATGGATCATGTCGCGCGAAAAATATTACCATCATAAAGAACAAAGAGGAAAGGATAAAAAAAGAAGATCCAACTAATCAACGATTTGCATAGGAACTATTACGACTATTCTTAGTTGAATGAATGAATTCATTAATACTGACTAGATTTTTTTTTATGTTAATGAATGTTATAATTGATAGAGACATGCTTAGATAATTATTTTGGTTGCTTTCGTCGTACATTTTTCACTTTTCCGAGGATGTCGATGCATAACTCATTCTTCTATGAAGTCGTTTATAATTTGCATTAATCATAATTCATGAAATATGACTATTAGTTATTCATGAGCTATCAGCAGTTATTAACTAACGTATTATTCATTTAATTCATGTGTTTACTGATTCTGAGTGTGTGAAATATGGATAACGAACACGCGTGCGTATACCTAATTGTATTAATGTTTCCACTTTCCATTCACTCTAAAAGCAATATGGAGATCATCAAAGAAAGTGTGAAACTACACATGCGTGTACTTTCATCATGAGTTTTAATATAAGCGATTAATTTATTTTACCTGAAAATATTTTCATCGAAAATAAATCTGGAAAAATCCAATTGATTTGCAGTGTTAAAATTAATAAAAAATGTAGTACCCACATCTTGAATCTTTCAATTCAATTCAATTTTATATATTTCCATACATAAAAAAATTTACGGAGCATTATAAAACTGATATAATTATAGATACAAGTAAAAGAGCATTAAACAATATAATATAAATGTATACACGTATAGTTGCACCACGAAGAAAAGAGCCTAAAGCATTAGGCTCTTTTCTTCATGCTTGCTTTCTATAATAATGACAATTTTTGAAATTGAATAATTTTAATTGGATTTTTTTCCAGAAAAATTGTATATTAAATTTTCTTAATAATGCAGAGTTTAGAGAGTCAAGTATTTACCCACTTTTAATAGCACTGAAATTTTAAGAAACTTTTTTTTTTATGAATTATTCAATAAACCTTGGATAGAAATTAAATACAATTTTAAAATAAAATTAATAATTTTCAAAACTTGGAAAATAATAAACTCATTAATTTTTAGCTCATTTTTATTTAAAATAATGTTTTGTAATGATATGAAAAAAAGTAATAAATTTTTAGACTTACGGAGAAAAAAAAAGAAAATGAAAAACGGGTTCTTTTTAAATCACAAGAAATACTTGAAGAAATGGTTTTTTTTTTAGAGTTTCGTGGAAAATTCTTATTTTATCACAAAAAAATCTTTTATTTTTGGTTTTCATATGAAAAATGTGAAACCTTTCAAAATTGTGAGCAAGAAAATTACAGACTTTAAAACTGTTTTCACAATTGCAACCTGAAACAAGTTCTACACCAGCGAATTGAAATAAAGTGCTCTAGAGTAGTAATAAGGAAAAGTTGATTCAGGGATTTTTTCTGAAGGCGTTTTGGAAAGAGGTGAAAAATACTTTAGAATGTTGTGAATATAAGTATATATATATATATATATATATATATATATATATATATATATATATATATATATATATATATATATATATATATACACACACACACACACACTTATTTCTTTATTTTATCGGATACTTCGCGAATTGGCCAATTTTGTTAAATATTGACACGACCAATGTTCGAATTTTCGACATTGACCGGCCAGTTCGCGAAGTGGCCGGTGATCCCCGGCCGAATTCTGATAACAAAAGACCTGATTCTGGATAATCGTCAAGTTGGAGTACATTTTTTCGTGATAATTATATCCATGTTAGTTATGGCAACCCATCAAACTGCAGTCACGATGCTGTAATCATGTTTTTTTCTCCAAAATTTGGCAGAAAAACTGCATGTTTATGTATAATTATTTTTATAGTTTTTTCTCTAGAATTTCATTTTTCTTCTCGCGTCACATGAAGCTAATCCAATACAGATGCTATATATATAGACATGCATCACACGTTGGCTATTAAAAAAATGGATTTGGCTCCCACTGGGCCGTCTTACATCAGCACATCGAGCTTTGGAAAGGGATCTCCGGACATTTCGTGAAATGGCTGGCTAAAATCCAATCATATCGTCAATTCGGACTTCGGCCAAAACTCTTGGCCAATACGCGAAGTGGCTGCCTCTTCCCGAATTGGCAGCACTTCGGGCTTTGGCAGTAACATATATATATATATATATATATATGGAAAAAGATAAAAATATTTTCTTAGTTGAAAAACTTTAACAAAATAAACAATATTTTTATTGGAATTTTTTAATACAAATAAATAACCAAAAACTGGAGACGTAAAGCTGCGTTTGGCTAGTCAAGATCTTGATAAATATTTAAAAAAATTCGATAAAGAGAAAAAGAAATCCAAATTAAAATTTCCTTTAAAAAATTCAATCTTAGATAAAAAGAGAAAATTTCAATTCATAAATGCGAGCATTCAATCCATTTCATTTTGGATAGATAACTACTTTCACCGTAAAGAAATTTAAAGAAAAAAATCGTTAAAAACAAAAATGTCAGAATCTTCACCGAATTGAGTAAGAATGCATTTAATTAATTATTAAAAATGATTAATTTTATTAAAATACAGCTTAAAAAAAGATATCGTTTCTTTCACAGACGGATAAAATAAAAAAGGAAATTCATACGAGAATTTATTTGGAAAAATGTGCGGATCTCTCACTCACCAGAATGACAGTATGATGGGAAATATATGATAGGAGGCTCGTATATTCTTTTATTCTCTTCTTCCTGGAATGAAAAGGAATATATTTTTTCTATAAATGAAGTAAATTCCAGGACCCAGAAATTTTTTTCCGGATCCGAAAAAAACTTCGAAAATTTTTGTTCTTTGAGAAAAGTTCTCTTTATACTTAGTATTTGTTATATCGTACATTTTTGCGATCTTTTGACAAAAATCTCGTAAAAGTTACGATAAATTCACGATAACCTTTTTTTCTTTACACACTTGAGTAATTAATGATTAATCGATCAACTGAGTTTCCAGGAAGACTGTAATGATTAATTGCCAGTTTTGCTTGAATGATGGTTTTCTTGTGAGAACCGTTATGTGCGACACCAGATGATTAAAAGCTTCCCATGTACAGTACACAGTCAAGTCACGACTTTTAGCGGGGATAATGAAAAATATATGTATGTGTGTGTAGAGGGAAAATATATCGTTATAAAATGGAACTCACACGTGTGACTTTTAAGAGAGTTTATATTAACTTTTAAAAAAACTTTTACGCGAAGCTCTTAGGAAACTTGGTAATGTTTAAAATATTCCGGGTCTTGTGTCTTTCGTTCCCATCTCGGATGGATTAATTAGTTTCGGAAGTTCGTATTAGGTTTGAGACCATTAATATCGATCTAATTGGCTGTCAGGAGTTGTGTATGATTGCAATGATACCAAATAGAGATTTCAGAAAGGAAAAGGAAGTGAAATGGAAAATTGCTATATATATATATATTCGTGAAGAATAATACCGAACGCTAAACAAATACGTAGTGTTATTTCGGGATGTGTTTGATAGATAAAACAATGCAGCAGTCGTTTGATGGACTCTCATCGTGAGGATTCAGGTTCGAACGTCGCAGACGCACAGTGACGATCGGATGAAGTTGCTCTTCTGCGAGTTTTCCAACTTCGAGGGGTGAATGCGAGCAGGTCTCCCATTTAAAATAGTCTGTGTAGAGAGCTGGCGGACCTACAAAACGATACTGACATAACATGAAAATTCAAAATATGGGAGACAGATGGCAGCGTCAGCAGAACGCGAAACAAGCACAACTCTGACAACATGAATACATTGGGGCCACACACATACTCAGAACATACATACATTCCGAACACCCAGAACACACACACGCACATACAGCGTGTACGTGGTGCGTGTAAAAGCTATGCAATAATGGCTGTTATATGACGTGCCGCAGTCGGTACAAGCAAACGTCGTTGCTCAAACAGAACCAAGTGCTCCCGCTTTCCACCTTCTTAATTACGATAGCTTGTAGTCACTGTACTGTCCATTTTACTGGATTCTATCTGAAGTTATCTTCTCAATTATTGCCAATTAGTATCTGTGTATTTACTGGCTTGCTTCGACCAACCATTTAACCGTTTAAAAATGAGAAATTTTGCATTTGCTCATGAGGTAATTTCCACTAAGAATATTTGTCACGGACCCAATCCAATTTCCGTACATTAGTTAATTTTTATTGGGTTGATTGAAAGCCAACTCGGGACAGATATAATTATAATTATCTTTTAAACTTTCTAATAATTTTTGATTATATATATTTTTGTTTTCATTCGAATATATAAGGCGTAGTTTTTAGAAGCCTTGGACTTCTTTATTACCAATACAACTGCAACATGGGAATCAAAAATATATATACATAAGAAAAAACCTAATATACAATGTTTGAAGATATTATTATTATTAGTTTGAATGCTAATATAAGAAATTATAACTTAGCAACTATTAATTGGATTTAATCCATTTAATTTGCTAGTAGAATACAAAAATATTATAAAAATACCACACGCGCTTACCTGTGACACTACAGCTCAAACCAACACCATTAACGAGCGATCACTCACTTAAATACAGTAAAATAAGCAAATAAAATGTAAAAAAGCCACGTCAATTCGGCAAGTTTCGGGTGCGGATCTCGTATGCTAAAACAAAAGTGTTTGAGCAGTGATGTCACGCATTAACTCCGATATCGAATGCGTACTAGGTGCATGTGCGGTTAAATAGTAGTAGTAGTAGTAGTAACACCGAGACCACTTCCACTAATCCGAAGCAATAACCATGACTTCAAAGGGATGAAGCCCTGGGTGTGTACGTACTGTAAAGTAGCAGTAGTGTGCATATAACAATTTCGTATAAAATGTGGTACTTTAATATGTATATTATTGTCTTCTCACAACTCTGAGTAATTCGGAACTTAGTGGAATGACGGCATTTGATCGAAATAAAAATTGTCTTTCTATTTCCCATCGTTCAAAACACATCCAAGATTTCTACCATAAGCTGATATGATCCAGACGAGATATTTCGCCGCTTTATTAATTTTTTTTTCTTCTCGTCCTTTATATTGTACTCGAGTCTTATTCTGGTTGTCTTTGTGTTGACGCTTGTCTTAGAGACACGCCTTACCCATGTCTCCCCGTAGGCGGAATCTCAAAACAGCCACTGACTGCTGTTCGCCTTGCACAAGGAACTCTTTAATCACGTTTTGCTGAATTGTTTATTGCCCGCGACGCATAAATATGACATCGTCCGTTATCCCGAGGAAAATAAATTGCTTCGGCTTTTTGATGATTTAGGGCGAAAAACATAGGATCGAGTGACATGTAATGCGTTGTAGTATTTCCTAACATGAACGTGTTATCGTCGTGAATACATGGAGAATACACATTGCTTGTTTACTTTTTTCTGGAAAGTAAAACACATAAAACTGAGGGGGGAAACGTTATTTTGTGCATTGAGATACTACCGTAAATCACTGATCTCCCGCACGGTCCGTATTGTAATTCAGTTTCTGTATTTGGAAAAATTCACCATCCATTTTTCAAAACAATGTTGCAAAGCCTAGCCATTATTTTCGTTGTCAAAAAATCTTCTTACATAGGCACATCTATCAACTTGAGCCAGTTAAAAGTCGAACGCAAGGGTTGAGTTGGACTCTTGGTGACTTTATTACATTAAATAACCACACACATACACGCACGCACGCAGTCCAGATCAATCATAATTAGTTACGATGGTATTACGATTAGTACCTGATGGATGAACGTCACGGTCCAGTCTTACTACAGAAAGGTTTTCTAATTTCTCTTCTGCATAACGCCATGCTATAATTTCTCATTTTCTCGTTTCCAGGTCATTTTATGCACTAGGACCAGGCATGATGCATAACCCTGTCACAGTCCAAAGGGACATTTGTGGGGAAACAGCAACGTCGGATGATAAGGCTAAGATGAATAAGGCTAATTAGACCAAATACAGACATTTCCACAGCTTTTTGGTCGTGTGGGTATTGCACCGGAATCCCATCGCGTGGATTCAGGTTCAATCCGCACTAGTAGTACATTGGTGGTCGGCTGAAGTTGCTTTTCTGCGGTTTTCCAACTTTGAGGGATAAATGCTCTAGCTGGTCTCCCATTTGAAAAAGTCTCCCCGCAGGACTTTTGACATAATACATAACACAAAAATTCAAGCATTTTTCACTTGCACTTGAAAATATGGAAGACAGATTGTAGCACCAGTATAACATGTCTGAGTGTCACAGTGGTAACATACTCGTCTACTACTACGAAGGATGCCGTCAAGTCCGTGAATTCAATCCTAGAGAGAAGGAATAGATAAGTTTTCTTCCCATCCGAATCTGAGTGACCACCGATACATTGCGCCTTCGTTTCCGAACTCAACTCGATCGGTTGTTAATTGATGTATGGCGATATGACCACCTAGCTTGGTAGAAACAAACATAACTGAAAACTTAGAAGCGTTATAGTCACGCATATATACGCATGCAACACTTTCCCGCATGTGCCAATTCATTAGAAATTGCCCAGAGGAATGCTCGATTACCTAGTAGTAGCTTAATATATCACAAATATAGCGTTTATTTGCTCTGTACATAGAAACTGTAATTTCTAAGGGGTTAATGCAAATTGTACGAACTGAACATGGATTTCAATATCTCTGAAACAAGTTGTCTGAATTTCGAGCTATCGATATAACTTTTCACAAATCACTAGTTATACAAGGTGGTTATAAATAAACTGACACTACTCAGACATATGTAGCGTCCATTATAATGGAGGCATTTTGATGAAACTTGGTATATAAGATATATGGACAATGAGAAAAAGAAAGATGTGAAATTGAAATCTTTACACCTGTCTTGGCGCTATGACATCGCCAAATCATCGGAGCTGTCGCCAGAATTGCCAAGTTTGTCGTCAATTTGGCGAGATTTACAGAGAAATGCATTAATTTACACGTGATAAAAAATAGTTAAATTTTTACTACCAGTTGAAAAGATGGTGCTTTTTCATCGCAGTTATCTTTTTCTTATGGTCTAAATAGCATATATGTCAAGTTTCAATGAAATACGTCCTCCAGAACGGGCACTACATACGTCTGAGTAGTGCCAGTTTATTTACAACACAGCTGTGCACTATGTATTTAGCGGATTAAAATCAGTAGAAACTATATTTCTCTCACCGCCCTTCGAAGACACGGTACATCGTAAACGTAGCTGCTTCTGATGCTTCCAAAAGTTCCCGTATCACGATTAACAGCTGGACTCGAGCCGCAGTGTTGTTGTTGCTGTTTGTGGCTGAAAGTTGGCACACGGCTTGAAGCGTACGGTGTCGGGATGTACATCGCTTCTGTCGCGTCGTAAGTAACTGTTAGTGACATCTGCTCTGGTTTCGTCGAGCCTTCACCAACCACACCTGTTAATTGAAAAAAAATAAAAATACTATTAATGAGACGTAAATCTCCCTCATGGATCACCACACATTTATATGGAGCTTACACCAGATGCATGCACGTAAATGCTGATAAAAATACCAACCATCTGGCGTGCGAGCTCTGCAACCGGGTCGTCTCTGAGAAGCAAAGCATACCACACACAGGACCAGTAGAAGGACGAACACCGAGCTCATCACTGGCAAAGTGATGGTCAAGTGGCGGTAAATGGAGTCAACGGAGTCACTTGTCTCAGAGAGTGGAGGTGGCACTTCTGTGAGAGAAGAGAGAAAAAAAAAATTAATTGTGTGGTGCATTTCTTTACTCGATAACAGGGGTCGTCAAAGCATGGCCCGCCTAGCGTATTTGGTAACGTGTATTGTACAGCCTAGTGACCTGCAGGCTTTCAAATTTGCCCCCCTCCCCACTCTGTCAAAGGTTGGAGACGCCTGCTCCTTTGGTAACCTATAAAAATCACGCCATGTTATTGCTTTTCAACTAACAAATTCAATTTTGAAATTATCTCTGGAAAGTATGTCTATTTTATCGTAGAAGGGGGGGGGGGGTAAGTAAGTAATTTTCAGGGGTTGCTTGTACGCTGTCTTCGCACAAATCGGTCATCATCACCAACCTGCTTCCACTGTGTTCTTAGTTTCGTTCTTCTTTGGCGTAGAAAGAAGATTGTAAAAGATGCCAAAAAATAACGCCGAGGACACCGAATGAGAAAGATTATATAGGCAGTATAAACTGGTTGATAAAACTGTTTTATCCTATACCACTAATAAAAAACAGTGGACTCGTTCACACTTTGAACAAAGAACTCCTACTCATGACTCAGAAATCACTGATAAAGAAAGCAAGATAGGGAACAGAGATTATATATAACTAAGGTGTGCGTAGGAAGGCGGAGTGGACTCATCATTCTCCATCTTCGAATAGAAAACTGATTTTGCCGCTCCAAATGCCATCTAATCATTAAGGAAAAAACAGGATGTGGAACAGCGATTAGTTATAGCGATAATACGGACGTCAGTATTCACTCAAATATTTCGGATGAGTCAGCCCGGGCCTTTGAGCCACTCTAGCTAAGGCACATATGAAAGAGAGCAGACTCGTTATTCCTCTTTAAGACAAGTTTGCCGCTCGGAAATTGTTGGTAAAAAGCAGGATAAGGAAAGGCGATTGGCTCTACCGATAATACAGACGCCCCACTTTTGCTTAAAGATGGAGGATGAGTCAGCGTTGCATTTCAAGGGGCTCTGACTTTACCTAAAAGAAAATAACGAAACATCCTAAGTCACATGACGCTACATAGGATGTACATGGGTATTTTTGTTCATTCTAGTTCTTGGAGAACCATACAAAGATATTGCATATTATAGCGTTGATTATCCCAATTGCAAATACAGCAAATTTCCCGCGTCTTAAGCCGAAACTTACCACCAGTAAGAGTGAGAGTTGCGAAAACGTATTCGGCGTCAGTGGATCCGGCGTCGTTCCGAGCAGTCATGAGTAGCGAATACCAAGTGCCTGGAGTGAGGCTACCTATCTTCAACGTCTTCTGTTGGGGGAGTACGTTGTTCGAAACCAGAATCCATTCCTTATGGCCGCTAATCTTATACTGAACCACGAAAAAAGATATCGGACAACCACCGTCGTACCAGCTGTTCAAGTACACCAGGACCGAAGACGAGTTTGGTGAAAGCAACATCCGTTTCTCTGGAGCAATCGGAGCTATAGGAAATAGTACAACCGAGATATCAATCGCTCATAAGCATGACCAAGTAAATTTGAGCAGGATTATATGTAATATAATAATTATATTTAATTATTCCTCGATTTAAATAATATTTCATAATTCATCCTCTCACCGTTTCCGTCGGTCTTGGACGTGAAGACATCGCTAGCGTTACCTTTTCCGGCGCTGTTAAAAGCCACCAAGTAACACGAGTAAGAGGTTCCACAGCGGAGATCTTGCAGCACGAAGTACGACTTGTCACCAGTAATGTGAGCCTCTCTCCATTCCTCATTATCATTCCTGTAGTGCAGAATGTAACCTGCAACCCGGAATCACAATGGTAATTGCGAGAACAACGTTTCCCCCGTAATGAAAATTCATTTGAAAGTCATACTCGTGTCATAACATCTAACGTTAAATTATTAATATTCTCAGTTTGTGGTGAGAGTTAACATGATTCGTTCGTTCGAACGAAGAGAGAGAGAGAGAAACTAAATTTACAACTAGACTAATTTCCGCGGATCTAATTATCCATTCACAATCTGTACGATACATGTATAATCGTGTTGTTTCGGAGGAAAACTCTGAGAGAATATCGAATAAGAGCTTTAAAGTTTGAATTATACATTTACTTCATTTATAGAATGAAATAAAATTAATTAATCAACAAGACTTGGAAAGAGATATTTACCTGCCACAGGAGATGACGTCGATTTCTGCAGCGACCAAGAGATTCTGAAGGATCTCGTGGTGACGTTGGTGATTTTCAGTGATGGTATCCCTGGTGGATCTGTGAATATGGATAAAAGAAATTTTCAAGTAAAGTAATGAGTTAGATCAGTGTTTCCTCCCAACCTTTTTTGAAGTTTGCGGCACCCTTGCGAATAACATTCATTGTATTACTACTGAACGTGTACGTACCTCGTGAATCTCGTACCTCTTGGGAATTTCTTAAGGGTAGCTCATGAAGAAAAGTGCTGTGTATGTGTGGCCCTAATGTATTTGTGACGTCAGAGTTATGCATGGCTCTTGTTCGAGAACTGTGTGCTGCCACCCGTTTTCCATTTAGGAAGGGGAAAATAGCAGATTCTTAAAATTTAGTGTTTCGTGAGATAATTTTATATTGTGTGTTGTCCGCGAACACTTTAGAAAATTCGTATAGTTTGTTCATTTTTGTCGCACCACGGTCATTTTCTGCACACAGAAATTCGTTTAAGTTGAAAGAATTGGTGTATATGTACGTATAAATGCAGTTTGCTATTCTCACGGTGGATGGTCATTTTTTTGGTTAAAAAATGAAGTTATTTAGTTTCTTTTATTTTTAGAGGAAAATTTTTTTAAATGGATGGGTGTTTCTACTATCGCAAGAAATTACACTTTGCAAGCGAAGGGGGAATATCGCTAATTATGCAATTTTCTGAGTTTTCAGACACCATGAACGGTGTAGAAATTCATAATAAGAAAATTCAGGCATCTGCCGTTTTCACTTCAAAAAAATGGAAGGCAGATGGCAGCATCAATAGAAGACGAAGCCCGCATAACACTGCCAGCTTAAATACGTTAGGGCCCCACATACGCTCAGAACACACGTTCCGGTATATTCATCATTTCGTTAGAAAAGTAATGTTCCCGAGGTGCGTGTACGGTCAAGTAGTAATTGGTACATTGATCGCTACTAGTGTTTACAAATATTTGTCTCAAGGCGTATTTTTAACGAAATTTTGAGATTTGACTATTACACTACTCCATCTCTCGACAAAAATGTGAAATAGACTTTCTTCTTTTTGCTACCAAAAAAAAAAAAATTAATTAAAATAAATTCCTATTCCTCATTTTATTTTAATTTTTTATATAATATTTACTTGGTTTATTTTATTTTTTACATGTGTGCATTCTGGTTTCTTTTCCAATTTTTCTCAAACTGTAATTGGATTGTTTCTGTGGTTGAAATGATGATTGATAAATAAATGTTATTTTTCACAGAGGTTTATCCTGTTAAATTGTTCTTATTGATTTGGTACATTCATTATGATTATAAATTTAGAAGAGAAATTATATAATTTTATAGCAGAAGTATAAAAATTCCACCGTTTATACAGATATTTATGGATATTTTTGCTGTAAATTCTTTAAAAAGCTTTCTATAGCACTGACGTGAATGTATAATGACTAGAGATACGCAATTTTCGTATTTACGAAATAGAAGCGATAAATGAGAAATTTATTATTTTTGATGAATAAATGCAAAAATTTGTTTTTTCAGCATTTTTCCGTGAAATGTTGATAATTTACTTTTTCAAGCGGAAAAAAGTAGTAATTTTGCTGGGCACTTCTAGAACTTTCAATTAAGTATAGTATAGTAGATGAATACTTGGCCACGCAATCAAACTTTAGTTACACGACAACCATAGATATTTTTTTTATGGGCATTGTATAATATTTTATCATTGTATATATGGTTTTTAGTTTCTATAATTGCATTTTTAATTGGGTTTCTGTATTTTAGAAATATATGACATCCATATTTGTGTTATGGGCACGTTTTTCTCAGTCAACCTCGTTGGGTATCTTGCCGGTTGTGGCTTTGTATTTGCATTAAAAATGGGTCATTAGTTTAGTTCATTTTGCAAATTAATGCAGAATTTTTAATTGCATTTTTTTTTACGAGTGAATGCAAATTTGGAATGAATGCGAAATTTTTGATTCGATGTATTTTTTTTTTCGTAAATGAATGCAAATTATTTTATAAAAAAAAATCGTCTTGGTAATGAATGCGGAATTATTTTTAACTTAAAAATTTTTAATTTTAGCAAATAAATACGAAATATGCAATTTGGAAGCTGTTTTTTTGTTATTTGGTTTTTATTTTGCTCAAAATTTACGCTATGTCTAATAATGACCTACCGTATTCCAAAGTGCGCAAGAATATCTCTTCAGAGGGTGGACCGGCACCTCTGGAGTTGTAAGCTTGGACTACCACCAAGTATTCAGTGAAACGTTTTAGATCGTAGATGTTAGTGTTGAAAACCAAATCTCCATTAGGAACGTTTTGTATCGGCTTGAAAGTATACTGAAGTGAGCTTCCCCTCTCTTTGTATCCAACGTAGAAGCCTTCTATGCTTCCTGTTCCTTCTTCATCCGATGGCCTCTGAACAAATAATAATTGAAATACGTGCAAATTACAACACATGAAACAAAAGGGAGAAACAAGTGGTCAAAAGACAAGACGTGATTTTTATGTTATAATAATTACAGAATTAAATATTTATTTTTTTTCGTTATAATCAATATTCTAGACGTCATTTTGAATGTAACCCTGATTTTACATATATTTTAGTTAAAATTCATGCATCAAATCATTTTTCTTATAACCTATTACAATAATATTCAGTGGACCATAATGGAAACGAACGGATGGTATCGCGGAAAATTTAGCATTTTCTGAGATTTCGCGAATGCTGGAAATTTTCATAAATAAAAAATAATAAAAAATCTGGGAATCCCTTTCTTGTCTTTTATAATATGTAAATGAGATCAAAGACATTTTTTTGGCTTGAATCACGGAAAAATTCCAGTGAAAAGACATTACAAAGTTAATTTGCATACATTTTTCAAGTGTGAATGTTAAAATATACAGGCATATAGGCCAAAATATTGTATATGTAATGAATTTTGAAGACCTGAATCAGAAAAGAAATCACAAACTCATATTTTCATAAATTTATTGCAGAAGAGTTTCGAACAGAAATGTGAACATGATGCTTAACTTGGAAGAATTGTGCCATGGAATATAATTGAACACAATCCGCACATAAAATTTCTATTGATAATTTGGAAAGTAATATCGATGTTTTTCTGAGACTTTTGATGAATTTTCCATACTAATTTATACACAGGGTGTCCTGTAAGTGTTAACACGTCCTCATCAACCGTCCGTCGTAAAGGTATGGTTCTAATTTATAACATGCTCAAAAGGCGTTTAAAAATTACCCTGCGCGAGTTTTGAGAATCAAAATACAGTGTGTAACATAATAAAAAAATCGAAATTTCTATACGGTCCCCTCCCTGTGCTCCAACCTCCAGTTAGAAAGTGGTTGCCCAGTCTCTCCTGATGCCAAAAAAATCCAATGTTTCTAAGTGCAATCTTCACAGAGATATTTGAATTTGAAAAACGGAAGAAATTTGAGGAAAAAAACGGCATTAAATACGGGTAAAAAAACGGTTTTTCTGCATTTAGACATATATTGCCCCAAATTTCCTCCGTTTTTCGAATATTTCAGTGAACTTGGAAAAATGGATTTTTTTTTGTTGGCATTATGAGATACAGTACAACAACTTTATAATTGGAAGTTAGAGCACAGGGGGACCGTATAAAAATTTAGATTTTTTTTATTTTGTGACACTATATTTCCACTTTCAAAGCTGGTACAGGGTAATTTTTGAACGCCTTTTGAGGCTTTTTGAAATTGTTATTATACCTCTACGACGGACGGTTAATGAGATAAAGGCCGTGATAGCACTTACAGGACACCTTGTATATGTTAGAGTAAATGTGATAAATCCAGTGATTATACATAATTGCAAACCTGTCTGGTAAGTTTGATAGATTTTGCGAATTTATGACATTTACCGGCCATTATGTGTAATTCCAGCTTGTATTGGTAAATATTATGACTCGTCACAATTAATGACTCAAATTTACTGACTTTACTCAATTATTACTGACCATTTTGCTAAGACTTCAGTCTAGGATGATGGATTCGATCGTTGATGTTTATTGTTTAAAAATGTTGATAAATGTGAAAAAGCTAACATTATACAAGACTGATATTAATTTATACGTTTTTATCCTCATAAAACTTTGATAAAAACTTTTTATGACAAAATATGTATAGTGCACCTATCACGCATGGCAGACACTGATAAGTGGTTGAATTTATTAAGTGATTTTTTCGTATTTTTTCCATATTAATCATAATTATCAACTTCATTATGGAATTATGTATAATCTCCGGTAAAAGTGATAAGTGTGGGAAAACTTATCAAACACTTACCGAGATGATTGGTGATTACGCATAGTAACCGGTGATTATATGGCCAATCACCGGTATCACATTTACCTCAATATGTATATTGTATAATTCGTGAACATTGGTTTTTTAAATTACCCAAATGTTCATGAAATTTTCTCATCCTCATACAGTATTTATAATAGCGATATATTCCATGAGAGTAAACACCATAATCCTGGAGATCGTATCCAAATCGATTTTTCTGAGTGATAAATCGTATTCAACTGATGAAATCGAAATCGATATTTGTTGATGCAAATGCGTTGTATGAGACTTGAAAAAATAAAAGGAAAAGATAGTCACATCATACGAACTAGTATATCGATTGATGGATCATACCCGAATCCTCTCGTGGAAAACCGTCATATTTTATGCGATTGAGCATCAAATCTTTTCCCTTTTTTGATCATCATCATCATCTATCCCCATGTTTATTAAGATTAATGGTCTGAACCGAATTTCCAATGTATAACTTGGCTATCGTTTCCTTGCAATATAATGCATATTGCTACAAAGCCGAATGAAAGGAACGGATTTGTGCTCTAATGGGGGAAAGGTTTAAGCGACCACGTACGATATTCCATACGAAAATGAGTGGAAAGATTTTTCAACCTGGATAGAATTATTGCTGCGATTTAATTATCGTCAATTACTGTCATTTCTAATCAATATACTATATTATATAGCTAGCCGTCTTACCTTCCAAGTGACATTAATTGAAGTCGAAGACATCGGCGAGCCTTGAACTTCTGCCGGTGGCTTCTTCGGAGCTGAAATCGAAACCAATTAATTTTATTTTTCACCCTATTCTGAAAGCATTCAACATTTATGAGAAGTTCTTTTTCTCTTTCATTTGAGTTTAATAGAAAATTCGAATGGCACAAAAGTGAAACAAAACTCTGATGGAGAATTTCAATTACCTTTTCACCCAAAAATTAGGAACTTAGAAAACAGTTTAGAAGAAATCTCAAGATAAAACTCCAATATTTTTTCCGAAAGATGTCATCCTTAGAGATACCTTTTTTAGTGTTCTTCATAAAATTTACAAAGGCTTTCTTTCATTCATGTTCCAACTTACATTATTTGAGTAGAGAGAAATTGAAAATTAATGTTTTATGAATTCCCCATGAATTTAAAAATTTTGTTTAAGATACGATATTGTGAAAGCTCTTTCCACTTACAATGCGGGATGGAACTTGGTATACACACTGGTAGGAAAAAGTGACATTGCACAAGTGATACGCCGACGTACGTCAGTAAATCGTTAGGTTTCCATTTCGATGTGTACCAATTCGTTAGAAATTCCGAAATTTAGAGGAATGTGTACGAGATGCATGTACGGTTAAGTAGGTTAAGTAGTAGTAGTAGTAGTAATTCGTTCGAAGACTGAAGACGTAGGCCGAGATAAAATTTTTCCACTGATATTGCTTGAACTAAGCATGTCCCATGAATTTGAAATATTTTAAAAATCATAAAAATTGAAGGAATTGGTATATTTGAATGCAGTTCGCGAAAAAGTAATTTGGGGGGGGGGTTGGTACGGGGAAAAAATTAGTTCAAACGTTTGTAGATAGAGCACGTTGCGCGAAAGGAAATCACTGGAAATCGCATTCAAGTGCACCGATTCCTTCAATTTTCAAGAATTCTTAAGCTATTCCCGAATTTTGGGAACACCCTGTATAGGACTGGAACAAATTTACATTTAAATCTAATGACCATAATTCCGCCGGTAAAGGATATTATTCAATTAATTTCACCTGTCTGCAGCTGTACAAAAGGTTGACGAACATGGATGTACGAGTACTATACATATGTTACTGTAAATGTGATAAAACAAGTTTGATAAATTTTGCAATTTAAAACTGTTTATAAATGTGAATGCAAAGAAAGTTAACATTACAATGCTGATGATAGTTTAAATTTTTTATCCTTATAACAACTATTTTAGTTTAATTTTCATTGCAATATATATGTGTAGCGAACCCATCACGTACGTGAGATTAAGTGATATTACCACACGATTTTTTCCAACTTTGTTCGGGAACTACGCATATTCATCGGTAAAAGCGAGTGATAATATATGTAGGAAATTTATAAAACTTACCGAGACGGTATGTGATTATGCATAATAACTGACGATTATGAATAATCACCGATTTACCAAATTTACCTCGCATATAAAGTGTATGATAATATAAAATCTACAAAATTTCATCACTTCATATGATTACTAGATTATTATGTGAGAATAAAAAGCACTCTTCCAAGGTAATCAGTTTTGTGATTTTGCTCCCTTTATAACAATATAAGAATTTTTAGTGTTAATTATGAACAAGAGTGAAAGAATTTGTAGCTTTGAGAGGAAAAAATGAGCTGAGAGAGAGAGAGAGAAAGACTGCTCTTCTCTCTCTCTCTCTCTCTCCTATGAACAAGGAACAATGAAAAATACGCAGTGTAACCTCGGTTATACGACTTTCACATTTATACGACGTTTGTTTTCGGTCGCTATTGGTATTATATCTGTAAAAGTGATACACAGGTGGTTATGCATAACCACCAACCGTCTCGGCTCGCAGGGCCGTCATTTCAACTTTTTCTGGGGGAGGGGGAGGCAAAGCACATGTACTCAATGTATATATATTTGTATATATATATATATATATATACCATTTTTAGTGAATTTTTAAAAGCCTTCCTAAATGACGGGCCTGCGTCTCCGTAAAGAGAGTTTGATTGACTTTCCCAACATTTATATAAATTTTATCGGCTATTTATGCTAATTTCCAAGTAAAGTTGGAAATTTTTAGTAATATGTGTTAGAAATGTAATCGCACTAGTTTATATTATATATGTATGTGTATAGATGACGCTGCATGTCCATGAACCGGTCGTTTCTAGTTATCTGCGTAGGTGTGTATGTGCTTGTGTATTGTGTCCTCTCTTGTATAATAAACAGTATTTTTCCTGACATCGCCTGGTTCGCACCTCTCTCTTTAACAATATGAAAAAAATGTATAACTTTTCTTCCCTTCACTAAACAGATTAGTTATTTTTGCCCGCATATGATATGTGCACTACACGTATTTGCAACAAAAATTAAATTAATTAAAAAAAGTGTGAAGAAGAGATTAAAAACACATTCATAACATCATTAGCTGTCGTGTGAAATGTTAGCTTTCTTCTCATGTATTTCACAAACAAAACCAGCACTACCTTCAAAGTCCTGGACCATATATGATCCATAAACTATAGTTGTTTAAACTATACGTATGGAGCATAACCATAGTTATGCTCAGTTAACTTAGTATTTAATTGGCGATTTATCGTATTTACCAAAACGAGATTAGGATTATTCATAATTTTCTTTGAATATGGTAAACTCTCGGTTTATGATAAAAAATTAATTAAATTAGAGAGTGCCTGATTTTACTGCCAGCTATCGAGAGTGTCCGTTAATGGGGAGTGAACATGAAAGCCCTATTCCACAGGAGTGAGGATGAGAAATGTGTTAGGAGAGGTTTTACTGTACTCGAATCTTTAGGATATTGCAAGATTTTTGTATTGATTTAATGATATAACTACGATGAGGGGTAGCGAAAATCTTTCTGTAACAATTTTCTCATTACCTGGAGGAATGAGGATTTTACTCTTGAGCGGAAAATCGACGCCTATGGAAAATATGATTACCTACTAATACAATATATATAATTACAGTTCATTAGCAACAAATTTCCGGTTACCTACGTTCGTCGAGTGTAGTGGCGGCCGCTTCGGCGCTGTACTGGCTCTCACCCAGTGCGTTTTCGCATTTGACCCGGAACAGGTATCGCTTGTTCGGCCTCAGGTTGCGAACCTTTAAGCTCCTTTCGCTACCGGGAACTTTGATTGGGACGGATTCTGGGTCCGCATCTGTGCCTGAAAATGTAATTGATGATAATATGGACAGTAGCCACGTCTTATAAGAATCACTGGTTATAAGAATAAATCGCTTATAAGAATCAAATCGTCAGAACAAAATCGAAACACTGTTTTAACATAAGAAAATAATCGGTTATAAGAATCAGATCTCCGCTTATAAGAATCAAACAAATACTTTTTTCTCATAAACGGCCACTGTTCATCACAGTAGTGGGAACTTGAAGAATATTTTGGATTATTCACTAGATTATTTGGAGGATTTGTAGTAAAACTAACCCATATTGAGACTGTTGTCTTTCCCTCCCCCCGCCCCAAACAGTATAAATTACAGCTTTGTAGTAAAGTGAGCTTCCTTCCATAAATGACAGAACTTATCGGCAAGAGATTTATAGTTAAAAATCAAAAATTGTAGTTTTCTGTGAAAGAAATTACTGATAAGGAATCTATCTAGAGCAATGTTTTCCAAAGTGGGCAATATCGCCCCCTGGGAGCGATAGAAAGGTCCAAAGGGTGATAGAAGATATAACATTGTATCCTATGGATTGGCTTGAGTTGGGGAGGGGAGGCGATGATTAAATTAATATTCTGAAGAAGTGGGCAATGTAACAAAACGTTTAGGAATCTTTGATCTAGAGTTATGCCTCTATGTGCCCATGTTCCCCCATATCTATGTACTTGATACCTCATTTTATGTACAATAAGTGGGGAGGGGTCCTACTGTTGGTTGGCTTGTGGTCTGGCCTGGTGCGGGCAGTTTACTGCTCTTGGATGTCGTTGTATTTTTCCACCGTGGACTACGTCTCCTGAGACGGACCAGCTTATATCCCCCCGTATGCTGCATCTACCACCGTGGAGGTTGCTGGAATTCGAACCCGAGGGAGATATAGGTAAGATATTTTTCCTAACGAGCTTGAGGCAACCACCGATAGACAGCGCCTTCATTTCCAACCCATCTCATTAATGGCAGTGAATTTCAATATAACAATACGGCCAGAGTTGGTGTTTGGAGAAGTAGCTTATATCCCCTAGGGGGGCAAAGCGGGGGGTCACGGTTGTTCTGGTGGTGGTGGACTCAAAACTCAGGAATCCCTGGCTGTAAGTCTATTTGTAGACCCATTTCGAAATAAAATTTTCGTCATGACCCACAGCTCCAGAATTAATTTTTTTAAGAGGGTTTTTACCAATTTTACGCATTTCGAAAGCCATTGCGAATCAAGTTTGGATCGTGACCCATAGCTCAAGAATCTCTGACTGAAAGTAAATTTGTACGATTCATTTTGGAAAGACATTACGAACAAAATTTCCGTCCTGACCCATAGCTCAAGAATACTCGGTTTTAATTCGGTTTATACGATCCATCTCGGAAGCCCCTGCGATCCAAGTTTGGATCGCGACCCATAGGTGAAGAACCCCTGGTGTAGAATATATAACCACTGTTTAATCACCATCCTATAGAAGAAGGAACAACGTAAGTGCGAACGATAAATTTAGTTTACTTTCGGAAAATGACACCGAGAGTCACGAGTTGAGCATGTATGCTATAAAGTCTTCTGTTGACAACTTTTTGTGTCGTTTATTCCGAAATACACAAAATAGATGATTGAAAGTATGATGATGAGTAAGTTTGGTGTTTTTAACATTTATATTAGAAGACAGTGAGAGATTCTTACCGTCGATAAGACGCCATGCAACTGTATAGCTGAGTACCGGCGAATTTCCATCGAAGGGTCGATTCCATGTCAATCGAACGCTTCTACTCGATACTTCATGAATTTCTAAATTCTGTGGAGCTTCCGGAATGTCTACAAAGAAAATATAAGCAAATAAATAATTTTTTTAAGTATGATGCGATTAAAGATATAAAATTTTCAAGTTTTTGTGAAAATTGAAGGGGTGATTGTACCCATCAAGACGAACAATTATCAGAATGGAGCCTATGGTCGCGATCCGCACAGAGTATCAGAAAAGCGTAAATTGTTCCCGTCGAAGTTTCAACAGTGGACACACACACTGAGATCAGCAACGGCACACTTGATTGTGGAACTTACTCAAAGTGCAAGACTTGAAGGAGATGCTCACAGTGACATCTGAAGGCTGAAACATACTACACTATACTGACGTCATGATTTCACATAATGTCAGAGACGTGATAATCAGGTTATCAATGGTTTTTTTTTTAAAATTCGAATTGTTGGGGTTCAGCTTATCATTGCTAATTAATAAATTTAGCTCATTATTGTTGATTAATAAATTTGGCTCATTATTGTTGATTAATTAACTCAGCTTATTACTGTTGATTAATAAATTCAGCTTATCATTGTGACACGATAATCACGTCAGTATAGTGTGTTTTGGCCTTAAAGGTATCGTTGTACAATTCACATCAACGAATTGAAAGACTGGCGCACCCTCTCCTAGTACTTGTCAAATTTGTGTAAAAAAAAAAAACAAAAGTGAAGTGACACCATTGGTTCTATTCTGGATATTGTTCGTCTTGATATATGGGTACTATCACCCCTAAAATTTTTCTAAAAAATTTACGAATCCACTTTATTGTCGTGAATATAAATAAAAAGTAAGAAAGATTATAGTTAAAATTTTTTTTTAATTGGTACCTTGCACGGTTAATTCGATGTTGATGCTGTCCTCGCCATAATCGTTTATAGCGACACAAGTGAACAGAGCAGTGTCTTTCTTCTCAGCCTTTTTCACGATGAGTTTCGTGGTTTTACCACCTTCGAATTCTTCTACTGTTTGTGAATACCTGATTTTGATATAAAATTCAAATAAAATAAATATTATTAATTAATCGTGATAAATACCCCTCTCAAAAAGGTTTTTTTATAGAAATATAATAATTAATTAATAATTATTATAAATTATTAATAATAATTATTAATAATATAATAATTAATTAATTAATAAGGCTCGCACCCTTATAAAATGATAACTGAATATTGTTAAGATGAAATTTTAGTTAGGTATTGCGTGAAACACACTTTTCAATTTTTAAGCATAGTTGAGTAGTAATTTCGATTGAAAAGAAAACTCGTCAATTTTTAATCAGAACTGGTCATGCAATGGCATCTCAACTGAAGCTTTGAACCCGTTAAAAGACCTCTAATTACAACATTGATAATTAACTATTAGATAGATAAATTAATTTATTTCAAAATACAATTATCAGCTAATAATAGATAATAACTGTGGCACTTTTATGTTTAAAATAAAAAAAATAAATCTATAAAATATGAACAGGCATTGCTTTTTTGTTGTTTTATAATTATTGAAAATTTTAGCTTATGATCCACAATGGTAAACTTTAGCTTATAATTTTTAGTGGAAATTTTAGCTCATTGTTGTTGATTGCAAATTTCAACTTACCATTATTGATTAATTAATCCAGGCTTTCATTGTTAATTAATTAATTCCGCTTTTCATTGTTGATTAACTAATTCAGTTTATCATTGTTGGAGTTCAACTTATCATTTTTTTATAAATTCAGCTTACCATTGGTGTTTTATAATTGCATATTTTAGCTTGTCATTGTTGATTCCAAATTTTTAGTTAAGCATTGTGCGAAACAATTTTGTTAGCATTTTTGGCAAGTAATGTTAGCTAGATATTGCAGATAAGCCATTTTAACTAGAATATTTTGAGAGGACACGTTTTGTTGAACATTTTGTTTAAAATATTCAACAAAACATTTTAACAAACAATTACCGAGAAACCATTTTACAAAAGCTTTGTTGATAAATTTTAACCCGTATGCTCGATAAGCTATTTGAGCTGAGCATTGTTGATCAATTTCAGCCCAGTATTGTTGATGAGCCATTTTAGCTTACCATTGCGAGAAAATACATTCAATCAAAGGTTTGTGGATAAACATTTTAATTGAATATTAAAATGTTATGTCGTAATTATTAGTTGAATTAAACAATTTTTCTCGATCCAACATTGAAGAATACATTTCGATTGTTCTTATTTAAGAAACCAATGGGGCTCCTTCCAAAAAAAAGTATTTTTAAATCTAAAATCTAGAGTTTTCACTTTGCATTTTCAGAGCATTCCCAAAGTTATTTCTCGTTATTTTTGAATGTTCTTAGATCCATACCATTAATTTAATTCGAGAATTTGCATTTATCCGTACATATGTTTATTCGATCACCTGTATATTTAAGCTTAGGTAGTACATCGGATCATTGTGCATTTATTCAATTTACATAATTAGTTTGTATATCTATGTTTGCATTTGCAATTTGAAACTTTATTTCAGCACATAAAACTCCATTTTGTTACAACAAATACAGTATATACCGAAACATTTTCGCAGATTCTCCCTAAACAAGCAAACTAAATTGTACTTGAAAACGACAACGGGGAAAACAAACAGCAAATGTAAAACTTATGCGAAATTAATTAGATATTGAGTTTTAATGAAAGGAGTAAACAAAAAGAAATGTAACAGGCGGTAAAATACAAACAAAGAGCGCAATTTTTCAAAACAAAACAAAAATTTTGACGAGAAGCCTCACAAAAACGAAAATTTAAATTAATAATGAATAAGAATACACTAATGAAATTCATATGTATGTTGAAGACAAAGGAGGCGAATGCAGAATTAATTTTCAAGTAAGGAAGAAACAATCGTTAATGACGTGAATTGAATTTTTTTACCTTTAAACGTAAAAACACGGGGGAAAATAAATTCACAAATTTAAAATTTAATTCAAAAAGTATTCGTTGAGACATCTGTGAAAGCTGATTCATTTTTCTTTTAAAAACATTCATTTTCTTACGATAAAAGCTAACCGAAATGCGAAAAGAAGTTGAAATGCGAATTTCTAAACAAATGTTAATAATTTTTAAACATTATTTAAAAAAACACATTGATTTTAATATATTATATATAACAAAATTTTTTTTTTTGTTTACCGGAAAACCTGGAATCTCGTACACTTCAGTATGTTTAAACAAAAGCTCTTAACTCGTCTAAAGCGTCGTTTCCAAACAGTGCCCTGATTTTATGAACATCTACTGATTAAAAATCAATATTATGTTCGAATTATTTACTCAGCAAATATAATCACGGTAAAATCTGTTACTAAATTGAATTTTTCTACTTCTTTTTTCATTAACACGAACTATTGCTTCAAAATTTAATTTCAAAGTGAATTTGAATATTTAATTTCACTAACGAGATTTTAGAATTAGTTATTGAAAAAAAATCATTCGACACAAATATTCGAAATTAAAGCGCGCGATGGATTTCGTATTGCAAAAAAGACACCGGGTTAACGCAATCGTACGATATTATTGTGATGCATGCAAATGCTTTTTAGAAAGATGGTATAATTGCACGCCACCAAGTTCTCAGAACTGCACAAGAGTCGTTTGATACGAAGCATAGTGGTCCACCGCAAATCCCGCGGAGCCAAATGTGGCCCTCGGAGTCATCTCGTGTGTCAGCCTAAGATGTCAAACATAATTTTGTAAAAAAAGATATCTAAGGCTGGGATTAAAAAAAAGGGATTAAGGCTTTTTATAAAAGTTTGATAAAAGTTCTTTCACGAAACTTTAAAAATGCAACCAATAACACCATTGGTTACGTTTGAGCGAATGCAACAGATGCGCTTATTGCAGTTTCACATCATGCCAGTAGCCCGTGACATGTTCCTGGATCACTCAAGTGGTCCGCTGCACATTTACAGATCACTCAAGCAGATCGCGGTGCATTTCCAGATCATTTAAGTGACCCGCGGTGCAATTTCACATCAGTTGATTGGACCGTGACATACAGATATTCCCAGCATGGCCTCATCAAGAGTGGGGCTGACAGGGCTTCAGCCCTGGGGTGCGGGACAAAAACTATTATTTTTTCTTTTTCATGATATAAATTCACTATAGAAGGACCCGTGAAAAGTCTGGTTTCGGGGGGGGGGGGAGGCCGCTAAAGATTTCATCCTAGGGGTCCTGATCAAGAATGTGGGTGCCATGATTCCCAGATCACTCAAGTGATATGCGCCACATTTACAGTTCACTTAAGTGACCCGTGGTGCAATTCCACATCACTTAAGTGGCCTGCGGTACATTTAGGGATCGTTTGAGTGAATCGTGGCATAAATACAGATCCACTCAAGCGACCCGGAATCAGTTCTAGAGCATTCAAGTGTCCCACGGTGCAGTTCCAGATCACTTTTTGTCCCGTTGAACATTCACAGATCATTAAGTAACCTACTATTAAATCACACATGCATCTCGTCCATATTCCCCTGCAGAACTTCTAATGAATTGGTATATGTTGGAATGTGCGTGTACCTGTTGTGAGCCGAACGTGAAGAATTGTATCTGTGCTATGTTTGTTAAGTGTAGTGGACTGTCATCTGTCATTACTTTTTCGAATTGTGAAGTGTGATGATTGAATAATTGTATCGTTGTAGGCCTGTTGCTTTCTTTAGCACTAAGTAATGCGGCCTCATTTACGAATTACTTAATTAAGTGGCCCGTGAAACATTTTCAAATCAATGAGCTCACAGCGGCCCGCGTTCTCCTAAAAGTTGAATATCGTTGATTGAAAGTATGGAATCCGTTCACATGGTATGTTCAAAGTATACTGCTTTGCTGATTTTGCGTAACTTTGCGAGATTATCCCACCTCTCACGATATTTTCTCAAGTATCCTGGCTATTTGTCGTGGAAAACATATTTCTGCCAAGTCGAAAAGTTGAGATTCGAGTCACAAAAATTGGTCACGTTTTACACTCTTTGCATGTAAGAAAGTGTACGCTGAAGGTAAAAGAGGTGTTTTTGTGGATAGACCATGAAAGAAAAAAATCCAACGGCATCATTCCGCGCACATGTGAATAGATCTTCCAGTTTTGGTGCCAAAACGATCGTCATGCGTCATAACAAAATATATCAGGAATTATGAAGCGCAGTTGGAGGTGCATATAGATATAGATCCTCTTAGGAGAAATCCAACGATACCTCATTGTTATAAATACGTTTTCCGACGAGTTTGGGCACCAACCCGACTGTAATGTCCCTTAACGAGGTGTGAAATTCACGTTTAAACTTGCGGCCTCGTCGATATATGACACAGCCAACCCAATCATTTTCCCGTTTTTGCTATTCTGAAAAAATGTTTTTACTTTTCTTTTGCTTATACAGCAATATAAATATTTTTTTGGCTTGTGCCATAAATATTTTTAAGTTTGTCTTGCGACCGTACATTATACCATGTATACACCTATGTTCTCTCATATGGGTTTAGAAATCAATTTACTATTAGTATCATTATGCATTTTTACTTCTGAAAAATTCTGAAATTCCCGTAGATCAGGAATGGACAAATCGTGCAAAAATTCAGGCGCCAGGAAAAAATCTTTACCCGAAGGAAAAAGGGTCCAAACTAATGCCTCGTTTGACTTTTTCAGGGCAATTTCTCTTCCATGTTGGCAGATATGCTGCAATCCAACTTCGAGGCGCGAATGCGAGCCGAACCCCCCCCCCCCCCACTTCTCAGTTAAAAAGTCTCGCCACAGAGGGAAAAACATGCCCATTATTCAATCATTACACTCCACTCATACTTAAAAAATATTAATAGCCGATGGAAGCGCTGCACACAAACAAACTTCACATCAGGTTCGCTACACATACACACACATTCCAACATGTACCAATTCGTTAGAAGTTCCGCGGAGTAATATGGGCGAGGTGCATGTGTGGTTCAGTAGTACAATCAAAGCCCGTTTTAATGAATACCGTTATAGCGAAATTCTGGTTTTATATAATGAATACTTTCCTAATCCTCCAAGTACGTTTACCTAGTAAAAAGGCATAAACACGGACTTCCTTTATAGCGAAATGATTTCTCCGGTCTCTTGGGGTTCGTTATAACGGGATTCGACTTTAGTAGATATGCTGCTATAAATTCCAAACATTTTGTGCTGCGCTCAGACTGCAATTTTGTAACTACACAAAGAAAATACTATGCGTCAATACCAAATTATTAGTCTTAATGACGCCTGGAGCAGGGGATTTGTCCAGCTCTTCTGTAGATATTCTTTTTTTTCCGTCCAAAATGGTATCCTGAGTCTAATTTTAGACATTTTTGAAGTGAAATGTGATATACTTGGCGTCCCGTACATTCGTAAATAGTTCAAAAATTCATAATAACAAGAAGGAATTGGTATATTTGAATGCGCGGTTTGCGGAAAGTTATTTTTTCGAAGGGTAATATTTTGATACAGAAATCCAGAAAAAAAAAATCCGAATTTCGTCGATAGAGGTCGCAGCACCAAAGCCAAATCAAATCCATTTGCTCACGAATAAGGTGTTAAGCGAGATGACTCGCTCCGGCAGGGTCAGACTCTCGGGCCTGGATATATATATATATATACTGTATTTTATTTCACAATAAGATTCTCATTTCTTTTTCTTTTTGTATCCTGTGCATATAATATGGCAAGTGTAAGATAACAGTTGAGATGGCATGGGCGGCGGCCCTCAATTGCTTTTAAAACACCTCCATACTAATATGTGTACATTCATCTTAACTAAACCCCAAAACGTTTCTCCAACTCCCAATCCCATCTCGTCTGTAATCACTACAAAATTTGTTAATCGTGACAGTACTCAATTGTCCGTGCCCGAGTGGCATGGTGGTAAGATGCTCGTCTACCATCGTGAAGGTTGTTGTCAGGGTCCCGGGTTCGAACCCAAGGGAGGATATAGATAAGATATTTTCCCAAACGAACTCGAGGAGACCGCCGATAGACAGCACCTTCACTTCCAACCCATGGCAGTAAATTGCAATATAGCGATATGGCCAGAGTTGGTGTTTGGTGAAGTAGTAGTAGTTGTCCGCGGAAAATATAATGCAGAAGTTTTGTTTTTTTTGACACAAAATAAAGTGTTCCAGACTCTGCCACGAAGCTGGGCTGGAATAGAGATTTCGGCAACGGGATAAGTCCAGTGGCAAAGTTTTGGCGTTCATTCATTCAGCACCAAAGCCAGTCACTTGAAATATGCAAATCGGTGTCCTATAAAATGCAGGCTATACTTTTTGATTTCCATTGTGATATTGGCCATTGATGGATGAAGCACTATTGCGGGATTTGTTTTACCTCAGCCACGAATCTCCGGTTGAATCTTCACGAACGTTTCAGACGCCGAAGAGATTGAAGAAAGGTTCGGGTCCAAAATTACTCCTGCCGTCAGCACTCTCTATCGACAAAAAATTGAACTATTTCTTTTTCTACCAAATCAATCCTGCTTCTTGAGAATAACTTTTTCGCAAATCGAAATGCAGTGAAACCGCGATATAACTATACCCTGCGGACTAAGAAAAAAATATCGCTGTAGAGATGTTATCGTTATTCTCAACCTCGGTGATAGAATCCATAGACACACATTATATATAACATAAACATTTACTACATATAATAAAATAGAGCGGGATTACAACATAAACATACAAACGTCGGCCAAATAGCAACTGACAAGTAGTGCACATTACCGCATGAGGGCGCTGTGCTCAATACGGAAATTGCATTCCATAACATCAACATCATATTGAGAGGTATCATTTTATCGTCAGATACCACCAAATTTATGCATTTGTAGGTGTCTCTTCCAGATTGATCGTTGTTAGCACCACCATACGATACATTTATAAGTATTTATTCGCAGCAAAATTCTGATTGGTTGATGGATGAAACTCGGTTAATTGTTTCACCCTGTAAAGTAGCTTTCTTCACAACACTTTTGTGTACAATACAGAAAGTAGCTTCACAAAAATTTTACAAACACTTTCGGAGGATAAGCAGCGCAAAATACTGATATTAGACACCTCCCGAAACCACAAAAACTGGTGAGAAATTGAAAAATTAACTTAAGGTCATTTTGAGCAAAACATTATAGCACACCGTTGCAGCAGTTTCGAAATCCCTTCGAAAATATCGTTATAGAGGGATTTAACGTAGCAAAGGATATTGTTGTATCGGGAAGAGTTTAACATTAAACCTTCGGCAATTCCAACATGATTTGAAAAAAAACAACAACCACATCACTACAGCGGGATTTATCGTTTTATCGAGTATTGCTGCAGCGAAATTTGATTGTATACCAATTTCTTCAATTTCTATGAATTTTCAAACCGCTATATGGGACACAACCTTGTATGTGAAAGGATTAAGATTTCTATAAGTTTATTCACCGAGTTTCTGTGAAGAAATCGATGACGACTCCGTTTTTTCTCCAAGAAATGGCCATCGGCTGATCCCCGAGAGCACGACATTCGATCGTTGTCTTTTCGCTTCTTCTTGTCCTAAGAGAAAGCAGCTTCGATTCGAATTTCGGGGCACCTATTGGAAAATTAAGCCGATTACGAACAGAAATAAGTTCTATTGTACAACTTTATACGAAGTAAATTTTTGATTTACTATTGAAGTTTTCCGAATTGCACATATTTTCGTTCTTCTTGACAAGAAATTACCGTATTTTAACGTATGTAAAGAACCCCCTTTTTGACAAATTGGATCCTAAAAATTGGAAGGTTGTTATACATGAATAGTGTTATAGACTCATCTTTTCAACTTTTCCTCAAAATTTTAGCCCAATAAATCGTGTTTTTTTTAAACACGAGGGTTCCCTATACACGTTAAAATATACGGTAATATTCATACTCTCGATTTTCTTTTATTCTGTAACATTGCTCACTATTGGATGGACTTACTGTGAACTGTCAGGCGAACCACGGTGCTCAGTACTGTTCCGATCCCGTTACTTGCTTCGCACATGTACAGCCCAGCGTCGCTTGTCTCGACGTTTCTGAAATTCAGTGACCCATTCACGAGGATATGCAGATTCGACGTACTCACTATTGTTTTGAAGATTTCTGGGGAATGGTCTCCTTGTATAAAGGCAAGAAAAGAATATAATATAGGTTGTTGAATGCAATATATATATATAAGAATGCAATGAACTAGGAATAAAATAATATTCAACTTTTTAAATTTTTGATTCGCACAAAATAGCTGCAACATCATGGAAATTACCAACATATTAGTTGCAATTCTAGTCCGAATTTATTAGCTGTACTTTTTAGTTCCAAGTTAGTTCCAAACTATAGCGCGAAATTAATAAAAAAATTTAGCTACAAATCTACTAAAAAATTTTAATTTTCTAAATTTTAGTTCTTAAATAGTTGAAAATTTTATCTCCAAATTATATTCATGCTTCAAGCTAATTTTTTAGCTCCAATTCTGTTTAAAAATTTTGCTTTTCCAAATTTTAGTTCCTAAAATTTTAGCTTTATAAGTTCTTGAATAGCTCAAAATTTTAGCTCCAAATAAGTTCCAATCTAGTTCGAAATTTGTGCAAAACTTTAGCTCCGAATTATATTCACGGTCCGAGTTTCAAGCTTTTTGTTAATTTTAGTTCTCAATTTTAGAAAGTTCCAAATATCAGTTTAAAATTTGGTTTTTGAAAATTAGTTCCATTGATTTTTCGTCAATTTGACCATTAATGTATGTTTATAATAGCCATACATTGCTCTCAAAATTTTAATACGTACTCGCTATATATTCTTGCTTGTTTGAAATATTCTAATGTGAAACTCCTTAAGCTGCATTGAAGCAGTTCACCTCCTTGAAAGCCCTTTATTTTATCATTGAGAAGCCCAATATTTGTTCCATTTTTTCCCCGAATTTAACACTTTCCCATACCCCTTAGTTTACTAAATCCCCTTTTATCAGCTACTGAACCAGACATTCACCTCGTTCATATTCCTCTGCGGAACTTCTAACGAATTGGTACATGTTGGAATGTGTGTGTATGTGTAGTGAACCTGAAATAACGTTTGTTTCTGTGTAATGCTTGTTATGTGTAGTGTGCTGCCATCTGCCATCAAATTTTTTCTATTTATGGGTGAAGTGTAACGATTGAATAATTGTATTGTTGTAGGCCTGTTGCTTTCTTCGGCGAGACTTTTTAACGGGGAGATCAGCTCGCATTCGCGCCTCGAAGTTGGGAACCACCCTTTTATCAGCTGAAAATCGGAAGAATTATTATCATTAATAGAGTCGTACTTCATTAAAAAGATACGGCATTTTGAAAAGGGTGATTTAGTGATTTATTCTGTGCCGCTTATAAGGTTAATTATGGAATTATAAATATTCTTCAACTGATTAGTGCATTAAATTCTTCTTCAAGAACGAACTTTTTTAAAATATTCACCATTAACAAATCAATGTCTGGCATAAATCCAAGAAATAAAATATTTCCGTACGATTAGTTTTTTTGGAATATCCTGCAGTTTTCCAAAATTCTACTGATGTAATTAATGAAAATGCGCTGTACTTGATTGCAATATCAAATAATTGATCTCTCAATACAATATAATAAGCTATAAATTATTTTTTCCCCCCGTTTCGCTCCAATTTTATCCGTGAATGTCATAGGCGTATCAAGTATTAGGATCACGGAAAATAGTCTTCTTTATTTTTGCGAGTTGGGCTTTAAATGGGATGATGACGCCACGAGTGAAATTTGCAATGCAGAATGAGTAGATGTGCTCCGTCTTCTCATTACTCAAGGGACTAGTCCTTCCTTATTACTGAACCTGCTCTGTACTTTTCTGCTACGTGGTGCATACGAAATTTCAACCGATTGGGCACACAATCGTTGTTATTCCGAGAAGTCATTTCCTTTCCTCTCGCGTCGTGACGCAACGTTAAATCCTTCAATGAAGGCGTTCGCACATATAACGTCGGACCTCCAAAGACTACAAAGACGCGGACGGATTCGATGGAAATTCAGATCGTATGTGATTTACTTCGAATCCACTATTGTGTGTGCTTCGTTGAACTCAAACCGAGGGGTCCCATTTTCAGCAAATTTATTCGTAATTTCGGCCAACTACATATATGCATATTCATTTGAGCCGCTCTTGTTACATTCGAATAAATTTGTAAGAAAATAGATGAAAACGGAAAATAAGCATGTTGCAATAGAAATACTTTTCTCTAGTCGATTCCGAAAAAGGATCGATAACTTTTCTTTTACGTATTGAAAAGAATATTTCAGGAAGGATAGCCATGATGATCATTTAGACGTTATATGAAGGTTTTATTCCAGCTAATGGCTTTCATGTACTCTGAAGAAAATAAATATTTTCAGTTTCGAAACTTCTCTAATCCCCTAGTGACACCACATTTCTGACTCCAAAGAAAAACTCATCATAACATCGAGGAAAATACTGAACTAAAAACTCAAGTTTTATTAGTTTCATTTTTTGAACATCAGTACTTTTGTAAAATCTAAACTAGGATGCTTTTAAATGAACATATTTAATACACAATGAACATTTTAAAAAACTAATAAAATATCAACCAATTGGACTTGGAGGTGTTGTTTACACTAAAACTCTTGTAGTTTAACATAGTATAGTTAACATAGAGTTTATTTTTTTGGTAAATTAGAAAAAAAGTTCGAATTTCACTCACAGGTGGCTGTTTAAAACAAAAAACTCACCACCTCTATATATAAAATAACATGTCCTGAGTGATTCATTCATCATCGCCGAGTCAAAACCGCTGAAGCTATAACAATGAAATCTTGTCAGTAGTTTTATTTCATAATGTAAAGACTCTCTAAGAAAGGATTTTTCAACACTCCGCCCTCCCCTAAGGAGGTCATAAGGGGGATTCAAAGTTCGTATGTGGGAAAACTTTAAAGCTATAAATTTAAATATAAACATTTGGTCAGTTTTTTTATTTTACCATGTAGAGACTCACTAAGAAAAAGGATTTTTTTTTTTTTAATTAAACCCTTAAAGTGGTCTTAAGGAAGAATTTTGTTCCAAAAATCCACGCGAGTGAAGTCGCGTGTAACAGCTAATAACACATAAAATGCAACACAGTGGAAATTAATCTTTATGACACAATTTGCGTTACATAAAACAATCATATTTCTACGTGAGCACCCTTTCACCCGTTCATATGTAGCCGGAGCTAAAAACAGCGCTCATATTGAAATGCGATAATTTGGTAACACAAATTGTCATAAACATTATGCACCGTTTGTGTTAATTTTATATGTTGTGCCGAGTTTTTCGTTTCACGGCGCCATCTGTATGTGAAATTCAAATTTTGTTGAAAAATCAACCAAATAGAAAAATTTCTCGGGAAAGATGATTATTTTGTGTAAACTAGACCAAAAATGTAAAGTAGTTGAATCGTTACTTGATGGTTGATTATTTAGTTGGTTACTTTGATATTGAAATGTGTTTTACAAGCAAGTTTCCAGGCTTTGTTGGATTTTTAAGAGGTCAATCAATCTACCATGGTTGAACTGAAGCTTTTCCTAATAGAAAAGGCAATGATGAAGAAGATAAGGGTCTCGTGCTCAGTACTCCGCAATAACAGCAACAGGACTTCTCGTTTACCCTGTATATTTTTAAGCAAGTATATATTCATGAACCTCTCTCTCACGGTATCGTGAAATCTCAAGAATCGCTATTTTTCATGGTATTTCCCGTGATTTTCGAGCCCATGAATATACATAAATTCGTTTTTCCTAATTTCATTTACCGGCAGAAGCTTTCCACCGCACGTGTGGTTGAGGAACTCCATCAGCTTGGCAGTCGATCACAGCTGGTCTTCCTGCTGTGGCTGACGCATCCTGTGGCTCTATCACCCAGCGGGGTGGAACTAATTTTGAAAGAGACAAATAAAAAAAAGTAATTTGTATGACAAGGAATAATAATAATAAAGAAAAAAATCAATATTTATCGAAAATTTTAAATAATGAGTTCTCAAACCTTTCACGACAAGCTCAGCACTGTACGATCCAGTCGCGACGAGATTACTGGCCTGGCACGTGTAATTTCCATTGTGGCGGTAAGAAAGTTTCGTAATAGTCAGAGTTGACACCAGCCCGTCATCAGTCGATATGATTTTGGTGTCCAAGGAACCAGTCCTCAGTAACCGGCCGTCTTTTAGCCACCTGACAGACAGTGGTGGCTCGCCCGCTGACACGATGCACGTCACGGCTGTTCTCATACCTTCGTGCAAGTTGTCTTGGAATGAAAATGGTGACACTTTTGGACTCGCTGAATATGGAGAAGAAGAATATGAGAATAAAATAATAATTAACTATACAGATACTGTGTCACATAGTGCAAGTTTACTTTTGCACTGAAATATGAAGAGTATGTTGCCATAAAATGTGAGATCCATTATTGTTTTTCTCGAAAAAAAATGCAAAACGCGTGAAGTTAGTAAATTATTATTTTTTGAAGCATTTTAAAGAAGCCATGACTTATTTCATTTATTCAGTATTTTAGTGAAGTTTACGGTTGATTATTAGCCCTCTATGGTCCCGTATATTCGAATATACATTACATGGCAAATACATGATAAAACAAAAAACCACAGAATAACCAATTTTTTTAGTATTTTAGAAAGTAAATTTTATTCATTTAGAGTATTTTATTGTAATTTCAGTATAAAAGAAAGCCATAAAAGTGCAAAAATTTTTAACCTGGAAAATGTTGATTTACTGTCTGTGTCATTTTTCAGAGCTGCTGAAATTTTACGTGTTCAAGGATCCATAAAATCACACCAAATTGAGGGAATTAATAGTAGAAATACAGGGGTAACAAAATGTTCAACTTCTAAGGAAGATTAGATCTACAGATAACATTAAAATCAAAGCAAACTCTATATTTTACCCTTAATTTATCATTTTATCTAATTGAAAAATCTACTCTAATCAATTAAATTTCTATGTTCATGTATTATTTCAATTAAAAAAAATACTATTAGTACCACTTTACATCCGCTTTTGTAGGAAAAACAAAACTTTTTTTTATAGGGCGCGAACCATAGAAGAGTGACATATATCGTGAGAGATTTTTCCTTAAAGGGTTTTTAATTTACTTTAATGAATCAATCGAACATCTATTTTGCTCTTTTTTGGCCTATCCACGTTCTGTCTCATTCTTCATCCTCGAAAGAAAGCCTTTAGGAGTTTCGCAGTGCCAGAGACTTTCCCTTGGCTTGATTGCCGTCGCAAAAATTGTCCCACTGTGATACAAAGTCAAATTCCGAAAACCTTGCCCATAGAGGAGGAATCTTTGTTTCAAAAATTAATTGAAAATGCGATATACGTATTCCACTATAGAGCACAGGTGCCTTGAGCAGGAGTTCGGTCAATCATCATCAATGGTACATCAGTCCTAAGACAGGTTCGCCCCCATGTTGGGCAGCCTACACTTATCTCTGTCTTGGGTATGTGACAAACATTTCTTTGTTTTAGTATGGAAGTTATTTTCTATTTGTTATGGTACAACAACCAATTATACTCGTGATCACGGCCAAACCATAAATTAATTTACTGATTTTTAAATATCTTTGGAGAGAATCATTTATTGAAGTTAAACTGCAGAACACAGTGCCATAGATATTTCTCAACGGCTATATCTAATGAAAAATAATTTTCATTTCGACACGTTCATGTCACGGTATCACAACAAATACCGTCCAAAAAAATTATCTTAAGGAGTAGAATTACTCCGAGAAAGATGCAAAGAGAACAATTATTTGTTACTCTCTGGTTTCATTAATTTACTATTACTACATTTTTTTTCGATTAGGAGGCACTTACTATTTAATAGTAAGGATTGTTACAACAGATCATTATATTAAATAATTCGTATACTTACTTCTCACTTCGATACGGAACGAGCCCGTTATCGGAGCTTGCTGGCCAGATGAGACTTCGCAACTGTAAGAACCGCCATCAGTGTCTGATTGGATGTTCTCGACGTACAACGTGCCATTAGGATAAACCCTTTGGCGATGGTGAAATGGTAATTGTCTTTCTTCTGCGGATCAAAGAAAATGATAAAGGTGTGGTGACTTTGTCTCTTGGGAAAATAAATTCTGATATATTTTTCCATGATAATGAAAAAAAAAAACGACCACTAAAGAAATATTGGGTAGAAAATTACAAATTATATTATATAATCTTTGTGATGAAACACTGCAGAAACAAAAAGTAAAACATCACCTTGAATTTAGTCAAATTAATTTACTAACTTTGTTAAGATGCATTTATTAATTACATTTTATCTGACGTAACATGCAGATAATAATAAATACAAAAAGGCTCTTGTATGATCATCAAAATCACGCCATGCATATAATTTCATCAGAAATGTTTATCCATTAGAATATTTAATGTTAAAAAATCTATTAAAATCCAATAAAATCTATCAAGCGTAAAATTATATAATTTAAAACAGTATTTAAAAAGATGTTGCTAATTAAAGCATGAAACACCACTACGAAGTGATTGAAAAAAAAACTAAATTGTTTCGTATATCTACTTAATGTTCTTCCAATATTCTCTTGTATCATTGTTCTTGTCACAATGATGATTAAAGTACATGATGAAATTATTGTAATTACGTATTTAATCAAATTTTTTTGTATTTTTTATATAGATTATAGACGTTAATGCCCGTAATTTAAAAAAAATATATTAGTTCATCCTGAAAGTTTCACACATTTATTTAAATGAATCAAAAAATTCGCAACAACAAAAAGAAAATTTAAGTTAATGTTATTGTACATTTCAGAAAATTGAACAATTGGATATCTCTTTGAAATATTCGCTCTAAAATGCTAAAACTAGGTTCATGAAAAAGTGATTTCACTCAATAATAAACTGCTTTCGATATCGTTATAAGAAATCTTTTAGAAAAATTAAAATATCCAGAATTTTTTTCCGAATTCTATGGTGGAAACATTCCAGGTAAGAGGAATGATGGATGAAGATTCTCATTTAGATCATGTTTTTTAAACGCTATTTTTAACCGACGTTTCTTTTGCGCAACATTTTGGAATTTTCATACAAATTTATGAAAGAAACGATCATTTATAGAAATTGAACATCCAATGAGTGTCCTAGAATTTTTAAAATTTGTTTACACAGAAATTCAATGCTTTATCATTTCTTTTAGGAAATTAAACTTTCAGAAATTTTTTTTTGATTTTTGATAGGATTTGTTTTTACTGACTATAAACAGAAAAAAAAAATTTTTTTTTTACAGTATGTTTTGCCACATGGTACATAAAGTTTACCGTCCTGATAATTACTGACTATTTCAACTGAAAACAATTAATTAATTTGTGGTAATTAAAATTTTAATTAATTGAGAGGTTATATTAATTAAAAACTATATTGAATTAGCCTCAAATTTTTTTGAAACTTTTCAAACATGTTTTCGAATAACCGGTGATCGTGTAAATATAAGTTATGAACAATTCGGTCATGATTTGGAAGAGCGGTCAAAAATGGATTTAAAAGTAGATGCCACTCATTAGAATCATGGATAATGTTATCATTCGGTATTGGTATCACTTTCGCAAAATACGGAACACACTTATATCACAAAATGGGGGAAAAAATTCTTTTTAGTCATCAGAACTTTGGTTTATGTTATTTAGTTTTTCTTCGTCGAAAGATTTGTTTCGAAAGATTTGTTTTTGCGTTTGTTATTTGTTATTGCGGATCCAACCAGACTAATATCCCTCCATAAGTTATCGTTATCAACCTGCAAGACTATGTTGGATGTCAGATGACTCCCTTGTTGACAAAAATTTCCTTACTCCATTCAAAATGTCATTGCAATAGCCGCGATCTGTGAGTAGTCAAAATCAGACTGTAATAGCCGCTACGATCCATGTAGGTGTGGCGAATTTTTTGCAATTTCCTTCCTATGGTGAAGGCATTGTAAGGCAAAAAAAAAAGTCCCTTTCCTCATCAGTTCTTCGTCAGTTTCTTTCAACTGACCACATTCACAGTTCCAAAGGGCCGGATTGCTTTCTCCAAGCAATCTATAAAACGCACTGTACTTTTACAAAAGTATCGTAATTCGTGATATACACACGCACATTAGATAAATTCACTTCAACTCCTTAGAATTTTTGAATTGCAAAATAAAGTTTTGACTCAAAAAAGGGGGAAAAAATCAAAATCATATTTTGCAACAAATGTGAAGAAAAAACGGCACTATTTAACATTTTGAAATCAGTTATGTGGGAAAGAAAAACGGAGATGTCCTGTTCGACCAAAAGGGACTCGTGGTCATGCGACTTACAACCGAGTTTTTTTCAGTTATACTGATCGATCAGTTATTGTTATCAGAGAACCGGAGTCCCGATGTTATCACGTTAAGAGGCGTGACTGTATTTCGAAAATTTATTTTCATGTTATAAAAAGACGCAATAGCAGCTTATCCATGTGCCGACGAAAAGCGCCCAAAACTTTCAATACGACCAACTAATTAATTTACCAAAAAAAGTAATCGTATAAAAATTATGAGCTTCAATAAGGTTTCTTTACTCAATATATCGGTTCCAAAATATTGGAAATGAATCCGGAGGAAAAGGAGGGAAAAACAAACGGGATAAAAGACATTCATTGCTCCACGCAGTGCGATTTCTCATGTGACCGATAGGTCACGCACGAGTTTGGGATTCTGACAGATCTTGAACAAATTATACAATAAGTGAGAGCCTGCCTCTCTCTCATAATTGCGTTCGTTTATAATGATCATTTAATACCACTCTAATAGCTTTTATTTGAAACATTATTAATGGCACGCGAGATTGACACACACATACATACAGAGAGAGAGAGAGAAATCCTTTGCAGAGTGGCAGCAACTTCCGATTTCGTTATTCATTCCTAAACCAATTATCTTTCAATCCAGGCGAAGTTGAAACTTTCATATTCTCCAGCTTCCCAAAATCTCCCTCCCCCCCACCTCTTCTTACAACTTATTTCTATGGCTTTAATGCTAAAAGGGTTATTACGAGAGACTTTTCGATCTCTCTCCTCGACGGAGCAATTACAATCACGAGCAGCAGCTGGTGACGTTTTAGGAATTTCGCTTCGATTGTATAGCTGCCTCGGGAAAAATATAAGGATTTTGAAGGAAGCGGAACTTCTCTCTCTCTCTGGTAAGGCTTTAAGGCTTTCTTCTCAGAAGAAAAAAATACAAATTGACTAATGAATAGGTCGAAAGTTCATAACTTTCGTCGGAAATAACTGTGTTCGTATAATTAAGTTAATTAATTTCATTCAAAATGTGTCAAGGGCTCGGGAAGAGATAAAATTTACATTTCGAGGAGAAGACACCCCCTAAACCTCCGGAACAAGATTGTGTTACATGCTGGAAGAACTTCAGGAATTTTTCGATGTGATTTAGAAAATATATATATATATATATACATTTATTAAAATCTAGTGAAAACATTGTTTAGAACTGGTTCTGAAATTTTCTTATTTTTTGATATTGAAGGAAATTTCAAATTTCGGAATTAATTTTGATGAAGTTATATCGGGAAAGTTTAAATCAGAAAAATATCTGGAATACGCGTAACACGGATTTAAAGCTTGTTGAAATATCGATACTCGTGCCTTTTCTTCGATGTCTAAGATTTTTGGAAGAAAATTAATTTTCGAAGTATTTTCTCTAAAAATTTCTTTAAAGATTTATTTAACTTTTTATTTTCCAAAGATAATCCGGAGAAATCTGTTTTAATCAAAGCCGTATAAGAATAAATATAATTCGTTGTTTCTTTAAAAATAAAAGCCTGACGTTTCAAGTTCCTATTCTTTTCATGATGTTAATAAAAAGACGTTTTGATGAAGGGGGGAAAAAAAGAAAGTAGTTTATTATCGTAAAAATATAATTTTACAAGTATTTTGTGTCATGGAATGCGAAACTTCTAGAAAAATTAAATTTATTTAAATTTTTATATCGTGGAAATAAATGGCAGAAAACGAAATAGACATGTTTGACATTTTTAATTTCTCTTTAGAATAGTTTTTCTCTGTGAAACTAATATTGCAGCGGTGGAAAATATTTATTAGAGTGAAATTCTAATTACTTGTGAATTTTTTCTTTTTGGGAATTAAAAATACATTTATAAGTAAATAAGTTTTTCCATTGCGATAGACCGGAGTTGCGCTTGATTTGAAAGAAGGGAAGTACTACGAATGGGAAAATGAATCGAACAGTGAAGTGATTTTTGTGTCAGTGTATGGAGTTTTACATAATCACGTGTGTTAGTTTAAACAATGACTTCTTTATGGGAAAATCCTGTTTGCATCTTGTAAATCAGGAGGTTCTTAACCTTTTTCAGCCGTGACCCAAAATCAACAAACAAGATCAGCTTCGTGGCCCATGAGACTGTTTGTTTTTGGAAATTAGTGAAAGCAGTGGCACAATAAGTACATTCATGATAGGACTGTCAGTGGATTTGTATTACTCATCTAGTAAGTTAATACGAATCAAGTTTGGTTTGTCACCCATAGCTCAGAATCTCTGGCTGTGAATGGGCTTGTACGACCCTATCTCGGATGCCCCAGCGAATAAAGTTTAGGATACAATCCCCATCTGTAAATCGATTTGTACGACTGATCTCAGATTCCCTGCTAATTAAGTTTGGTTTGTAGCCCGTAGTCAAGAAACCCCCTTCTGTAAATTGATTTGTACGATCTATCTCGGAAGACCCCCCCTGCCACCCAAGTTTGGGTCGTGACCCATAGCTAAAGAATACCTTGCAATAAGTTTTACGACCCAAATTTTTGGAGCTCTTGAGAATTAATTTGGGGTCGTTCCCCGTATCTCAAGAATATCTGGCTGTGAGTGGGTTTATGCGACCCATTTTGAAAGCCCCCGCGAATTAATATTGGGTCGTGTCCCATACCTCCAGAATACTCGGCTGTGAGTGGATTTACACAACCCATTTCTAAGCTCCTGCGACCTGTAAAATTGGGTAACGATTCGTAGGTCAAGGATGTACTTGTATTAAATGATCTCTCGAGTTTTATCAGAAATCCGAGTGAAAAACACGCACTTTTCCGCTTTAACCATCGTTCAGTTTTGCAAAAAATTCATTTTAACAATACCCTTGTGGTCAAAAATTATCGTTGCCGTAACTTGGGGAAGAATTAAGGATGGTCACTTTCGATGGAATCACGACATTTAAAACCACGTTTATACACTGCTGAAACACTTATGAAAACTTATTAACACGCCAAAACACATGATATTCGACGTTGGATTTTTGTGGGCTTTAAACCTTTTTTAGGTACGAGTTTCATGACCACACCCTGCTCTTGCGTTAGAGTTAACTCGGATGCTATTTTGAATAACTTGGAGCGAGAAAATAGCTGATGTGCAACATCCACTCTGGGATTTGAGACACATACAGCTTACTTTAGAATACTCAGTAGACTCTTTATCCTTTGCGCTCTGGTTATTATTGACACTTGATATATTCACTGAACGACACCCAGCGTGTATCAAGCACATTTGTGAAATTCAAATTCTCTAGCGCACAGAAAAGTACGTACGTACAAGATTATACAATAAATATAATAAAGTTATGATTTGAAAGAGAAGATAGAAATGAATATGTTACGGTGAATGTGATAAATCCGGTTATTATGCATAATCGCCGAGGATTTTGGTGAGTTTGATAAATTTTCCTAAATTAACCACTTTTTTACCGTCGATTATGCATAGCACCCAAGCGTTGTTGTTAAATTGAATAAATACTAACAAAATTATCACGTTTACATATGCATAATCCCCAAGGGTCACGTCGTTGGTAAACATGATAAATCGTACCATAGGATATATTGTACACGATAATTCATACATGTTTATATCGGGGTACGATTGTAAAATTTATTGTAATATCGGAATCCGAATATATTCATCACACATGCTATATTTTTCAAGTTCATCAATTATGCTAGGGTATTATTCATAATCATAGATAAAGGCAATAAATTTCAATTATTTATCAAATTTACCAACGAAACTTGGTAATTATGCATAATCGCCGGTAAAAGTGATAATGTTTTTGGTATTTATCAAATTTACCAAGGACGCTTTGGTATTATGCGTATTTCGCCGGTAAAAGTGATTAATTTATCAAACTCACCAAAAATATTGGTCAGTATGCATAATAACCGATTTATCACATTTGCCGTGGCAAATATACTGTATTAAAAAAAAGAGATTTAACAAAAAATATTTATTTTTTTGTCTGTATTACAGGAACTATCGGGGGAAAAATTGACAAAAATTTCCAAAATTGACAAGATTTAGTTGAAAAATTGAAAAAAAAAGTTGTAAACGAATACAAACGAATTGTTTTAGAAAATAAAACAAGAAAAATATCAAAACTTTGAAGTGTAAAAAGAAAAACGTGAATACTTATATTTCATATTTATATTAGAAATATTTAGAAACACAAACATTATTGGGAAAGAATTTAGAAAATTATTAAAAAATAGAAAATGTTTAGAAAATTTGAAAACGTATTAATACAAGTTTATTATAAGTGAAAATAAAAAGTAAATTTGTAGAGAGAAAATTAAAGGAAAATAAATTTAGAAAATTATAGAGAAACAAACTCAGAAAATGATAGAGAAATAAATTCAGAAAATGATAGAGAAACAAATTCAGGAAATGATAGAGGAACAAATTCAGAAAATTATAGAGAAACAAATTCAGAAAATTATAGAGAAACAAATTCAGAAAATTATAGAGAAACAAATTCAGAAAATTATAGAGAAAAAAATTCAGAAAATTATAGAGAAACAAATTCAGAAAATTATATATTAGGAAAATAACTAAGAAATCATAGAAAAATGAACTTGGAAAGCAGAAGAAATTTAGAAAATTATGTTAAAATAAATTCGCAAAATTTATAAGTAAATGATGGAATTTTAAAAAGATCAGATAAATTAAGGAAACTATTAAAAAAAGTTGAAATTTTCAAAAAATAGGAAAATTAAAAAAATTTATTAGAAACAAAAATACAATGTTATTGATGAAAAATAGATGCAATAATTTGCCATAAAATAATAAATAAATAAAGGACATTATTATAGACGGAAAAAAGAAGAAAATTGTTAAAGCAAGAAAAAGTAAAAAAATTATAAAAAAATAGAAAATGGAAAAATAAAATTGCTCAACAGTAGAAAGTTTTAACAATTTATTTTTTGTTTTTAGTGCAATTTTGAGATAGCATAATTGTATTCATTTAATCAAAATACAGATACTAAATATTTTAGGGCTAAGCTGGCTCTTTTAGTATCAAATTATTAAATTCAACGCATTTATAAAACGGTCCAGCCAACGATATTATTGAAGTTTCACGGGCTTCATTCATTTGAATCGGGAATTTTCTGATGTTCAAATCGTATACAAATATCTCACCTTGATGCCTCGAAAATCGCTCGAGACTCCTCATTAAAATAGTTAGATCCCCGTAAATGGAGATAATGCAACGATCAACTATATTTTATGACCATCACCTAAGACTACAGATGTAAATAGTTTCATCGAGGGTCATCGAAAATATATTTAGCATGATCCACGTATAATCCCAGCAATAGCCAGGGTAGCAAATGCCAAAATATATGCATGCATCATTTTGAACATGAACATCGCATAACGAAATGTTACGGTGATTATTGAAGAGATCTCGGCACTGGAAGTAGATTTCCGACTAGCTGTCAGGTAGAAACGAGGCAATTTCCATGTGCGAGTCTTTAATATATCATGGAAATCGGCTTCTAGTACATACTCGTGATTACTGGCAACATGATTTGAATCGGCCATCAGCGAACAAACGACTGAAAGGGTACCGCGAACGCATTTAATTGCTACTCGGCTTCAAATACACGTCAAATCGCCCCGGAATGCGACGACCGCTGTGAGTGATTTCGTAATAGAAGGATGTTTGATTTGGGTCTCATTAACAACACTGTACCGTCATAGGCCGTCGTTGATGGCTCTCATCCAAACGCACGTCGCCATGCTTTAAAGTCGGAATGGGAATCACTGAATTGTGATTGATATCTCTCTTTCTCTTATATGCGGTTTCACGCTCTCTTCAAAGCGGACGTTTGATTCCACTGTCAATCACTATACTGATGGCTGTTTTATTGTTATTGTTATCTGCTTCCGTTTTACTGACGTCACTATGATACTGTAATTTTTGGAAAACAATTGTATCACTGTGACGGACAGTTTACATTCATGCAGATTTAAGTGAATATTAGCGGAGCGAATCGTTACCCGTTGGATATATTAAAGCCGTGTGTTTTCCAAACTCTCTTGATTGAAGTACCTCCTGTAAATTCGTATGTGATTTGCGTACTGAGGTGTATATTGCACCATACGTAATGCTTTGCATCCGTGGCCATCTGTCGATATATTCGAGGAAATTATGTTTGCCAATATTTCTTATTTCAATTACACTCTGGAAATACGAGGGTCATTTGATAATTGAGGTAAATAAATCTCCGTGAGAGATAGCAGCACGATCGCTTTCTAATTATTGCTCGTGCAGTTGTAAGTGTAATTCGGATAAGTATAAGTTCGGATTGTAGCAGTTATTTTGGGAATAGATGATAATAAGTGCATCGCAGTGAAAAACAATATCTGAAGTAGTTGCAAGCTGACCAGGTCAAAGAACGCCCTGGGCATCCGGTTTAGACCACCACATCAGTAAAAAAGTCCATGATATTATCATGGGAGATCACAGCGCCTTCATTTCCACCCCATCTCATTAATGGCAGTAAATTGTGATATGTCTATATTGTTGGTGAAGTTGTAGTATCGCAAGCAACGTTTAGTCGATGAAAATCGTAAAAAACTAATCAAGGGTGTGACGTCAAATGGGATAAAAAGACCAATAATAATAAGAAAAAACTTTATTTGACAGCATAATTACAATTCAGCCTGTGCAGTCTAGTTCAATATCAGAAAGTAGACGAAGAAAAATGATCACAGGATGTGTTGTATAAAATCATGCTGTCAAGTAAATGTTTTTTCTACTTATTATTGGTTTTTTTTGTCATTCGACGTCACACCTTCACAAGTATTTTTGCGATTTTCACCGACTAAAAGTGGTTTGCGATACCATGTTCTGTGGCAATTTTTGTTGCTCTTGATTTGCCTGATATCAACCCCCCCCCCCAGTTTCTCACCACTTCAAGGCAACACCCTGCATACAGACTACTTCTAGAAAGGCCAGATGACAATTGAAGCACGGGTCGCACGGCCCAAGAGCCGCCCCTGACTGCTCACACACTAAAATTCGTTTGTAACTCGCCCAGTGCACCCTGCTAATGCTTATGTAATACGCGGGTACCATAGAATGCCAAATGTGATTTGAAAATCTGACACTCTGAAAATGTGAATGTGACTTGTGCAAATGCTTAAAATGTGAACTTGACTTCTTCAGTGTATATTCCCTCCCCCCATCCACGATATAGTTCACATTAAGACATTTTGCATTGTATTAGTTATTTTTCCTTTTGCCTACTTTTCTGATTTTCTAGCGTACCCCCATGGAACTGTATCCATGGAAAGAAGCACCGGAGGACCCAAAATTCATCATTCATCTTCAATTTTTCAAATATCAGTGACTACAATTTTTATTTTGGTCTATAATGCACAGAACAAAAAAAAAAGTCATGACGGTGTAAAAGCAGTATTCAAATGTTTCTCAGCCGAAGTAATAACGTACTTCCACACTTGCTTCACGGCGTAAAGAACACTCGGGAAGGAAAAGCCCCTCCCCCTCCCCATCTCTCTTATCTTGTACGTCTATAAAAATTTTATAGTTTCTAAGAAAACGGGCGCGAAGGAAAAACCTCTTGCTAAATTTTCCTCACAGTATCACTCAAATTTCGGAAAACGCTCTCTTCACGCTACCTTTGGTTGGTCGTTCATCGTAAACTTCTCAAGATATATAGAAAAGAAGAAGGAGGATTCACGCTATCTTCTTCTACTTTGGCATCGGAAAAATGTTCCTCTGGTAGTTGCTGTAACCGGAAGTTACCTGGACTTAGATAGCATATATAGTTTCCTGGAATGTGGAGGAAAAAAAAGGTTGGTAAAGAGAAGGAGATATTGTGAAATATTTATCGGGGCAGCCAAAGGCTAAACAAGTTATAACTTTAGCCTGAGAGAGAGCGAGTACGTGTACACTTTTTTCTCTTCCATACTCTCAAACGCGAACATTTCAATGTTTGATGTTACGGAAGCGTACATTCTCAACAACTATACACCAGTATGTATCTAGAAATGCATTTTTAAAAGGCCCTGTCACTAGCAATATAGTCAGCCTCGATAAGATTTCTTGAAGAATTTCACCCGCGCGAGTGAAATCTCAAAATTCTTATGAAATTCCTCCGTTCCCAAAACAGCGGAACTTCTATAACAAGTATTCGGAATTTCTCCGTACGTATTACACTTGCATAACAAAAGAAAGTATGAGAATATGGACGAATTTTTTTTTCCAATCCGGTGATAAAATATGTATTGAGTTCGGAAGCTCTGGAGAAAAGATAGGAAATGATGCTTTAAATATGTAACATTGGTTACGCTATCGAGTTTGGAGAAAGGATTCTTGTTTGATCAATTTGTTGGAATTTTTTTTATCAACTTTTTCCTTGAATTTCTCTGTCCCATCGAAGAATATTTATAAGTATCCGTAACCGAACGTAAATATTATTTCGATTCTTTTTTAAGCTTTTTTCATGGATTACGTAAAGGGCGATTCTGAACTTTTGGTACAAACTTTAAAAGAGTGATAGAGCGCTCTAAAAAAAACATTTTTCTATGTCTGATACAATGGTGCAAGTGATGATTTTAGGTTGATTAAGTGGTGCTTTTTAAAAGCATCTTTGAAATTATTTATTTGCTTTGTCTGGTTTACAGTTGATCCCCCCCCCCCCCGTCCGTAAGGGGTTATCTGTAGTCTGGCATGTTTGACCCTTAAATGCTCAATTTTTTTTTTGACCTGATGATTGCTTTCATAGTTGATGACACGTTATAGAAAGCCTAAAAAATCATTAAAAATTTTTTGTCTCGAATTTCATTGCTCATACAGGGGCTTAAAGAGGCCGTAAAGAGCAGAGGTTTCCGATGTATAGTTTCCCGTGGAACCCTCGATGATTATACGGCTGTTCCGCGGAAACCTTGATGATAAAGAGGCTGTTCCACGGAACTCAAAAAAATATTTTTGAATATTTATCCAAAAAAAAAAAAAAAATCAGCGTGTCCGTACTGCCGTAACAACAGCATCATAGCTCCAGGGCAAAATAAAAGAGGGCTGAGTCACAATCAGGGGAATACGCAGGATCGACTCATTCTCAGAGTCTTTAATTTAGAGTTTTACTTTAGAGTTTACTTAGAGTTTACCTTTTTATCAAGCGCCCATAGTTTATAATATTATTCACCATGGGAAAATTGCACTTTCTTAGTCACTCTTGTTCATAACCAACAAAAACGGGTAAAAATAAAAATTTCATCAGCCAAAACATGCCTTCTAGAAAATACCTTCACAGTACAATATGTATATTATATACGGCGTGATTATAAAAAAACTATCCCCACATATGGGGCCCCTAACTATCATAACATTCACAGAAACTGAATGAAATTTTGGCATAAGGTATTTTGAGGTATGCGCTCAAGAATGATATGGAAGACAACAGTGTCACTCTAACAGTTACGGTTACAGTGAGAAAATTTCGAAAATATCAAATGGCAACACCAAGTTTTTTTGTATTGGAATGCGATCTCCATACTGAAAAACACTAAATAGCGCTGGAATGGCACCTGTAGCACGGAAATCCCCGGAGCTAGGCAAGGAAAAAGTAAAAAGGACTTTGCCGTGCACCACAGCGTTAATGTTCGTTTCATTCGTCACACCGTTTCTTCGGCTGAGATCCCAGCCTGATTAGTCCTCCTCAAGGTCATGTGGAAAATTTGTGAAACACAATAAAATGCTTTATTTTATGCTGCTTCTCTGTCCTTATTGGTTGTCCTCACTTTTAGCCTATCTACCGCCGGTGATTTTCATGCTACAGTTGCCGTCCGAACGCTATTTAGGGTTTTTCACAATGGAGATCGCATGACTAAGAAAGCAATATTTTTTCAATGGTGAATAATATTATAAAATATGGACGTTTAGAGTCTGAGAACGACCGAGAGAGAATCTATCTCTCAATGTTGTCCGCATTAATAACTTTAAAGAGTAATTTCACTCCTCTCGAAAATTTTAAGAAATAATTTTGTGAGGAAAGGGTGTTTTTTCCTTCTAAAAAGCAGAGGGTTTCTAGAGTTCTCTAGATTAGTCATTCAAAGGGTCTGGAATTCTTTTAAACGACACTACCCCATTCAAAAAAAAAGAACTTTGTGAGTATTTTCCGAGATTTTTCAGGGTTCCGTGGTGTTTGATCATGTCAAGGTAAAAAAAAAGATGTGCAAACAAAAAAATCTTTAACAAACTAACGAAATCACCGCCACACATACTCTGCAACAAAGACGGGCGTAATTGGACGTTAATTGGGACATCTGCCAGCATATTCAAGATATAAATCACTTCATCAGCTTATGTACTAAGGCGATTCTAAATTTTTATCTTAAAACTGACTGCAGTAATGTACGTCTAAAGGAGGCATTGTGCATATATGCAAAGCTACACATTTAAGTGTTATAAATTGTCCATGATGAAAATCTATCCTAGAAAGTATTTGCACATATGGTGGACGTAAGAGACGGTGAATATGCTATTTTTAATCAGGCTAAGTGAAACCTCCTACAGTGAGCCCCTGCTAAAGCCTCATACAGTCGAATCCGCTTATAACGAAATCAGAAAAATCAGTGAAACTGTTCGTTATACGTGAACTTCGTTATATCCGCATCGTTTTAAAAAAATGATGCGTTTAAGCAAAATAAAACATTTTACATGCACGATACGGTAATATGAGCATTCTTAAAATGAATAGATTGAAATAAATATATTTTAATGAAGATGATAAATTTAATTAAAATCTCACGCAATTGAACAAAACTATGTGCCAATCATTGCTTTTCTTTTTTTCCTCTACATTTTGTAGGAGAGTTTTGTGTTCAAACCGTTTTTGCCAAATAACAATGCAAAATGTAATGCTTTTTTTTTTAGTAAGAGAGCATTTTGGCTTTCACCCAACGGTATAGCTACAATTTTCGAAGTAATGTGAGTAGCGTTTTGCACTTGGACATTCTCAAAATTAATTTTCACACGATGAAACCATCAAAACCAACGTCCGAATCTAGCTTGAGAATGGCAAATGTGTGCGCTAAAAGTGTTTTTGAGGTTAGTGATGGGAACAAAAAACCTCAAACCTTTCTTAATGAGTTTTTCTTCAAGAGAAATATGTTTTAACAAACTAGGAATTTAATGCACCAAATGTAGGCCTATTATAATGTTTTCCAAGGAAAGAAAGGAGCCATTTTGTGTCAGTTGCAGAAAGATAAGTTTACAGGTCAGAAGATTTAGGTGAGATTACAACGAGAAATTCGTGACAATTCCATGTTTGAAAATCGGCCGAAAATTCGTTATAAGCGTACTTTGCTGAAATCGTTGTTCGTTATTAGCAATCGAAATTGCATACACAAGCATTACGAAATTCACGAGACACGGAAAAACTTCGTTGTATGTAAAAATTCGTAATATCCGCGTTCGTTATAAAGGAGTGCGACTTCATATACGACTCTATGTAGATCGTCTTTATCTTGGAGGCTTTGGCCCTTCCCCCATTGAAGAAAACACAAACTGCCTGAAATTTTTAGTTTGTTAGACCAGTTCCAAAAGTTCTCAACCCTTTTTGAGATGGTGGGTGGGTAGATTGGAATCAAAAGAATAAATAATCAATAAAGAATTAATTGCTATATTAATTACACGATATTTATATTATTATTAACTAACATCGCATTAATTAAATAGTTAAAAAAGTCCAAATAACTATTACAGACACGTAAGATTAGTTATCCCATTGACATTAGTTATCGCATTAGTATTTTACGGTATGATTGATGTTACGGGCTGGTGGTTAAAAAACAACGTATATAAGAAATTTTTGAAGTTTTATAAAACATTTTAAAAACTATTAGATTTACCTTTAAAGCATTAATTTATAGGTCTTTTTTGCCATAAAAGGTCAATTTCATCCAAAGCAATTCATTTTAAGGAATACTGTAAACAAGTAGATCGTTGCAGTTCTTGTGGCACTCTATTCAGTAGTGCCAAAATTCACCTGTAGAGCCAAAACATATTATTTTGTTTCCATACGCAATACTATCAAAAAAAACAATATTATTCCAGCGTATTCTATCACCACCTAAAATCCTGCGCCATCAACTGAGAATCACCCTGTGTAATCCAAAACTTCATACAAATTTTCGTTTAAAGTTGCAATAATATATGTGAGGTAACACATATATATGTTGCAAAAGTTGTATATGTTACTGCCGAAGCTCGAAGGGCGGCCAGTTCACGAATCGGCAGAGAGTTTTGGCCAAAGTCCGATTTGCAGATATTATTTTGCATTTGACAGCCATTCCGCGAAGTGGCTGGAGATCCCTGGGCCAATGTTCGATGAGCTGTTGCAAGATGATCCTTGGAGCGCCAAATTCATTTGTTTTTCATCGCTAACGTGTGATATATGGCTACAATAGTAGCTGTATTCGATTAGCTCCATGTGACAATAGAAAAATAAAAGAAATTGGAGAGAAAAAATTATTTATGTATAACGATATAGTTTGTTTGTTAAATTTTGAGAGAAAAAAAAATTGATAACCACATCGAAGCCCGGAATCCGAACATTGGCCGGGCCAATTTACAATGAAGTTGTTCAATTCGCAATTGGTCGATTTTGCTCTTTAACATGTACCGTCAAATCTCTATAAGTCGAATGTGCAGCGGCCGACAAAAAACTTCGAGTTATCGTTATTTCAACTTATTGGAAATTCCCATTTCAGGGGGGGGCGGGGGGAAAGAAAGATTAAGATTATTAAAATAACAGCGCTATTTTACGAATAACGTTAAAACACGTCAAACTACTGCAGATGAAGTAATTCGAAAACATAAGTTATTTAATAATACTTAATTATTGGATAAGAATATTTAGAAATAAACAAGACTCGCATACTGTGTGTATTAGTAGGCATGTGTACATGTAGGCATGTGTAGTGCTTTCAATGACTTTTTCGCGTCGGTTTTTAATGGAGATAATGATATTCGATATACGGGTGTTGCATGGGGTAATAAAACGCTCAACGATATTCAAGTGGAAGACGTGGAGGTCCTAAATCTTCTAAGAAATGTATGTGCAAGCAAAGCACCAGGACCAGATGATATCTATCCCAGGGTTCTCAGGGAAGGTGCTAATGAATTGTTGGGGCCAGTCGCACAGATATACAGGAGTAGTGTTGCTGAGGGTATCGTCCCGAGAGATTGGAAACTGGCTAACGTTGTTCCGATATTTAAGAAGGGTAGTAGAGAAGTGGTGTCTAATTATCGTCCAGTGAGTTTGACGAGCTCCCTCTCGAAAATTTTGGAAATTATCATCAAAAGGCAGTTTGTGAAGTGGATAGACGAGAATAATGTATTGTCGGATAATCAGCATGGGTTCAGGAAGGGGAAGTCATGTGTAACTAACCTCCTTTGCTTCTATGATTACGTGACTAAGGCTTTGGGTGAGAGCAAAAATGTCGACGTTGTTTACCTTGATTTCCAGAAGGCATTCGATCGGGTCCAACATGGCAAACTCTTGAAGCGTTTACACGAGATTGAAATAGGGGGCAACTTGCTGAATTGGATAGAATCGTGGTTAAGAGATAGGTCGCAACGAGTTATGGTGAACGGGGAATTCTCTGGTTGGACAGACGTCACAAGTGGAGTTCCTCAGGGAAGTGTCCTTGGCCCCATACTTTTTTCACTTTTTATCGATAAACTCGATCAGGGTATCGATGGAATTACTAGCAAATTCGCAGATGATGTGAAGCTAATGGGGGTAATCGGGAATGAAAGCGATAGGGAGTTGCTCCAGACCAACTTAAACAAGATTGCAGCATGGGCAAATGAATGGAGCATGACGTTTAGCGTAGATAAGTGCATGGTCGCTCATTTTGGTTCGAACAACCAACGGTTCTCTTACGAGTTGAATGGTGTCACTATCCCGGATGCAACTAGAGTCACCGATTTGGGAATTCTCATTGACGAGCGACTTAAGTTTTCTGAACATTGTTCAGCGGTTGTCAAAAAATCGAATAGAATGCTTGGTCTCATTTTCAAAAAGGTCTCTTCGCGTTCTCCTAAAGTCATTCTTCCTCTTTTTCGAGGCTTAGTTCGTCCTGGACTGGAGTATGCTGTAAGGTTTTGGAGACCATACCTACAGAGGGACATAGACTTGATTGAAGGGGTGCAGAGAAGAGCTACACGTGTCCTTATTGGCACACAGGGCTTGAGTTATGAAGAGAGACTTCATTTTTTGAATATGTTTACATTGGATGAACGCAGGTGTCGAGGAGATATGATCGAAGTGTTCAAAATTTTCAATGGGATGGATAGGATGGACCATGAACTTTTAGTACACCGCCAATCGACTGCTTTTACAAGGGGACACCAGTATCGATTGGTGAGGGACAATGCAAGGTTATGGTGTCGCAGGGAATTTTTCTCCAATAGGGTTGTTAATAAATGGAATAGCTTACCCCCGGAGGTAGTAAATTGTAACACAATTGACACGTTTAAAAAGAAATACGATAAACATGTTGGGGTAAATCGAGAAGCTATCCATTCTTAGAATAAGACAACCATAAGTATTCTTTATGGGCATCGTATAATATTTTATCATGTGTATATATTGTTTGTAATTTGTGTTAATTGCATTTTTAATTGGGTTGCTGTATTTTTGAAACATATGACAACCATATTTTTATGGGCATCTTTTTATCAGCCACCTCGTTGGGCATTTTGCCTGTTGTGGCGTTGTATTTGTATTTGTATTTGTATTTGTATTACTGTATTATTCAATCGGATACATACATAATAGTCGCGTAAATAATGAAACGTATTGCAAATAAAGTATAAACAAGATTATTTTCTGTCAAAAAATGCAGTGATTTTTGACTGCTCTCTTTTTCTTGTCCTTCTTTCATGAGAAAGTCATTCACTTTTTTTGCAAGCAGAAAAATGAATCTGCTAAATTATATTGCTAAATGCTAAATTATATTGCTAAATGCTAAATTATATTGCTAAATGCTAAATTATATTGCTAAATGCTAAATTATATTGCTAAATGCTAAACTCCATTTCTGAATGCCAAATTTTATTGCTGAATACTAAATTCTACTGCTAAATGCTGAATTCCATTACTAAATGCTAAATTTTATTGCTGAATACTAAATTATATTGCTGAATACTAAATTCTATTGCTAAATGCTGAATTCCATCACTAAATGCTGAATTTTATTGCTGAATGCTAAATTCTACTGCTAAATGCTAAATTATACTGCTAAATGCTGAATTACATTACTAAATGCTAAATTTTATTGCTGAATACTGAATTATATTGCTGAATACTGAATTATATTACTGAATACTGAATTATATTGCTGAATACTGAATTATATTGCTGAATACTGAATTATATTGCTGAATACTGAATTATATTGCTGAATACTGAATTATATTGCTGAATACTGAATTCCATTGCTAAATGCTAAAAAAAATTCTATTGCTAAATTTTATTTTTCAAATTTCTCTCATTCCCGAAAACTTCGACTTGAAGGAAGAAAACTTCGAGTTAAGGGAAAAATGTTTAGCAGTAAAATACGGGAAAAAGTTCTAGGGCTCACTGGAAACTTCGACTTAGACAGATATTCGAGTTATAGCAAAATGGCTTTACATAATTTATTGCATGGCTGTGTGTGTGTTGCATGGCAACATTGTGTGGCTGATGTGTGTGAGTTACTCGATGGTGTAAAATGTTCGCAAATATATACTTCAGATTCTTAGGAAGGCAAAGAAATAATTTGAATTTAAAAGAAATGGAAGAAAAATCGATCTACAGACTCTTTGGATTTAGAGTCCAAGAAGAGTCTGTTTTTTAATCTATATATAGAGGAAAGGGAAAATGCTTTCCTGAAACGTTGCTGCTTTTCTTTATTATATTTACCTTTGCGCCACCGAATGTCTTCGTAAGGATAACCGGAAAACGGGCAAAAGACGGTGAAGTTGTCTCCCGAGAGAGCCGTCACATTGCTCAAGGGCCTCATCATCAAAGGTCCCATCACGTTGAGCCTGCGGGCGTGAGACCGAAACCCGGCGTCGTTGGATGCTATGCACGAGTAAACGCCCCCGTCAGCAACTTCTATGGACGAGATGTTGACGTAGCTGACGACATCGCCGACGTCGGACAGAAACGTGCTGACTAAAACGTTCGGTCGGCTGGTGACGGGCCAAATTCCATCCAACGTCCAGTTGATTTGAGGAGGCGGATTACCCGAGGCCACGCAGGACAGCGAGACGTAACTCCTCTGGAGAACTGTCTTCTCTGCGAAACTCCTGATCAGCATCGGAGCGACGTCTGCAGCAAAAAGAAAAAAGAAGTAATTATTACCTCAGTTTTGTATTTTATATTATATTAACAGTACTATCAGCTTCTTTTTTGATAGTAAAATTGTACAATCAAAATCGAGTAACATTTTACTCTGTCATGAAAGCATTAATTACAGTCAAATTCCGTTATAACAACATCGAAGATTCTGAAGAATTTTCTCGTTATAACCGAAGTGCCGTTACAACCGAGGTGGACGTTTTCAAAATTTCTTTAAAACCAAAAATATGATATCAGTTGCAATCAAATAGTGTGCATGAAGTGAAGTTGTTTTTGGGGTGACCATATTTGATCAAGAAGAATGCGGGAAATTGTGATCATAAATACGGGAAATCGTCAATTTTTGAAAAATGTTTCTAATCGACGGCTAACTCCACAATTATATCGTATGAATAAGTCTTGGTGAAAAATGCAGTGCTACAGCAAGTCAGCAGGGGATGATTCGAAAATGTATTTGACGCAAAAAGGAAAAAAAAGTTGAACTCGGCAAAAGCTGTCTTCACAGAATCACAGTCCCCTCCCCTCGGGAAAAAGTGATTGTTCTGGGCCTAAAAATAACTGCTACCGAATTTATAAACTTACTGTCGAAAATTTGAGCACATCTCATTTTCATGTGGTCCTTTTTGACAGTGCTCCGGTTGACCATTAAGACGGAACACGGCAAATATTTGAGATTAATATTGATATATAGTCACATAATTACCATAATATAATGTATAAATTAGGCAAATTACCTTCATGCTCGATTTTAGTAAGGGTTACGAATTTAAGTAAACTTCGTTGAAAAAAAAAGGGTTTTTTCAGTGATCGTGATCTTTTCTAATTATGATAAATAATGCAAAATGACGACAAAAAATGTGGCGTTATACCCGAGGTCATTACGTTTTCATTGACGTTATAAGCCATGCTCGCTAACAATATTCCGCATGGGAATTTGGGAATTTTGTCAGAACCACCAATTATTGACGTTATATAAAAAGGCGTCTTTGAATCCGAGGGTGTTACAACTGAGTTCAATTGTTCAGTATTCTTCAGATGCAGCGCGCTTCTTAAACCTTTCAGACCCTGGTGCCACAAATCTGTGGGTTGCTTTTACTACTTCTGCTACTTAATCTTACAATGCACCTCATATACATTCCTCCACGGGATTCCTAACGAATCGGCACGTGCCGGAATGTGTGTTCTGAGTGTATGTGTGACCCTAATGTATTTATGCAGTAGAGTTGCCCCCCTTTTTTTTTTCGTGTTTGTGCTGCCATCCAGCTTCCATTTTCTGAAGTAAAGATGGAAATGCTTGACTTTTTCGTGTTCCGTCAGTATCGTGTTGTAGGTCTGCCTGCTTTTTCTAATGAGAGCCGGCACGCATTCACACTTCGAAGTTGGAAAACCGCAACAAACTAACAAACTAACTTCAGCCGACCACCACTGTGTTGTCAACGAGGTTAGAACCTGGATCCTCAGGGCGAGAGTCCAGCACGATGCCCACTCGACAGCACGGCGTTTTCTCGCTATAGAATTTTTTTCTTTTGACCTCAGGGAGTTAAGCCAGGATTGTATAAGTTTTGAGTTGGAAATATGGTAAACATGAACTTTTTCAGAGGGGTTTCCTCTTGAGGTTTCTTCCAGGAGAAAGTGCCTCCCGGAAAAGTGTCATTTATTATTCAAAATTGCAATAAAAAAATTCAATAAAATTCTGGAAATTATTGGATGTGAATTTACCCTGCATCATTTGGCTGAAAAAATTTGAACTATTTCTTCCCAAGAAATTAAAAATTTGAAAAAAAATAAAGATGCACTGATATTTATATGTTTAAATGCATTTTTTGAGTATCAAAAATGCATAAAAAATATATTTTGCAAATGCCAAAAAATGAATGGTCTGAAAAAGTTTTTTTTTTCCTCCATAATACCACAATTTTTTTCAATCATCTCAATTTAATTTGTGTATTGTTTTCAGGAGGAATCGATGGTGGCACTTACCAGTGATGATGAGCCTCGCAGAAGCTTGTTCGAAGAAACTGTCCGATTGAGCGAAGCATTGGTAGATTCCGGCGTCTTTCCTCTGTGCCCTCCAAATCAGAAGAGTGTGCGGTTCGGGTGCCGAGATCCTCGAATCCGACGAGATTACTTTCATGTCTTTCCTCCACACGATGCGACTTGCTTTGCCTCCTTCAACTGTGCAATTGAAGATGACTTTCTCTCCGATATCCACGCGGATTTCGTTCGGACGAATCGATACTCTGAGTGGCTCTGAACAAAATAACAAAAGAAATAAAAATTATTAGTTGGCGTTTCACACCTTATTTTTAGTGGAATCACTAACACGGGGGTTCTTATCTTTTTGTATTAAGGAAGGAAATTAAAACAATTCGAAATAAACACGGAAAATACTTTCCCCTTCTCTCATTTATGCTGCTCTTCCCCCAGTTTTTCTCCATTTTTTGAATTCAAATATCTCAGCAAATAGTGCTATAATTAGAAACGTAGTTTTGGTTGTGGCCTCAGAAGAGACAGGGAAACAACTTTATGATTGGGTTTTTAAGGATAGAGTGTCCGTATAAAAAGTTAACTTTTAATAACTATACAGCCCTTTGAATGAAACGATGAACCCCTGCGCTAATTATACGAAGTAAAAATGACACTGGATACGAAGTAAAGATAATTGGAAAGAAAAGTCACATTCTCTCCTCTGTGGCGGAACGAACTACCAACCTCGCACTTACCGGGCGCGTGTTCTACCGTTAAGCTACAGAGAATAGACATTTTCTTTCATAAGAACACGGTGTTCCTTTCGGGATGAGCAATAGACAGCCTCCTAACTCAGCAACGGCTGAATAAAGAAATTAGCCTCCAGATGGCATGGTGACATAGAACGAGGAATGTGTCACCCAGAGAGGAATGAGATTATTCTTTCCAATCGTCTTCGCTTGGTATCCATTCATCTGTAGTTCGTATAAACCCCTTGCAACATGAATGACGTATCCGACGTATGACGAGTTCTACACTTTGCGTACTTTTTGTTCACTGGAAACACCTGTACGAGCAACAGCTCGTAGATGCGTTAGTAAAATGCGGCAAGGGGAATTATGGGAATCACCCTATATATCAATGCAAAAAATAATGGGTTATTTTTTTTTTTTTTGCCATCCAAGCTAACGGAACCCCCTGAAATCCCTCTACGAACCCCTGTACCAAGATAATTTTCTCATCTAAGCTCACAGACCCCCTGAAATCCCTCCAACCATTAGAGATTAAACCTTCCCTCCCGCATAAGATTTCTCAAGTGTGGGAGTACACTATAATGCAGAATGAAATAGCCATGTGTCAGGTCGACTTCCGTGCTGTTTTATGCGCAAGCTGCTTTTCCACTAATTCCACATGGAACTCTATACGACGGTGATTAACTCTATATGATTATAAGTCGTAAATAATCATTTTCTCGACCTTTGATTGTGCTCATTGAAATTTTATGGGTCGTGGGGATGATGGATCTTTTCTGTGATTTGTTTGAACTTTTATGTATGGTTCAATAGCCCTAACTCGCGATTCATGAAGAGCAATGATTCGAGGCATTGACATTGAATGCCGCATCACAATGTGATACTGAACCTTGAGTCTGGTGCCTTAGACCGCTCTGCCAACCTGACACCCACAATGTGATACTGGTTCATTGAGATGCGGTATTCGATATCAATAACTCGAATCATTGCCATCAGTAATGCTTCCAGGAGTGATACTGGTTCAAGTATTCTTGTAGAAGCGAAGCATTACTTGAAGCAGTTCAATCCTTTAACGCTCCAAAGTTGAAAGATCTAAAAAATAAATGATTGACCTATAACATTGAATCGTTCTTTCAATAGTATTTCAATGTCACAGTACCAGTCACCAACCATCATTAGTAGTAGTGAAATGTGCGTTTTTGGGCCGTAGAAGCCTCTACGGGAGAGTAGTAGTGAAATGTGACAGTAGTAGAAAAATTCGATGTCTCCCATAGGAGCTTCTACTACCCAGAAACGCAAATTTCACTACCACTATAATTTCTTACACTGTTCAATTCAAATAGATGTACCCACAGAGTAGAGGGCGTACGCAGGAACAACATTTAGAGGGGTACAAAACGTTTCTTCCCAAAAAATTTTTAGTCACCACCCTTCCAAAAAACATTTAAATTAACAGAAATTGGTTGATATAGCATATAACGGGTATTTTCCTTTGTTTAAACTTTTCCACAGAAATACTAATTTTTGGTCGGTTTTGGGAGGGACACAAGTGCCCCCCTCCCCCCGCTCACATGTACGCCTCTGCCCCAGAGAAGTAAAAAAACATGGCTTTCTCTCAAGTCTTCATCAACGATCCCGCTTTCTTTGAGACTGCATTTATGTAGTTGCCACTTTGCGTATTATTTTTGAAATGATACCCGTAGTAAACCTATAGATAAGAATCGTATATTCCATATAATTAAATCAATTGACTCTGAACCAGTGAGACCCAAAAACCATATTTACCTCGCATGTAAGTATCTCGTAATACTATAATATTTTTTGTCACGCAAGATACCGCTTTTTAGAGTCTTTCCAGTTGAATTGCTTTGTTTAACGAATTGAGCTACTTAGTATGTGCAACGTGAAAATAATTTATTATTCCTGAATGCCTGGAATTCTCAGAAGAAATAGCGAGTCTTGTATTCGAACGAGCACGTACGTAGTTCCTTCCACTCCAGTTGGCATCTCTATCTTGGAATTTCAAGACCAAACCACCAGAGGGACTATGTGAGGGGGGAGGGAGAGGCCGGGTCTTGAAGTAATCTCTAACGTGGAGGATGATTACCCGTAATCAAGGCTCGAAGGGGGAGAAAAAGTCCTCGAGATAGTGCTCTTTCTAGAATCACTAGGTTCATTTTTCCAGCCAACGAGGCAAGATTTGGAATCTTCAAATAATAAAAGAACAAAGAAACTTGGATTGGCGATACGATTGATTGATCGACATTTCACGTGCATTGAGGAAGGGAGAAAAAAATCTTCCAACCTCATCAGAAAAATTCATTTTTCCCATAATAGTTTAACCCTTACGGCGGCAATGACGAGATATATCGCCTAACTTTATGCCCTATATTTTTGGCAATCACGAAATATATCACCTTTTCAGAACCCTATAATTTTGGTAATGATGAACCCGGTCACTGCGTTGTAGTTCTTTTTCGCACTCAAACAGGCTGTTGTTGTTGGCCAAAACCAAAAAAGCCAACCATAGTTCCCTGTTCTGTCTCCATGAGGATTGTTGTTGGCCGTTGTGTGGACTTGTGGGCGTCGTGCTGGAATGTTATTGTGAGAACTTCGTTGACGGCACAGTGGTGGTCAGCCAAAATTTCTTTTCTGTGATTTTCCGATTTCAAAGTGCGAATGCGAGTCGGTCGCTCATTTGAAAAATTCTCTCCGAAGAAAGGAGGCAGACCTTCAAAATGGTACTTACACCAAGGCAGCACAAATCCCAGGTGCAAGGTCACCATGGCGATTGAAAAATTGGTTATTGGCGCCTACATTTTTTGGAGTTACTAAACTATAGGCTGAGAGCAGCACAAGATGTTTGGAATTTATGACAGCATATCTGCCAACATGAAAGAAGGTCACTATGCCCTCTGAAACAGTCACAACAAGCATTATTTTGGACTTAATTTGCAGGTGAAATTTTTTTTTGCGATTCGTCCAGCCCCGACATTTACCATTTTTACTTCGAAATGTGTAACAAAGATGGCAACACCAGCAACAAGAACAGTTCTGACAAAATAAATACGTTTGGTCCATGCATATACATATACCCGCTCAACAGGTCCCACGTGTACCGATTCGTTAGAAATTCCGCAGAGGAATGTGCACGAGGTGTGTGTGTGGTTAAGTAGCAGTCAAACATGTTTTCCATTCCCCCCCCCCCCCAACCTGTCAGATCAACATTTCTCCATCTTTTGTAAAATATTCTTCTTGAAAATAAATTTTGCAGAGGATTATGCATTATGCATTATTAAATTATGCAATATTATGCATTTTGCAGAGGATTTATTATGCGGATCAGGTAAATTTTGGAAACCACGTAAAGCAGTGGGGGGGGGGGGGGTGGTAAAACAATCATTTTCCGGTGACTATGCATAGTAATCAAGTGTCGTTGGTGAATTTGATAAATGCTTGTAATTTTTCGCATTTGTCCGTGATTATGCATAATACCCCAGCGTCGCGTCTTCGGTAAACATGATAAATGGTACTTCATGGCATACTATACATAATAATCCATACATTTATTATATCGAGGTACGATCGTAAAATTGTGATCATTATATCGGGGTCCATCTATATTCATCGCACATACTAGAATCACTTGGAATTTTTTTTCATATTTATCAACTTCACCAATTACACTACGAAATTATGCATAATCACAGATAAAGACGATAAATATCAAGTATTAATCAAATTTACCAAGGACTTTCGGGTTATTATGCATAATCACTAGTAAAAGTGATTATGTTTTCAGCATTTAACAAATTTACCAACTTGCTTGGGTATTATGCATATTCGCCTGTAAAAAAATGATAAATTTATCGAACTTATCTAGACGACTGGTAAGTATGCATAATAACCGGTAATTATGTATAATAACTGGTTTATCATATTTATGACTAGGGTTCAGATTTTTATGACTTAAAGATGGAACGTCTTTGCTGATTAGATAGGTTAGAAAAACTTGAAATTCAGGTTTGAAGGTGGATTCACATCTACAGACACTCACCGTGTTGTGTCAGACACGGCAAAAATTCTTCAACATGAAACCAAATGAACGTATTCATATTCTATCGTATCGTGGAGGCGCCGGCGTAGACAGACATTTTTATGAGAAAGAATGTTTGCTGTGTCTGACACGATACGGCGAGTGCCTGTAGATGTGAATCCACCCTAAAACATAACAGCAACGACGTTTCATCTTCGGGTCATAAAAATCCTAGCCCTATTTATCACATTTGTTGTAAATTGTGTTCTGTATAATATACAGTACACAATTTATATAGTGTATATATAACTTTGTGACCCCACGAGAAGCAGAACTGTACAGAATATTTTGCCCACGGTCTAGAAAGTTTGTGCACCTCTGACTTAAAGGTGTTAAATATTGGATTTTGTTCACCTTCTATGAATAGTTCCGTCTCGACTTCCTCCTGTCCGACGGAACTGCTAGCTTGGCAGACGTACTTCCCACTGTCTGATGCGACAGTTTTGCGGAAATGGAGGATGGCATTCGCTTGGTCCATGAGGCTTCTCGATTGAGGTCTTGAAGGGTCTCCGATTTTGTACCATCTGTATACGGGCACCGGATAGCCATGAGCGATGCAGCTCAGGGTGACTGAACCACCCGCTGGAGCCGTGACTCGTCTTCCAGATCTTCTTATCAATCTCGGAGCCTGCGTGTGATGAGGCTCTAGTAGAGAGAAAGAGAAACATCAAAGTTATATACAGGGTGTCCCATCAATTCGAATGGCTTTAAAGGAAAAAAAAAAATCAAGTGTGCCCCCTTAGATTTGTCGAAGAGTCAGATTTTTTCTGACACGGGAAGGAAAAAATAGTCCAAATTATTTCCAATAGGTGGCGATGCATAGTCTTGTTTCCTGATAATAAGCAAATTTAACTTATCCCTTTAAAAGACGATGGGAATCAAAAACTAGCTTATGAACAAAGTTCTCCCCAGGTGATAGTGAACACGAATTGAATCACGGGTTTGTTACATCATTATGTCCATTTGAAAGACCGCTGTGTTTACACTGGAGGAAAAGGTGCATTTGGTGAACATTCCCAAATGAAAACAAATGCCTGCTTTACGGCCCGAGATACACATGCTATTTATTACGTACTTTCATGCTGCTAAGCACGCTCGGGCTTCCGTGCTGTTAAGTAGCATGCATATCTCGAGCCTATGACCTGAATTAGAGGTCTTCAAAAGCATGGCCCGCGGGTCACAATTGGCCCTCTGAGCTATTTTGTGGAGGCTCGCCGATCAACTTCAAAAAATGGTTGAAAACATTGAAAAACGATTAATTCTAGATTTAATGAGAAAAATAATTTCGGAATTAACGAAAGAAATAATTTCGAAAATGTGGAAAGAAATAATTCTACAATAAATGATATAATGAATAAAGAAACAATTTCAGAATTGATGAAAATTCAGGATTAATGAAAGAAATAATTTAAAAATTTTTAAAACAAATAATTTCAGAATTAGTGAAAAATTAACATATAAATTAATGAAATTTCTGATAGAAACTATTTCACAACCAATAAAAGAATAATTGCAAAATTATTGAAAGAAATGATTTCATATAAGACAGAGACATATTAAAACGGAAAAGTACGAGTACCGTATCAAGAAAGTGTTCATTCATTTGAAAGCTTTACGGGCGCCGGTATTTTTGAGGGTTCCGATGGATTCCGTATAACCCTAAAAGAAGCTTTCAGAAATCTTATGGTTCCGCGGCGTTCCAATCGGAAACCTATGACATAGATCATTAAAATGGAAAATGAAAGAATCATTTCAGATTGGTTTTTTTTTTTTAAATTAACGATCTTGGACCGGTTCAAAAATGGCCAAAAAGTGAAACTTTAAAAAAAAAGACTCTTTTTATGTGTCAAAGAACCGGGTCTGTCTTGAACTGGACACAAGATGGAGAGACATTTCTGAGTTTTTCCAAGACTTCCTACAGCAGCAGCCAAGTGGATTACCCGGCTGCTCTTGACAGGAGGATAAAAGAAAATCCAGTCGCTCTATCCTCTCTTTCCGTTACAACCTCGCTGTTGGCCCAACCCTGAGAAATTTCTCAGTTTTTAGTGGAATATTTGTCAAAAAATTCATCCGTTTCCGTAAATCTGAACGTTCGAAACGTTGATGGCAGCAAATCTGTTCCCCGTAAGCATAGGAAATACATACTTGTTTTTTCAGGCTTTTTGAATTTATATATTATTTTCAAGAGAAATATTGAAAATTTGGTTGGTTTTTTTTTTATATCCGTATTACTTGTGATTAGCAATTTAATTAAAATTTGACGGCTGCTTTTTCAACACATGTATTATACGTTGGAGGTGGTGCGAGGAAAATTAATTCATGTTAGCGTGATCGATTTACCGCAGGCCCACAATACTGAATGTGCAGATAGTTTCAAATTTCAAAGAGAGATGGCAGAAATGAAATCATAAGAAATTTACTGAAATCATAAGCTCAAATGTACATCTATACTCAGGTAGGAATACCATTCGTCCTCCTTTTTGGTGTCATTTCAAGCGTCCTCCCACGTTTTAGAAAATTCATCCTTTTGTCCTCTTTTTCAGGTTTCAAAACAAATCATTCCATTTTTTTCACTCTGAAACATATGTGTATCTCGCACGCTTTAGCCAATGCTCTCAAAATTCTCAGACGGATCCAAGTTGCCTCCAGTCAGTGCAGATGACATTCTAACCATGACCCTGCTTGCCTCAGGATAACGTGAAAAAGAGTCGGAAAAACAAGTCTCAAAGAAGAAAACCGCAATATCCATTTTTAGAATACCATTATTTGTTCACAAACGGCAGATGCCGTGTATGGAAGTGATGGAAGGGGGAGAGTGTTACCTATTCACCTATTCCATTGAGAAATAAAGAAAACTGGATGCAAACAACACTCAATGCCGATTCCTCCTTCTGAGGGTATAGAAAGAAAACCCCGCTTTACTCCAGGCGAAGTAATAAAACTGACAGATGGAAGGCGCACTTCACTAAAAGCGACGGAGGGGGGGGGGGGCTGATCATTATTTTTTTCCCCCATTTTTTGATCCAACTGGTATTGTTTGTGCTAGACGTATGTCAAAATGTCAAGACGTTTCAAGTCCAGAAGTATTGTATAGCTTTCTGCCCTATCTATCATCCTACTCTACCTTTTCCGCCTGGTCTGAAATTCAGAAAGGGGGAAAAAAATTAATGAATATTGACGGCAATATTAAATAAGCTTGACACATCTGTAGGAGCGACGCGTTACTTTTTTGCAGATTATGACAATTCCGGGGCCACAACTAGATGCCTGGCCAACCGGGGCAATCAGATATTTTGGCGTAATGTTGAAGGGTGAAATTGGCGCCCCCTCCGGTATGACACCAGGGCATCAGACCCACCGGCGGCTCGGTTGATTTCCTTTTTGTTCGTTAGAAATTCTTCAAAGGAATGTTTACGAGGAGCAAAGTTAATAAACAGTATTTGTTGAATACTAGCATAACCTTTCCAATACTCACCTGTTACAATGATTTTAGAAAAGTTATAACTTGATTTCTTCTCCTTCGTGATTCCGTTTTCAGTATGGCACCTGAAACTGTAAGCGCTGTCGTGTTCGGTGACGTCCCGGATGTATAAATCTCCATTGTTAAGCATTCCATATTTACCTATTACAAAAAAAAAAAAAAAAAAAAAAAATATTGGGGGTCTAATTTATCGAAACAATAACAATTAAATTATTTGAATCAGTTTATTTCAATTACACACAAAATGGAATTATATCTATCTTTTGGTATTGCATGTCTGATTTTAGAATGAGAAAATCGGGAATTTGCTCAGTCGGATTTTGACATATTCATTGATTAACTACCATAATTGAGCCAAGTCGTAGGACTGCATCTAATACTTGCTTTGCCCTTTTCCCGTTGGAATCAAAGTATAGTCTTGGTACAGTGCGAGACGTAATTAAAAGGCATTCGTAAATTTTAGTGAAATCACTAGAAGGAGCAAAGTAAGAAATATAAAAAGGAAATCAAGATGTTTTATGTGATGGTGCAATAATAACTTTATACCAAATATTAGGAATTTAAAAAAAAGATTTTCCGGTACTTTTTTGGAAAAGCAAAAAAAATATAGTGCAAAGTTATAAGGCACCTAATTGATTTTTTGAGGAAAAGTGAAATCAAATTCAAACAAATTATCTACATATTAATTTACCAAAATTAAAATTGATATTTTGTACAACCACCTTTTTGTTGCTAATGAAAGGAAAAAAAATACGATTTGGCAGGGATTCAACCAAATTAATGAGTGTCACAAAGACAACATTCCGAGCTTGTGATTTGGTGGATTTTAGGTGGTCGATGGAAGGATATCCCCTCCTACCTGCGTATAATGATCTGCAAATTATGTCCCACAAGTTTTCCATGGGGTTGATTTCAGGGGAACGAGTCGTCCATGAAAGGAAGGACATTGATGTTTTCTTGCCTGAATCACTGTTTTGTGTGACGTGACACATGAATTGATGCATTTTCTTGTTGGAATACGTAATCTTGATCTCGAAGAACTTTATATTATACAATACACCAAGTTGCTCCTGCAAATGTTCGATATAGCCTTTTGAGTTCATCCTTGATGACAGAAAAACTACACGTCTTTCCTTCGGCAGAGAATGCTCCCCCAAACCATCACTAAAACTGCCACCCATTCAACGGCTCATTAACTACTGCGTTGCAGACTTCAAACCATACCAATACAACTGGAAACCATCTGTATCATCAAGATTTAATGTCTTTTCATCGGAGAACATAACAGAATACATTGATGAGTTTAAGGCATGGTACATTTTATGAGAATCGAACGATCCTGTTTGTGTTTTGAAGCAAGTGGTAATTTTTTCTGAATTTTCATGAATTTGATGTTACTTGTAGAACTTAAAACTCTTGAAACTGTTCGTCTTGAGCACTGCAATTGTAAGGCAAATTTTATACTACTGGATGACATTTTGCTCCTTATTTGCTAGAGAATAAACATTACGCTTTGTTCGGAGCAAACAAGCATGGGATGCGGCAAAATCGTTTTTCCTTTTCTTTTGCAAAGCCAGATATTCCACGGATTAAAACATTTGTGTCAGCTCATCGAAAACTTTCAAGTCTATTCGATATATACGTTTTAGAAACGCTGATGGCACGCAATAGCCAAATTTGACGAATTTCCTTTTTTGCAGCTCTTTACCCCGTAAAGAAGTTATATTTTTATTATGTTGTTATCCAGTGACGTAGCGGTGACGTAGAGGGTTTGCATAAGGTAACGCAACGGCACACTATACTGTAAAATAGTGGAAATGAAAAAATGTCTTATATTTAATTACCTACTGGAATTCAGAAAAATATTAAAATATCAAAAACTGTTTCTTGGACGTTGATGTAATTTCGCTCATGATTATAAACTATATCAATACATGCACTTGAGTTCCATTATCGTGGAATTGTCCTTTCCATGTTTTTTTTCGTGAATATTCGCGACGTTTTATAATTAGGTCTCACACTGTATGACTGTAAGAAAGGCTCACAGACTCATTCTATTAAAGTTTTCTAAAATATGTTCTCCCTTGACATTTCAGATATTTCGCATAACCCCCATTACTTTTAAAAGTACTTATTCCAGTATCACATAAAGCATTTTCTGGACTTTCTGTAGTTTTAAAACCAGGTTTAATGTATAAGGTGTGCTTATTGGCTATTCTAGAATAGGCTTGTGCTCCGCAAACATATCGAAATGCCGACTTTAGAAAAAGATAAATATTCTTGAAAGAATTTTTCTTCTCTTGTCTGTGCTCGGATATTGAAATTATTCAGGAGGCGGGATTCACAGCTCGAAAAATTTCAGTATTGTGAAAGCGAGAAATACATAGATACTCACCACTGAAAGTATCGAGCGTTATTAAGAATCCGTCGTTCCTCTCCCAGGATGTGACGGATACGTAATCTCGGACGTAAGTCGGAAGCAAACATCTAAGGACAGCGACGTTGCCTTTTATAACGAATTCGTCGAAAAGGCGAATTTCATATTCCTTTGACACCACTGCAAGGAAATCAAAAAAAGGAAAGAAAAAAGGTTGAATAAATCCTCACACACACACACACACACACACACATACACAGTACGCAGTATTTAAATAAAATCTGAGGTATTTTTTTCGATATTTTTCTAAAAAAATCCGTCGCATTAATACGAAATTTTAAATTTATTCAGATTTTTGCCGTTGCTTCAAACGATGAATGGAAAATGCTGTTTAGGCTGACAGGAGTGGAAAAATATTTAGAGAGGAATAAATATAAAATAAAGGTACAATATTGAAAACTTAGCGAATGACTGTCTGAATACCGATTCGAAATTTATGATGTACGGCGAAACAGTGGTAATGGCAGAACTCAAGGAAAATCACATGTTACATGAGTCATTCGCCAGCAATTTCACTAAAAACCCATGATAATTAAGGAGACACAGATGCTCTTTGCAAACAACCTAATCGGATTTATACAAAGGTTTGTATATTTTTTTTCGCAAAAACAATTTAAGGGGAAAAAAAATCACAATTGATTACCCCTAAGCAGGGGCATCGGCAGACAGTCATTTCACTCATTCGAAACCACATGAAACGCAGGAGAATAACACAAAACATCATTTTTTTTATGAATTGAATATGTAATATTTTATCAGAAAGTACTAAGAAATGAAATACATATATTGAAGAAACATATTATTAGCTTTGACTAGAGAAGTCACAAATGTAGCCCTCTCTGCAGTGTCCCATCTTGAACACTGTTGGTGAACCCATCTTCCACAGCTAGTACAGTGGAACCACATCTCTTTATTTCTATCTATTCAGAATTCTTCACAGCAGCAAACGTAGATTTCCGAATTCGTACAGTAAACGGACTGACATTGTCCTAAGAGCATGCTGTGCCACGAAACAGAAAAGTAAAAGAACGGCTTAATCTGACTGTTCTCAATCTTTATTGACTCGGAACCCCCTTTTTAGTGTAAAATTTCTGTTGCGGAGCCACTCGGAAGTGTACACGGATCTCTAGGGGGCTCTGCAGAGCACCGGTCGAGAACTGCTGTTAAGAAAAAAAAATCAACTCTATGTATTGAACGGCGAGTAACTCCCGCTGTATGGAGTTTTTGAGTTTTTGCTACCATCCTATTTTGCTTGCCTACTGAAGAAGGAACCTGATGTAGTTCCGAAATGCGTCTGGCTATTTTGGAGAGAGCTAGACGGCTTTTTCTCAGTTCAAGATATCAAGGAAACATATTTTCTGCATATTATGCTGAGGTGAACTCGGAAAGAAAAGTCATCTTGTCTCCGCCGGGACTCGAATCCAAGCTCTCTTGGAAACTTTTCTTTCCGAGTTCACCTCAGCATAATATCCAGAAAATATCGGTTTCCTTAATATCTTGGGCTGACAAAAAGCTCCCTCTTTCTCTCTCTCTCTATCTCTGAAAAACCGTCCCATCTGGGGGGCTATTTCCTGAAGTTAAGAGATGCTACTAATGTGTTTACTTCAGCGTTTCACGCCACAGTGCGTGAAATAAGGAAGGCAGGGTAGTGTCTCTAGTAGTGTAGATGGTAGCATCCTGCGCCCCCGGTATGCAAGAGTGCCTGGGTTCGAGTCCCGGTGGAGACGAGACAACTTCTCTTTCTGAGTTCACCTCAGCATAAATATCCTGAAAATATCTATTTCCTTGGCGTCTAGCTATTGTTCTCTTTATATTTTGGTTTTACTTACGTTGCTTCATATGTGTATGAATGACGTAACTTAAATCGACACGTTATTTGGACACTGGAAGTATGCTTCTAGGATCATCGGTTCGCCAGTAAAATGTCGTACGTCCTGTTACCTATGCATCCCCCCCTTCCCCCGTATAGTAGTAGAAGAACATTTGGGACTATACAATATATGACACTGATAAAAATATAATAAATTATTTGCCGAAAACACACACACACACAGTATCTATAACAAATTAATCTCATTCCGGTTGATAACACTCACAAGTTAAATTAATCCGTTCATTTAGCTTAATTGCATGACACTACTCGAAAAGGCAAGATAAATAGATAGATACTCGCAGTACGAAGCCTCTGGAGTTATTCGCAACGTCACATCGGGCCCCTTAAACAATAAAATAAACGATAGATTCTGTGAAGGTGGGCGGGGGGGGGGGGTAAAAATATTCATCCGAAGGTGATTTTTCAAAGAGGGTGTCTCTCCTGCCACTAGTAAAAATCCATGTCTGAATTGTTTTCTTTATCTAAACAACGGAGTTCGAGCGCTGGAAATTTTAATTTGGAATGACTCAATAGTATTGAATCGATTAGACTTTTACGGGTGGGAGGGTGAAGAAGATTCTCCCATTGTATTTCCAAGAGACACACAGACAAGCGAGAAACCATCATTTTTCATTTCCTACTGGATTATTCCGGTAGCAACACTGGATTCCGAAACCATTTTTCCGATAGTAGGCTGTTACTTACTTCCTGCGCATCTTTAATGAATGGTTTTCCTATTCGTATAACGATATATATCCTATCCCTTCATTTTTTTTTCATTTCTTTTTTCTAGGAAATTTTCATTCTTCTTGGTATTTTCATCATTTTTTTTTCTCAATGTTATCCGTTCTTATACATTGTTCTTCTATTCTAATAACCCTGGAGAAATGAAAAAAAAAAAAAAGATAAAGGTTTAACATCATTGTATAGTCTATTGATAAGGGAAAAATGCTAAAGGGATAGAAGAAAAACGCTGTGCATAGAAAAACTGGAGGATTATCTAGGTTCTTTCTTTTGAAGGTTGGTTATAAAAGCAAAGAAATATATACCTATTCATTCAACTGAGAATCATTTTTCGAAACAGTTTGAAGCAATTTTTTTTTTTGGTTTTCACTTTTTTGACATTGATATTAATTAATTATTAATCCCTTGTTGGATCTCGGAAGTGTTTAGTCAGTGTCGAGAGAATTAAAATGAGCATATTTAGGGGTGTCAAAAAGTTTTGAAATGTTTTACAGCGGGTATGTTATGTGATAAATTATGCCATTTTCATCCCTTACATGCAATATTTCTGTATATACCCTGCTTTTATCATTTAGCTGTGAGTACAAAAGCAAATATTGGTTCAAAATGCATGCGAAATGAGTGCGAACAAATATTAATCTATTTTTTCTAGTTTAGCGAACTTGAATTATTTTTAAATCGTAACTTTAATTACATATGATTATATTAAAGTTATTATTTTTAGTTTCTAATAAACATGGATAATCTTATAAAGTTAATCTAAAAATAGCAATTAGAATGCTACACATTCTTAATCTAATTAGCATTAGAACTTCTTATTATTATTTTTTTCATTACAGAAACTGTAGAAATCTACTCTGACCAAATAAAAGTGTTAAAATCACTCCATCCTGCGAATCTGCGAGCGTAAAACGTCTGTTTCGGATTATGCCGTGTAACCCAGTGGTTCTCATTCTTGGGCCACACGGCGTTCTTGCGATCCTGGGATATTCTGGGGAGGGGGGAGCGGGCAGGCTCACAGGTGAAAATCATATAACAGGGGAAGCCATAACAAGTGGTGAAGGTGGCCACAGAGAACTGTGAAGAAATAAAAAAAATATAATTGCAAGTGAAATCATACGGTGGGGGAAGTGTGACTATTTCGAGAATCCAGCAGAGCTGTCCGTAGAACCAGGGTCATCTTAATAGGCCCATATGGGAATGGCATGTCTCCGCCCACAAGTTTGGGGCTGACAGGGCCCCAGAGGCCCGGGACGAATATCTTACCATTTCTTGTTTTTTTTTTTCCATATAAATTCACTGAAAGAGGGGCGCTGCTGTAGGATGTGAGGGAGCCATGACTCGGCTCCTCATATTCATGGGGGATCCGGCCAACATGACGGAATTCGGTATTAGGGTGATGTGTGAGGGAGAGTCGATTTGTTTGTTCTGCAGGTTCGTTTTGTGTGTGTGTGTGTATACCTGTTTCTCCCATATAATTTGGCTCTTCTTCTTGATTCGTGCCTGGCCCGGGGTTCCAGAGATCGATCTTATTTATAAAATTGTTGTATCATTATAAATTTAGTTTCGATTAGATGCGATAAGTGAAAAGGAACTCACTCTTGGATGAAGGTAGGTGACCCAGGATAAGACTGGTGGAGGGACGGACACAAGAAGAAAATATGGTCCAAACGGGGGGGGGGGGTTCCTGGGCTGAAAAAGGTTGAAGAAACACTGCTGTAACCGAATGTATCTTCCGAATTAGGGGATTTCTTCATTTTGAGCCACTACCAAAACCTGAATTGAACCCTCATCTGGTTTCGTTCATGAACGAAACAAATCTTTTGGAAATTAAGGGAAGAAAATATAAGAAAAGAAATAACAAAAAAAAAGCAAACATCCGTTTTGGTTTAGCTTCTCGAACGAACTTAGTAAGTATTTGTGCGGACGTGAGAAGAGATCATCATGATGCAATTCCGCCAATCGACCTTTTACCACAGGACACACTGCGTTCGTCTAGCTTTTTTTTACAGATCCGGGACAAAAAAGAAATAAAATAAAAACAACTTTTAGCACTTTTTCTCGGTTTGGAATTGCAGTCACAGATTGAGGAAAACAGCAACTACTAGCACTTTCCTACTGCTCGTATAAGTAGAATCACCTCTGTGTTGCTGTTGAAATTAAGGTCTTGTTTGCGGACTCCTCACCAGTGGAAACTCTCACTTCACTAACTGATGAAAATAACAAAGTCTTTCTCTATCTTGTGTGTGTGTTCAACGTTTTTTTCCCCCTCTTTCCTTTTATTATCATTTGTTATTATTATTATTCTCGTAGGAAAAATTAGTTCTCGGTTGAAGGAGCTCGTTACGGAAATGCACTTTGGCCAGAAAATAATTTTAATCCTTTCCTTGTTGAGAGTCATTCGAATTTACTTAGAATGTTCCGATCATATTTTCTGTTTAATAGCGATTCCAACGTGATCGAATATTTTCGAAAACTAGAGTAAAGATTTACGAAGTTTTGGTACTTCTTCTCTTTTCCTTTTCTTTTTGTTTGAGAAATTTCAAAATTTTTCGAAAAACAGTTTTTTTTTTTTTTAGTTTTAAAAACTTAACTTTTAACTTTTAAAAAGCGCTCAAACTTGTGAAAGAAAAACAAAATTCTCTCTGGATTCCCCATCTGTTACGATCTGATGATTTCCATCCTGTGACACGTTATTCTCACCAAGCAACGTGACGTGAGATCCACTGATTGAATTTAATATTATCAGATCTTAAATCAAACGTGTCTTTCGGTCCCGTATTCTGGAGTGACTATACAGTGTTATTCTAAATTCATGAGACAACCTTTGAGAGGTGATATAAGATACCTAAACAAGCATTTTTGATCATAGGATGTGTGGTCAAATCGTAAAAGCAAAAGCGAATGAACGCCAGGGGCTCTGCCACCAGACTTATCCCGTTGCCGAGATCTCTTCCAGCCCAGCTTTGTGGCAGGGTGTGGAACAAAGTGAGTGCACCTAACAGTCTGAGTGTGCAGCTAGTGTTGTGCTTGATATTTCAGTGGTGCCATCTATACTTCAAATTGTGAGTGAAGAGTAATGATTGAATATTGTTACGTTGTAGGTCTGTTGCTCTCTGTGGCGAAACATGTTAACGGGGAGATCGGCTCGCATTTGCGCCTTGAAGTTGGAAACCACAGAAAACCAACTTCAGCCGACCACCACTGTGGCGCCGGTGGGCTTCGAAACCGACTATGACCACTCGACCACCACAGCGGCTAAAAGCAAAGGCGGTAGAGGGTGTTTTTAGAGAATGTGCAATAACACTTCACCAAAAGCAAATATTATATTTTTTCCACGGATTTGCTGCAGTAAGTGCAATCAACCATCAGAGTGTTGTAATGCGATTGGCCTTCTCATGGAACAACCTGGTACAACCTGCTAACGCAAATTTTACCACATGTCATTATACCGCTAGATCATTGTTTGACGCAACATAACCTTGATGGTCCTGGCACCAATAAAAAACAAACACCAATTCAATCCGAAAGTGCATATGCACCCTTCGAATGTTTATAGCACATATAGCCGCAAATCTGTCGGGAAAATATGATATTTGTTTGTAGCGAAGTGTTGTTGTGCACTTCCTAAAAACACCCTCTACCGTCTTTGTTATTGCGATTCAACCGCACATTTTATGATCAAATTACCTGTTTATGTGTCTTATATCACCTCTCAAAGTTTGCCCCATGAATTCAGAATCATCCCGTGTAACACATGCATTGAAAATTTCACGAAAAAAAATTTTTTTTTTGGCGATTCACAGTGGTTTATTATTGTGGTATGCTGTAGAATATAAATGGAAAGCATTCTTTATCCAGCTGTAACCAGCGGTTGGATTGATATCAAAATGTTCACAAATTTCATTCAAAAAATGCTTTGCGAAGTTCTGATAAAAAACCATGAAAATTTCTGAGGAAAAAATTGTGAAAAATGTTCAGAGGAAATAATCCGAGACAAAATTTTGAGATTAACAAAATTCGATACAAAATAAAACAATGTTTCAATCCATTATTTTCAGTCCATTTCAATCTACAGGGTGCCCCATAATTTCGTAAATAGTTTAAATAGTTCATAGAAATTAAAGGAATTGGTGTATTTGAATGCGGTTTACGAAAAAGTTATTATCACGAAGAGGGATAACAAATAGCGAGTCTGCTAAAATGTATTTCACGGGGAAAAAAATCGTTCAAATATTAGAGATGAATATTTATAATCATGTTCATTATAACGCAATTTATAAATTATACAAATTATATTCATTGCTAATTCTAGTGAAGTTTGGCAATGAAAGCAAGCTTCTTTGAAAGAAACGAGACATTTAAAAAAAAAAAAAAATGTCGGGAAGTGCAAAATCTGGAAATATTTCGTAGTGGTCATGTCGGTGAGCAAGAGTCGGAATGTCAAACATGCAACAAATATATATATATTTTCGATTTTACGTGTAAACTGAAAACAGACGAACATTCCCTAGATGTGATTAGCTCTAAACTTATAGGAATTTCTAGGAGAAATGTCATTTAAACGGAAACAAAAAGTGAGGAAAAACTGGTCGTTACATCCGAGATGGTTGCTTTGCATCGACGTTTTTAGAAATGTTCAGTTACATTATTTTCTATGGGAATCAGTCCAAACCACTGGTTATCGACGTTATAGCCGAGTTGTCGTCACATCCATGGTCGTTTCGACATAGGTTAACTGTAAATGTGTTTTTTTCCTTACCATTCTATTTTGCGTGCATGCGTTTTTGAAAATGTCCTCTTTACGGTGATTTGGTAGATCCCTGACAACAATCTTCACGATGGTAGACGAGCATCTTACCACCATGCCACTCGGGCACCCAGTCGTGAAAACTGACATGGGGCTGTAATACCTGCATCAACACACACACACACACAATTTATCTTTATGTATGGCTAACCGTTGGTCATCTTGCTTATACCGCAGATGATGCGTAATAAGCAAGCGTCGTTGGTAAATTCGATAAGTATGGGTGGTAAACTTGATAACTACTTGGAATTTATACCTTTTACCTGTAATTATGCATAATACCTAATTGTAATTGGTGAATTTGATAAATATGAAAAAAAATTCCAAGTGAGTCTAATATGCGTGATGGATCCAGTTGGATCCCGATATAATGATAACAATTTTACGACGATTATACCCCGATATAATGATACAATGCAGGTATGAATTACCATTCATAGTATATCATATAGTGGGATTTATTATGTTTACCAACGACGCGATGCTTGTGTATTATGCATTATAAGGCCAGTAAAAGTGATTAATTTCGGTAAATATATCAAACTTACGAACGACACTTGCGTACCATGCATAATCACCGGTAAAAGTGATGAATTTTAGGGAAATTTATCAAACTTGCCAAAATGCTTGGCAAGTATGCATATAATAACCGTATTTATCACATTTATATACATATAAGATAAGATAAAGATGCGAATCAAGAGCGGGAAATAATATTTCTGTATGAAATTCATTTCTAAAAGCAAACGCTGTTGAAGAAGAAGAAGATTGTTGTGAAATGAGCCGCATGATCGAAATATGGTGGAAAACATTATAAATAAATCGCCTAAATAAACACAGAAAAAAGTTTCGAAGCATAGCATTCAAAATAACCAGTTCGAGTGCAAATTTCGTTGATGTGCAATAAGCTCTTAAACTAATATCACTCTTTATGTTAGTGTGTGTCTGTGTGTGTATACGAGTTTATTCTGTATTTTTTTAAAATGTTTTTAAAGTTTCCTCACAACAAGCAAGGCTTACACTCGAAATTATAGTTCGAAGAGTTAATGGAAATGCCTCTTCTCTTCTCTCATAAACTGTCTGGCGCATTGCCATAGAATAATTTAGGAGGGCCGGGATGCTTCTTTTCATAATTATGTAAACGAAACGCACGCTTCGATGAGCGTTAATTACGCCTTTAGTGTTAATGATACGAGTTTGTGTTCTCAGCGTTTTTCACATCTCACTGAATCTTTATTAATGTTGCGAGCTGTTCCGTTTAATGACGCTGCCACCTTTGACCACGAGTGTCCCTGGCTGTGGCGGTCATCGATGATGTATCTCTGTGCAAACGGGATGAAACTCGATAATAAAACGATAACGGAAATTTGGATCGTCCCTCATCAGAAATTAATTTCGATAAGTACAAATTGTTTCGAAAATACCGTATTTTAAGTAACTTCCCCTTTTTGCGAAAAATTTGGTCCCAAAAATAGGGGTTTCTTGTACATCGATAGCATTAATATGCATCTTTTCAACTTTTTCAGTCCAAATTTAAGCCCAAAAAATCGGGGTGGATTTCATTTTATCCCGTCCAGACTCTATCGACAATTGTCAATGTTAGCCCATTGCCCGGGATGTGTGGCTGGGTGGTGTCGGGCGCTTTATTATGTATGCATGTAAAAATTACAAAAATTATATGCACGACAATAAAACACATATGAAAAAAAAAGTTACAGATGGTAAATAATTCACAATAGAGCAATTACAGGAAAAATAAGAAATAGCAAAATAACGTTATCGAGTCCATGGCTTTGTAGCTCTAGCGAGCCCTATGTTGTCTACCGTGGCCAAGCCAAGGTCCTCGACTCGCGTCTGATCTTCTCGGCTTGGTGGCTTGCGTGAGCCGTTCGTATCGATGTGGCCAGCCCAGGTGCTGATCCACACCTCTCTCATCTTGTTGGCTCTAGTGAGCACTAAACCGTGGCTAGGCCATGTCTTGGACCACATCTACTCTTCTCGGCTTGGTTTCCTTATGCACTTCGGAAGGTACAGACCAGGGGTTTCAACCCAATGGCCCTCCGAGCTTCTTGCCGTGGCGTGCTGACCATTTTGAGAAAATAGCTATTTTACGTAGAAGAACGATTAAAATACAAAAAAAATAAAAATAAAATTCGTTCAGGAGTGTTAGTTACTGGAATCTGTACTATAAGACATTCTCATTTTCTTACATGTTGAGTAGTGTCTGTTTAATTATACTGACACTATTCGACCTATGTAGCTCCCGTTGTGGTGGACTTATTTCATTGAAACTTTATACATACGTTATTTAAACGGTGAAAAGATAACTGCGATAAAAAAAACACCAATTTTTTTTTTTCAATCTTTCTTTTCGCCGTAGTTCATTTATCCTATATAAAAAAAGTTTCATTAAAATAATTCCATCGAATGGGCGCTACATACGTCTAAGTAGTGTCAGTTTTTTTTTACCACCCCCTGTATTATATGGTCCTATTATATAGTATATAAATTGCCCGAAAAGGATAAAAAATTCTGTGATTGTTTCTAAAATTATAGAAAATATGGATGCGCATTTCTCTTATAAAAATATCGCAAAAAATATTTATCACAAAAATGTTTCTTCTGCTGCCATCTATGAAATATAAAGTAAACTATCTGTAAAAAATTTCAAGTAAAGTTATTTGTTAATTTCAAACCAATATATAAGCATGAAAACGATAAAAATGTGTTATGGTATTATATATTATTTGTTTTTATAGTGAATACCGGTGTAAATTTTATGCGTCAAAATATCAGTTCATATGTTTTTATGTTTGACGGTAAATCCGTTTTCATAAACATCGAAAACACGGTAACCGATATTTTGGCGCATAAAATTTACACCAGCATGGCGAATAGAAAAAAAAATATATATAGTTTCATTTCACATGTTGTTCATTTTTATTTCACACGTGTTCAAATTCTTCACCCATTTTTATTTAAAGAATTGTAAGAAATAGTTTTGTTTTTATTTGATAGGTGACCACAAGTGTCCTAGCTAAACGCAATTTTTAGTATATACCATACAGGTGCACAGCTACCAGCACGCACCGTAATGAACTGACGGACCGTTGATTCTAGAGGAATACTTTCAATTAGAAAAGTATCTAAATAACGGATGGACCTCGGATATTGCAAGGGGTTGTATAGTTATTAAAACTGAAAAATTAATTTTCTATACGGACACCATGTGCTCAAAAACCTAATTAGAAAGTTTTCACTTTATATTTTTTGAGACCACCAATGGAAATTACACGTTTTTAAGTACAATATTTGCTGAGATATTTAAACTCAAAAATTGGAGAAAAGTTCGTGGTGGGGGGGGGGGGGGAGAGCATAAATGCGGGTAAAACGCGTTTTAACAAACACAGGTTTTTCCACATTTAATTCGGCTTTTAAGAAGGATGACCATCCCCTACCCCTTTTGGTCCGCGCCTTCATTAGATCGTCCTGATCGATCTTATTTATAAAATGTTTGTTAAGTATACTTTTTAAGTTCAATAAGTGGAAATTTTTTTCTTCTGAATGGTGGCGGGGCGGAGTTCTAGATAACACAGGGAAATGATGTGAAGAAAATGTGGTCCAAAGGGATAGTTCATGGCCCACCGGCTAAAAAAGGTTAAAAACACTGTTCTAGATTGGAGGTTCTAATCCAGTGGAAGCCCATGGCCCGGTTTAATTCATTTTTGTAAGGAGAAGGCCCAGTCATTCACATGACTAAGGCCGGGATTACACTTTGAAAGTTTGATAAAAGAATTTTACAAAACTTGAAAAAACAACCAATAACCCTATTGGTTACATTCGGTTCAACGTAACTGATACGCTCAGTGGTTGCATTTGATCTAATGCGTAGTTTCCCAAACTTTTTGTTGCATCTCCCCCTATCAGAAATTTTTTTCACCCCCAACTCCCGTGAACCCATAGGATCGCATGTTAAATCCATAGCTCCTATCGCACACTGAACCATCGCCCACCAGTGGACGATATTGGCGAATTCGGGAAACATTGCTCCAATGTAACCGATATGCTTACCAGTTGCATTTGCCAAGTTTTATAAAAGAAATTTTACAAAACTTTTATAATATAATACCAGCCTGAACGGGAAATAAATAGGAAAAAATGAAACGGCGAATCTGTCCCAGCCCGGTTTGACTGACATCAGGGTCGGGTAGATTAAGGCAACACTGTTTTAGAATGTAGAGGGTTCCGAAGTACATGGGCAATTATTTCAGTTCTGTAAAAGCCAAAAAGTGAAGTGGAGAAAACGCTGGTAGATGTGAAATTTTTGTATCAACATGACTTCATCCCGGAGAGAGATTTAGATAGACTTGAGTAAGGTAAATTTGACGAAGGACAACACACCATTTCTTTCGAAAAAATAAATAAATCTACTTTTTTTTACGAGCAAATGTGGAATGTGCGAAAAGAATGTCTTAGAAAAGAAAAATCAAGAACAATCATCATTTTGAATAGCACGAGATTTCCGTAATCTCCCAAATATTCAAATTTATTTCCATCATTTGTTTTACATTCCAAATATATTCCAGACTCAACATTAGGAACTTTCCTTTGCTTTTTTTTCATTCGGGGGAAAATTTCTATCTCTATTCAAGAAAAACGAGAAAGTCACCTTCCCTCTTCAGTTTCGGTGACTTCAGCTCGGAATCGTCTCTAAATTTCACGGTTTCCTGTATTTTTGATGAACACTCACGTACATGAAACCAAGGAGAGACAAACTCTGTCTTTCCATTATTTTGAATCGTTAGCGTTATCCTGTTCCCGTACAGGAGAAAATTTCCAAGTATATATATGGAAGACATTACGGCAAACCGAGTATCCCCTCCCCCCCTTCTAAGTGAAGATTTACTTCAAATGCCAGATTTTTGCGGTGAGTGGGAAAGGCAATTGGTGCATTGATCACGTGATTTTGTTAGCCTTTTTCCCTTCTAATTGGCTCAAACTGCAGTAAAAGTTGTTGAGAATACAAGAAAGTTTTCCCGATTTAGTTGGTTTTTGAGCTTTTTGAACATCGTGAATTCATCTTGAAATTTAATTTATTTTGAAGTTCAACATATCAGGATATAACGTCTGGTATCGGTTCGAGCAGCTATCTCTCGGATGGAAATAAAATTGGTTTATATAGACGCACAAAAAATTACTGTAAAGAGCCTCTAAAAGATATAACATATATAATATCTGACAGTTTTCCAGTCGAAATTATGAAAAAGATTGCATTTTCAAAAATTTTTCCATTCAGTAAGTTTTAGAAAATTATATTATACGTGGTTGCTTTCTCTCAATTATAATGAAAACAGACTTTCAAGCTCTCAGAAGAAAATAGTTTGTTTCCATACGAAACTATTGTAGATAATTGCCACTTACTATAATTAGAATAACTTTGGCAATCAAAAAAAATAATTTCCCTTTTCGGTTTTATTCACGTTTTCTGTGAATTGAATCAGTAAAATAGTATATAGTTTCCTTCTTACAGTAAAATTCAGTCCACGCCACTTAATGTGATCACATCGGAACTCGAAGTTTCTGATAACAATAACCGATTGATAACTATATGCAAAAACATTCCTGGTTGTGAGTTGCGATGACCATACGCCCCATTAGGTTGAACGGGACGTAGGGAAACGGGATAACTCTGTTTTTCTGTCCCCCATAACTGGTTTCAAAATGTTAAATCGTGCGTTTTCCTTTTATGTTGTTCTAAAACAGGATTATTTTTAAAGATAAAAAACATTTTTTTGTTCCGAAATTTTGAAGAGTTAGAATGGAACTGTCTAAGAAAGGGGTTCTTGACCTTTTTCAGCCGCTAAATCAACAACAATCGAGCAGCCTCGCAACCCATATGACTGTTTATTTTTCGAAATTATTGAAATCAGTGACTTAATAAGTACATTTACAATAAATACAAATACAACGCCACAACAGGCAAATTGCCCAACGAGGTGGCTGACTTAAGAACATCATGGATCCCCGAGCCATTTTTTGGAGGCCCAACCTACTACACCACACCCCCCCCAACCCCCCAACGAATCGTTACATGCGGGAAATGTGCGTGTACGTGTAGTGAAACCTGACGTGAAGTTTTTTTTGTTGTTTCTCTGTAATGCTTGTTATGTGTAGTGCTGCCATCTGCCACTAGTTTTTCTAACTATGAGTGAAGTGTTATGATTGAATGATTTATTGTTGTAGGACTGTTGCTCTCTGTGGCGAGACTTTTTAACGGGGAGATCGGCTCGCATTTGCGCCTTGAAGTTGGGAACCACAGAAAACCAAGTTCAGCCGACCACCACTGTGGGGTTCGAACCCGGATCCTCGCATCGCGAGTCCATCACTATAACCACTCGACCACCACAGCGGCTATAGGACTAAGTGGATTCGTACAACTCATCTAGGAATCAACTGCGACTAGGTTTGGGTCGTGACCCATGGGTTAAGAACGTCTAATCTAATGTGCACCACAAATTACGATACTTTTGTTAATGTACGGACCGTTCCATACTTCCCCTGCAAAAGTCTTCCGGCCGAGGAACTGTGAATGTGGTCAATTGACTAACAACTGAAGGTACTTTTTTAACTTACACATGCCTCCACTATAGAGAAGCCATTGCAAAAGCAGCGCTACATGAACATGGCTCATAGCGGCTATTACGGCCCGATTATGTTACTGTGAACCGAGTAACGAAATTTTTGTCGATAAGGGAGCCTCTTGATCCCCCTAGATAGTCTTGCAGGTAGATAGCGACAACTTATAGAGGGAAACAATTGGTCTGGTTCAATCTTAGTTTCATATTATGCAAAAAAAAAATTGAACGGAAAAAAGGTAACATAAACCGAAGTCCTGATAACTATAAACGAATTTTTTCTCATGTGATTTTGTCTCTGTGAAAATTATCCTTTATTTTGGTAAGTGGAATCGACTGTGTTTAAATTTCATAGTAAAAGAAAATGTCTGCTTCCGTTAGTTGATTATTTGATTTATTTAACCGTGATTTGAAAACTGATTACTCTTACTATATTCATTGTTTAGTTCAGTTGTTATTTATACTAGGATTAGTTAAGCTGTAGGATATCTCAGCTTCATATTTTTGAATTTGTGACAATAACTAAAGTATTCAGCAATACTCATAGTAAATTCCTTATACACTACTTTAACTTTTGGACAGGTGTTTAAACACACATACCTTCAATTACGTAAATAACCTGCCCACTTTACATACGTCATTTAATTAACTAGGACTTGTATATGTACCGAGACACAAAGTTCATTTCCTATACGATCTCTATGTCCTGTAACTTTTAATTAGAACGTTGTTGCCGTGTTTCTACTGAACTCATCCAAAAATTGTTCATTAGTCTAAGCCAGGGTTTTCAAGACCTTTCAGACACGGCGGGACAAATAGAAACTTCCTACGAAGCCCGCGGACCACCAATTCATGTAATTTAATGACGTCTTAATTGAATTAGCCAGTGGGACTTCCAGTTAAACAAGGACAAAAATAATTGAACAATTTCATTTATTTTGAAATTATTTCCTTTATTAATTACCTATTTTTACACCAACTCTGAAAATTTTTTGATAAATTACTGATTAAATTAATTAATTATCGGAATAATTTTGATCTTAAATCTAAAATGTTTCTTTAATTATATATTTCGGTATAGTTCTGAAATTATTTTCTTTCTCAATATATCTCGAAATCCCTTTTTTCAATAATTAAGCAACTATTCTTTTATTGATTGTGAAACAATTTGTATCAGAAATTACTTTTCTCTCATTGATTTATAAGTTTTTTTTTCACTAATTCTGAAATTGCTTGTTTCAAAAATTTTAAAATAATTTATTTCAGTAATACTGTATTTTCATCAATTCTGGAATTATTTCTTTCGTTAATTTTGTAGTTAATCGTTTGTGTCAATGTTTCCAAACATTTTATGAAAATGATCGTCGGGCCACAACAAAAAAATTTCCAAGGGTCAAATAAGGCTCGCGGAGCAAGTTTTGAAGACCCCTGGTCCAAGCAAAATATTCGCCGAGATATTGCTCATTGAAAGTTGAGGAAACATCTCAGAATTTAAAAAAGGATTATTAAACTGCGGCATCGAAGAATCGCGCTGTTAATGTCTGAAGTTTGACTATTTATATATGTATGTTGTTCTTTCCCTCACTTTCAGAAATTTTTGAAAAAAAAAACCAACTCATATGAACGTTAGTTTGTGATTCTTTCCGTCTTTTCCTTCGATTTTCGAACTCAAATATCTAAGTGAATATTGCACGTAGAAACATGGATATTTTTGGGCTCAGGAGAGACAGGACAACAACTTTTTAAACGGGTTTTTTAGGACAGGGTGACTGAATAAAGAGTTAATTTAATTATTTCTCAATAACTATGCACCCACTTTTAATGTGAATGACGTATACTGGGGTTTACGCGTTATTTAGATACTCTTTCTAAACGGAAGCAAGCTTCAAGGATTAAGGTTTCGCGAGTTATTCCGGGATAAACAGACTTTCTTATGCACCCTGTATATGCTTCGACTATTAATACATCCATGAGATTCATTCGATGTATTAGTTGTCATTCAGTCAAACTGAAGAAATATAGAGAAACAAACATTAACGTATCGTTAGTGAATGCAACTGGAGAGCATACATACCAGCAAGAACTGTGACACCTCTGCTACCAATAGCTCCAAGAGCGTTTGAAGCGATGCATCTGTAAGCAGTGGCGTGTACGTCAGCCCTATACGCTTCCGCAGAAAAGGGTGGAAATGCCAGCGATCCATCTAACCTGGTCTGTCGGATCCCAGGGATATCATCAACCATCCCACCATCTCTGAGGATCCAAGTGACCGTAGGTGTGGGATAACCACCCGCAGAACACGGTACCACAGCGCCGGTGGAATTGGCGAACTGGACTCTGTTTGGAGGTTCCACGACGAAATTCGGAGCTTTCTCGCCTTCAGATTTCACTGAATAAGAATAAAGATAAATCACGTGATAAGACCACGGAAATGGAAGAAAAATAAATAATTCTAACATTAAATTCATAGATGTATTCAAGATCCCTAATCCCACTCTGTTTCTCTATTTTTAAGGAGCACTTTCTCGATAAATGTTTCAACAATCCTTTTACATACACAATGAAAGTAAATTTTTAATTTACGTACGGCTAAAGATCATTTAAAAATCATGTTAATCTGAAGAATTATAGGAATTATACGTGAGGGTTCATTTTTTCATAGATTTCTCAGTACACGTAGGTATATGAGAAAAACCAATTAAAGTAGCTTATATAAGAGAACTACGTTTTTTTAAATTATTAATTACTTCAACGATCCAGTTCTTTTTGTTTTTAAATTAACGAAATAATAAATTCGTTATGAAATTGATTTGTTCGTCATTTAAAAACGCGTCTGAGTTCATATACTCTGCCAAGTCAAGTTTTTCGACATCTTTTAATAAACTATTAATATTTTATTTTGATAAACTATACTAACTAAGTAGGAAAGTTGTTCACTAAATGCATTAATGCAGAGAACAATCCCCATACATAACATATGTTACGATAAATGTGATAAATCCGGTTATTATAACAATACTAATTAAGTAGGGATATTGTTTACGAAAGAAATGAAATAGGGAACAATTCACATTCGTGCGGTGAATGTGATAAATCTGGTTATTATGCATGATCATCCGCTATTATGAGTAATTGCCATCCATTTTGGTAACTTTGACAAATTTTGCGAATTTATCGCATTTACCACTGATTATGTATAATTCCCAACTCGTATTGGTGAATATGATGAATCGACATTAATTACTTAAATTTACCAGGTGTATTGCTCAAACTCTGGTTTAAGAAGATGGATTCGATCGGTGATTATGTTAAAAAATGTTGATAGATGTGATGAAAGCTAACATTACAAAATTGTTCACAATTTAGATGTTTTATCATTATAACATTATTTTAATTTAATTTTTATTGCAATATATATGTGTGGTGCACTCATCACGTACGGGAGAAAACTAATAAGTCGATAAGTGATATTTCCGCATACGATTTCTTCCATTTCTATCATACTTACCAGCTTCAATCGCAGATTATGCATAATCACAAGTAAAAATAATATAAATTTCTGAAAATTTATCAAACTTACAGAGACGGTTGGTGATTATACATAATTGTCGGTTATTATGCATAACTACCGATTTATCACATTTAAAGTGACATATGCAATTTATATTTATTCATGAAAGAAAGGTTTGTTGTAACTAAAACTTGGATAGAAAAGAACACACAAGAGTATCGTGATGGATACGAATGATCAAATACGTATTTTAACCGTAAGAAGAAATAAATAAATGAAGATTTATATATATGAATGGTCAGAAAAGAGAGAGAGAGAGAGAAAAGAAACATGCTCAAAATAGTCACTTGAGGTCAGGAAAGGTTGAAAATTCTTTTAAACCAAGGGAGTGGAAAACAATTGATTTCTTGATATTTTCTTTCTTCCTTCTACAAAGAAACAAAAGTTGAAGGATCGAAGTTTTGTTTCTTATTTATTTCGCTGTCATTGTTTGAACAGAGAACGACGATTGGTCGAAGAATCAATACTTTTATTAAATGAATGTGACTTTTTTTCCCCAATTTTTATTTAAGTCTCGCTTTTTTCCGTGTCTTGTGTTTGAAGGACCGCATAACCCTCGATGGAAAGACACTAAAGTTTAGTGTTATTATTTCAATTAGTACACAGGGGTTTGATACGACGGAAAAAAATATCTGGAATAATATTTTTCATTTAATTTTTTTAAAAATTTGTCTATTTTTTTTTAAAGTTTTTTCTATTTTTTCCCTGCTTTTTTAAATATAAAACAATTTTTTCCCACTCTTCAAAAACTTCTTTCCAGCTTGTCCAATTTTTTTTTCTTTTCATAATTTTTCAGTTTTTAAAATTTCGCTTCTTAAGTTTTAGTTTTTTCTTCCCTTTTTAATATATTTTTGAGTATGAAAATTTTCTTTTTGAACTTTAAATTTAAATTTTTTACTTTTGATTTTTAAGTTCGATTTTTTTCATTATTGATTATAATTTTTGCATATACATTTTCCCCGTAATATTTTTTAATTTTAAATATTAAATTTTTCAATCATAAAATTAACTTTTATTTTAAATTTCTAATTTAAGTTTTTATAATTTCTGAATTTTAATTTTTTGTTTTCTAATTTTAGTTTTCAAATATAAATTTTTTTCACTTTCAAATTTTACTTTTTTTAAATTTATCATTTTAATTGACACAATTTCATTTTGATATTTTGAATTTTTTGTTTGAATATGAATGAGTTTAATGTTAGAATAAAGATAAAATAGGCAGTTGGACAAAATAATTGCACCCAAGCAACATTGACGAAGATATAAACAATGATCCTTAATGTTTTATTGTAGATTTCTACAAAAATGGGAATTTTAATTTTTTTTTTGTCAACCGAAGTGGGACAAAATTTTGGTGGAAATTTAATATAAACAGTAGATAAAAATATATAATTAATGAATAATCGTTTCATTTTCCTGTGTGAAGTGCATTCTCACTGCAAATTTTTCACATTGTGTAATTAGTATCATACATTCATAAAATAATTTGATTCTTCACAATTTTGAAAGATTTTACAGATTGTTAGAAACTTTCCAATTACTTTTGATAATAATTGCACATTCGTGAAAAATCTTCGCTAATGAAACTAAATTATAAGATATTTTTTTGAAAATATATAATACATAAAATTATTTTTTCGCGAATGAAGCATTATAATTGGGTACGAATTAATGCGAAAAGATCATACTAAAAGAAAACTACCGTTATTTGTAAGACACCAGAAATCTTTATATTCCCTTAAAAAGGGAGAAACAACTGATAATGAATATAATTAATTAATTATATTTCGTTTACTCAAGCAAATTTAATAGGATTATGTTTCGAAATGGGCAAAACTGAAAACACCAATTAAATTTAATTCGCATAATTACGCTTTTTCATGAAAGTTCGTTATTTTGTTTCCGCAACATATTACTCGAGACAATATACATTCTTGAAATTTCTCGGTCCACGAAAATTGTACAATTTCGAATGTTTTGGCCTCGAAACCGGGAATCACGGGAGTTATTTCCGTGGTCAGGAAACTATTTCGATATTTTCGCAAACATTTGAAATCAGCGAATCCATGAAAAAAAAAAAAACTACATGAAAAACCGCGGAAATGTATCTCATGTTTCCGTGAAATTCTAATTCAGCTGAATTCATAAATTCTGATTCATTCGCTTTTCCGTCGATGTATTTATTTATGTATACTGTTTTTTATTTTTGTTCCGGTCGATGTTTGGTTCAATGAAACGTTATATTAGTAAATAATCGGATTTTTAAAACAGAAAGATAGAACTGTGGCCGTTTAATGGTTGGCTGCTGTGGCTTACAACGAGAATGTTTATTACCACTTGTATCCGGTCTCAAAATGGGGGAGAAAATATTCGCGTGATGCAAAACATTTGGAGCGTTTCCCACAATATGAATTCGCGTGATACTTGCAAATCTGATTGGATCATAATACGAACGAGTAAAATTTTGTACCTTTTTTGTTTCCCCCTCCACCTTTCGAAGTAATAATCGTTACTATAATCTAGTGCGATTTGTTAGTTTGCAACGGCTGTGGAGACGCACGAGTTTGTAACCATGAATATTTTAATGTTTGGTTTTAATATGCATTTTTCAGTAAAGAAAAAGACGGTTGCTGTGTCAGTGTTTGGAAGAACTTCATCTTGCAAATAGTTATTATTCGTTTCCAGAAATATTTTCCGTATTCTTTAAACAGCAAATGTTTATCTTACATGTATAATCCAATTACAGTTATTAGTTTATAGTAATTAATAAAACGCATTTAAAAACGTAATGATCGTAGATATTGGTGCCAAATACAGGCTGTACCATAAATACCGGACGGATTGAAAAAAAAAACACACGCACACAAAAAAAGTCAAGAAATTGACGTACCAGGTTGCGTTTTGCCCCATTTATCAACTCATCAGAGAGTTGGACATTTTTCGAGGTAAGAAAAAAAAACAAACTAGAAAATCATACTAATAGGTGGCGCTTTTTCGTAATACGTTAACACAATGTATAAAAACATCTAATACGTCAAATTTTACAGCAGGCAATTATCTTTCGCATGAGAATGTGTATTATAATTGCATAAAAATTGCCAGTCTAGCGCAGTCTTCCAAAAAGACTCCGTAGTTTAACAAAGCAGTATTTTAATTTGGCTGGAGTTGGTTTTCAGCGATTTCAAAATTTCGAGGGGGTGAATGCGCGAGCCTGTCTCCCAGTTGAGAAAGTCTAACCGCACAGGGAGAGAGCAGAACAGGTAGACTTTCAACACAATGCTTACATAACATGAAAATTCAGGTACTCGCTATTTGCACTTCAAAATATGGAAGGCAGATCGCAGCACGAGTAGACCAGGAAACTCGCATAATTCTGACAACATAAACACGTTAGACCATCCACCTTCCCCATATGCTCAAAAACAAATATTCCGGTATCCACCGATACATCAGAAATTCTACAGAGGGATGGGTATGAGGTGCATGGCATGTAGTAGAAATTATATTCACCCACACACACACAGGACCGCAACTAGATGCTTGTTCACCCGGGGCAAGAGCGCATTTTGACGCCCCCCTTGTAATGTTGAAGGAAAGACTTCAGAATGAAATTGGTGCCCCCTCGGGTCTAGCGCCCAGGGCACGAGACCCGCCTGCTCTACGGTCACTTGGATCCTCAGAGATAGTGGGATGGTTGATGATATCCCTGGGATCCGACAGACCAGGTTAGATGGATCGCTGGCATTTCCACCCTTTTCTGCGGAAGCGTATAGGGCTGACGTACACGCCACTGCTTACAGATGCATCGCTTCAAACGCTCTCGGAGCTATTGGTAGCAGAGGTGTCACAGTTCTTGCTGGTATGTATGATCTCCAGTTGCATTCACTAACGATACGTTGATGTTGGTTTCTCTATATTTCTTCAGTTTGACTGAATGACAACTAATACATCGAATGAATCTCATGGATGTATTAATAGTTGCTGCCCTTGTGTGCAGGGCAGCAACTAGTAATACACACACACACACTATACCCAGGTGGAATTTGTTCACAAACTAGTTGTCGATTCTCATCGCCCTTTAAAGGGGGTTACATTTAGAACCACACAATGAAGCGCGATCTGTCGCCCTGAATTCCAACTAATTTTTTTTCTTGTGTCAGAAGAATCCGACACTTTTTACAAGACATACCCGCTACCCTGTACGCCAATTTGTTGATTTTCCAAACTTACAAAGGCATGTATTTTTCACATGTCTTATAGTAAATTTCTCGTAAATTGAGTAAAAACATGGTGTTATGAAACAAATAATACACTTGAAATTAAAGACATTTACGCGAATGGATTCAGCAATAAATATTGCATTACGACAAAACATTGCAAAATCATTAAGCTCTTTAGACTTTAAACATTGTATTTCATCAGGATCGAAAAGGCATTAGGCCATCGAGAAAAAAAAAGACTATTTGCAAATGGCATTAATTTCAATAAAAAGCTAATTAGCCTTACCAATAAAAATAATATTAATCGCATAAGCATAGAAAAGTCGCAATGGGTAAGCTCGAAACGCTTACATTTCGATACGTAATCCATAATTTCATCAGTCTAGATAGATTAAAACAATTCGTATTGGATGTTGTGTATATTTCCTATATTCCCCAGAGACAGAGCGGAGGTCACGGTTGGTCTGGAGGATGTTATGTATATTAAATTAATAATTTTTTTTTATGCTAATAGAATTTCAGCATATATCCAATGTACTCACAGTGTTTCTCATTTCAAAGGATAACAACAACAACAACACACCTGATCTGAACTTTACTCAACAGCGAAAAACATGACTAATTTCTTTGAGAATTATCTTCTTAACACAGAAGTTGGACTCGAAATATTATTATGCACGATGGAGAAAAGCAAAGTTGGATATTATCATCATTCTGTGAAATTTTCGGATGTTCTCTTTATATATAAAAAAAGTATTTTTTAGGGACCATTCAAGTGTTACGTAAGCAGATTTTTAGCCCTTTTTGATCCCCCCCCCCCTCGTCAGCAAAATTTCGTCAGCAGCTTAGAATATTTCATATCTTCAAAAAGGGTGGTTGATGACGTAAGCAACCTTCGAACCCCCCCCCCCGCCCCACTTGTCATCAAAAGTCAGCATATCCGAAACCCCCACCCCTCGATACTGACGTAATACTTGAATGACGCCTTATACAAAAAAGGTTTTGATATTTTACAGGAGAACTATTCCAAGGTAATATAAACTATTCCTTCGCCGAAAAATGTTAAGAACATTTATGCACCAGCGTATATATTTTATGGTAAATGTGATAAATCCAATAATTATGCATAATACCCGGCGATTGCGCGTGTTTCGCCGTCCATTTTGGTAAGTTCTAATTTTATCATTTATACAGGTTATTATGCATAGTACCCAAGCGTCGTTGGTAGGTAAAATTGATAGTAAATAAGTATTAATATTACTAAGAAAAATTATTACCTTTATCGGCGATTATGTATAACACCCAAGCGTCGCGTCGTTGGTAAACATGGAAAATCGTGCCATATGATACACTATACATAATGATTTATATATGTATTGCATCATTATATCGGGGTACGATTTCAAAATTTCTTGTCATTATATCGGGGTTCCACTAATATATTCATCCCACATACGAGACTCATTTGGAATTATTTTGATATTTATTGAATTCACCAATTACACTAGGGTATTACGCATAATCACAGATAAAGGCAATAAATTTCATGTAGTTATCAAATTTACCAACGATGCTTAATTATTATGAATAATCACCGATAAGTGATAATTTTTTTAGTATTTATCGAAATTAACAATGTCGCTTAGGTATTATGCATATTTTCGGGTAAAAGTGATAAATTTATCGAACTTACCAAGGCGATTTGTAAGTATTCATAACAACCGGTTATTATTATTATAATAACCGATTTATTAAATTTAACGTAACATATTCAATACACAGATATCTACTATATATCAAGTGTTTTCATATAAATATTTTGTTAATGTGAATCAAATTTCCTTGTGTGAATATTCTTTCTAAAGTTTCTTGTGTATATTATTTCTAAAGTTTCTTGTGTATATTATTTCTAAAGTTTCTTGTGTATATTATTTCTAAAGTTTCTTGTGTATATTATTTCTAAAGTTTCTTGTGTATATTATTTCTAAAGTTTATTGTGTATATTATTTCTAAAGTTTCTTGTGTATATTATTTCTAAAGTTTATTGTGTATATTATTTCTAAAGTTTATTGTGCATCTTGTGAATATTCTTTCTAAAGTTTCTTGTGCATCTTGTGAATATTCTTTCTAAAGTTTCTTGTGTATATTGTTTCTAAAGATTCTTTTGCATCTTGTGAATATTCTTTCTAAAGTTTCTTGTGCATCTTGTGAATATTCTTTCTAAAGTTTCTTGTGCATCTTGTGAATATTCTTTCTAAAGTTTCTTGTGCATCTTGTGAATATTCTTTCTAAAGTTTCTTGTGTATATTGTTTCTAAAGATTCTTTTGCATCTTGTGAATATTCTTTCTAAAGTTTCTTGTGCATCTTGTGAATATTCTTTCTAAAGTTTCTTGTGTATATTGCTTCTAAAGATTCTTTTGCATCTTGTGAATATTCTTTCTAAAGATTCTTTTGCATCTTGTGAATATTCTTTCTAAAGTTTCTTGTGCATCTTGTGAATATTCTTTCTAAAGTTTCTTGTGCATCTTGTGAATATTCTTTCTAAAGTTTCTTGTGCATCTTGTGTATATTCTTTCTAAAGTTTCTTGCGTATATTCTTTCTAAAGTTTCTTGCGTATATTCTTTCTAAAGTTTCTTGCGTATATTCTTTCTAAAGTTTCTTGCGTATATTCTTTCTAAAGTTTCTTGCGTATATTCTTTCTAAAGTTTCTTGCGTATATTCTTTCTAAAGTTTCTTGCGTATATTCTTTCTAAAGTTTCTTGCGTATATTCTTTCTAAAGTTTCTTGCGTATATTCTTTCTAAAGTTTCTTGCGTATATTCTTTCTAAAGTTTCTTGTGTATATTCTTTCTAAATTATCGTGCGAATATTCTCTGTGAAACCTTTCTGGCATATTCTTTAAATTCCCTTGTAAATATTTTTTCAATGGACTGAACTGGTATGAAAACCCTTGGCATTACATAGAAGTAACTCTATGAATTTTAAATATTAACTTTTTCTAAAAAACTTTTAATAAAAACCACTTGAACGCTGTTCTTGTCTGGGAATTTATCTAAATCGATAAAATACAAATATCACTACAAAGTATCAATCCTTATAGTACACAAGCTAAAAATAAAATCAGACATTCAAAAACAAGTTTTGAAAGGATTCGAATCCAGTTTTAGTACAATATGGTAAGCATATACATTAATGCATTTTATATACTACTCAATTTTTAGTTAAAAAAGAATTTAAAAAAATAAAGATTCAGGGAAAATTCCGAAGGGAGCTAGTTTTGCATGCGGAAAATAATAGTAAAAATTTTTTTTTTCTGTGTAAGGAGTAGCAATAACCAAAAAAACTTATTTATATATTTTTTTTTTTTATATACTCGGAAATGCATGTATTGCTGTGTTACACATACATATATACGTTCCTTGGTTATTTTTCAGTGCTATTCTATTTTCCTCGTTTCATGAGATCCTCGACATGAAATGCTTTTAGTTTTTTGCTGGATTACCCTTCACCGAAAAAGAAAAAGAATAGAGTAAGATGCAGTTTGTTTGCAAAACTCGTAGTCGGATTATATGGAAGCAAGGAAAATGAAATGGATAAGAGAAAGAAAAGAACAATAAAAAGCGGAAAAAGAATAAAGAATCTTATATAAATTTTTTTTTAGTACTTTTACTGAAAAACTGGATAAAAAATTTTTTATGGTTCTGTTTCCTCCGAAAAAAATAATATTTTGTTTCATAAACTTAGTTTCTTCTTTCTCAATTCCCGTTTTTAATGAGAAATTTACGTAAAATCCAACTATCTCTGTGAATTACACTTATGACAAATTCAACAAATCACGGGTAAGAGATGCTAAACGAAAAAAAAAAAATTAATTAGTAAAGTGTTGAAGAAATTTCTTGAGTTTGGCCATTAACATTCATTATGAAGAAATTCGAAATGCGAATTTCTTGTTTTTCATAAAAAGTTTCTTATTTTTAATATTGAAATAGTTACTTTCATTATTTAGTTTTTCCTATTCAATTATTTTCTGAATTGATTTTAGAATCCGTCGTATCGAATAACATACAAACTTCCGTTGTTTTTAATGTATGTTCATTAAAAATTTGATATTTTTACCATATCGATTGCAATTTGATCTCGAATTCTTTCAATTTCGATTTGAAATAATATATTGTTCCGTCTTTTCATTTTCATTTTTGTGATCTCAAATTTTGGTTATATGCTATTGCACTATTGAATATTCTTTTAAGCAATTTCTGTATGTAACGAAAATACAGTCAACACTCGTTCTAAAAGGAAAAAAAAAACTGAAAAGAAATTTAAAGATAATTTTGGATATTAGAAATTCACTGAAATTGATGGAATTAATATTCCGAAGATATACGATGTTTTTCGTGGTTAGCTTCTATTTTTTTCGTGTTTCCTGAAACACAAACTATCCAATGTGCGGCATTAGTGTAATTTCTGCCGGTCCAAAAATTATTTTTCCTAGTTACGTCTTTTACGGTCTGGAATTATTTCTCCCATTTATATACGCACTTGTTTGCTGGGCTGCAAATTTCTCTTCCTGTTCATGCAATCTTTTGTCTGACTTAACTCCACTATTTATGTATTTTCTTACTGGTCCGCAAACAATTTCTCTTGTTTATGCATTTTTTGCCCATTCGTGAATTATTTTTCTGTTTATGTATTTTCTGTCGGTCTGCAATTTTTTTTTCAAATTTTCTGCTAATTATTTCTTTGGTTTTTCCCAGTCCGTACTTCTACGTATAAATTATGTTTATGCCTTTTTGCAAATCATTTGTCCAAATTTTAGTGGCCGGCAAATTATCTCTCCTATTCATGTTTTTCATTGAATTTTTGTTTTCAGAAATCTTTTTTTTTCTTCTATTTATTTATTTTTTCAAGGTTCGATTTTTTCCCCCTATATAGTAATTTATTTTTTACCGGTCTGAAAAATATTCTTCCGGTTGATGTATTAGTTTTTTTACTGGTCCGCAATCTTTCCCATTTCCACCAGTTCATGAACATTTTCAACCATTTTCACATGTCTGCAGTTGTAAAATCGTTGGAGAAAGCATTATGGGGAAATAGATTTCAATGAAAATAAACTAATTAGAGAGATTTAGTCACATAAAAAAATTATCAAATAAGAGTACGCGAGTTATTAAGGAGACAGGAGACGGTAGTTTGCTCACTCGCTCTAGTATTTATTCACTTGTCCGATTTATATTTTGCAGATATTATCGCATTTATTACCGAACAAATTTTTTCTCGAACATATTTTTTTGAAGATAACTAAAGAATGTTAGATAGTTCTCGTTTCTCGCTGCGGAAAATTTTTCCAAAAAAAATTATGTGTCAGAAAAGAAAAAAAAACAACATTCGTGGAGTATACGTTAATATCCGGTAGATCACGGTAGAAGATGAGAAGAGAAATTTTCGTTATGATAATGATGATGATTATCATTATGATACCGTCACCGTCATTCCGAGAAACTCAGAAAAAATCGATCATTTGATTAGAAAATGATATGCGAATATGCAAGTTCATAAAAAAGGGAAATGATCGAAATATGAACATAAATGATAAAAAAAATGTACTCATAAATGATAAAAAAAAAATGTACTCATAAATTTATGGGACATTCTTATGTAATAAAACTCATTTATATAATCAGGTTAGACATACAATAAGTAATAAAACGTAAGAAATTAAGTATTTTTTATTTTGATTAAGTTTCTGATAAATCATAAGTAATATGATAAAAACGACAATCACACACACATTTTTATTCACTTTACGAAAAATGAGTTTTGGAAGTTAAATGTGTGTGTAATATACAGTATTTGAATTACTAACAAAAAATACAGGGTAATCATAGTTAAAGTTCCAGTTTTTCTCGAAAACCCGTCAGTATATTAACACTACTCAGATCTTTATAGTGATCGTTCTGGAGGACGTATCCCATTGAAACTTGGTATATACGCTATATGGTCTATGGGGAAAAGGAAAACTCAATTAAAATAAGCATCACTTTTCCATCTTCGAAAGTTGAACTATTTTTTTTTAAATTTAATAAATCTCTCTGCCATGGTCTCATTAAGATATCCTAACGTTTTTTCTGTATTTGGATAAGTAATTTTTGAGGAAAGTACACAGAAACTTTAATTAAAATCATTCTATGTATATCATTCGTATAAATCTTTTTTTGAAATTGGAAAAAAAATTATTATTAACTGAAAATGATGAATTGCAAATTTAAGCAATAATAAATTTATTTTAGAAATGGAAAGGGCTACTTTAACGATTTATGATGTTTTTTTAAGTATAATTTCGAATGAGATTTCTTAAATTTCTTTCTTTTAACTTCTGGTAGAACATAATAATATGATAAAAGTGGTAATCGAAATGTGTGTAATAAATTTTAACTTCAACACTAGAAGGACCAGGTTGGTAATTTTGACCGTTTTTGGTCTTTACGTTAAATTTTCATTATGAACGTTTAGAATGAAATTTCAAGATTTGCTAAAAATGCTTAAATATTACGCATATCCAACTATCATAAATGGAAAAAAAATCGGCTGAGATATTTTTATTTATACAGTACCTATAGAAGGAATTTTGATTGGTAACGTTATAGGCCCTTTCACAGCCATGTGCTGCAAATATTTTGCCGAATCATGACATCAAATTACAACTAATATAGATATGCTCAGATTTTGGCTAGTTAAAAGCATCATTAATGATCGGCCAATTATAAAGTAAAAATGCTTATTTGGCTAAAAATGTAATACGAATCACTGAATCTTGTCTGAAAGCGAATGGAAATTTGAGCTCGTGATAATTGTTTTTCTTTATCAATACTTGCTGAAATACTAAAGCAGAATAATACTATCTTGGTAATTATAATAATAAAGGATCGGAAACAAATTTAACGTGGAATTCATCAGGAAAGCTTTTATATGAAACCGCATTTGACGCATTTATACATAAAGACGTTGTATTTTGCGTTTATTGGATAAAAAAAAAGGAAAACACTTTCCTACTACTTTCAATTCATTGAAATATTCTGAAAGTGAGAAAAATTTGCGAAACCGTCGAGTTTTACAACGAAACGTAAAGCAAGTACAGTGTTGATCATATGGCTCGAAATTATTCCGTGCGAAAATAATTAATTTCCTAACAAGCATTTCCCGACGTGGCCGCAAGAAATGCTTGTTCGATTTGTGGAAGAAAAACAAAAACCGGGAGAGTTAATTTAATTCATGTCGAAGTTAGTAAAAAAGCTCAGAGACCCTTATTTGTTCAGGAATCAGAATTTTCCTAAAATTCTGATTTTGTTGTTAGAAAAACAACAAGAGCTACTGTGCCACGAAAAAGACAGATATGCCAGGTCCCACAATACAATAACTTTTATAATAATAAATACTAATAATGACAACAAAATTAATTCAATAAACTTTCAATGCATAAAAAATATATATGCGGAAAATGAGTTTCTAATGTAATGAAGGTATTGAAAAGCAAAGAAAGTTGATGTGCGAATACAATTGATATTATAACGTTTAGACAATGAATATTTTTTTATTGGTTGTGCAGCGAGGAACTCCGTGTAAGTATTATCCTCTTCAAACCTTAAGCCAAAACTGACAAAAAATATTTGCTTTCCCATTGATTTGTGTTTATTGCATGTCAAAATGACCTTTAAAGAAGAAAAAAAGTTATAAAAGAAAAAAATTAACGTTATCTTATTTAGATACCTTTGTGCCTAGCCTAAGTCATGAATTTAAAAATGGATCATTAAAACCATTAAATACCGTTAGTAAATAGGTATACATACGTGTGCCTCGGAGCAAAGAGGGTTAAAAATAAAATTTAATTATAAATTTTTTTTGAAAAACTCCGAGTTTTTATATAATATTGCTTACCTACACCCATATCTACATTTGGCCGTAAAAAAAAACTATAAAAATCGAGATTTTATAGTGAAAATCAACCTCCGGTCATTTTGACCGGTATCGGTATTTATAGGAAGAACGAAATGTGGGTTCTCTCTACTAGTTTTAACACAAAAATTCTACCATATACATCACTTGTATAAATTTTTTTCTGAAATCTGACTAACTGAACGAAATTAATATATTTTCAAGATATAACGAACGATTTAAATTTTTTTTCAATAAGTTTCTGAATGATATTTCGAATCTATTTTATAAATTTCTATTCCGCAGAAAAAATTTACATCTACATAGTTTCTTATCCTCGATTTACATTGCAGCAGGAGGTAATTTAATTACAAAGTAAAATATTTTTATCCTCATCACCTTTATTAAGCGTTCTGTATAAATTTTCATCATGACAGAAATGAATGTTTCAACCTATAAAAAATAACCGTAAAGAGAAAAAATTTATTCACCAGACAGAAATTCGAGAAAATTATTCCCAGAAATTTCAAGAAGGTTATAAAATCAATCTTATCGGCTTCCTATGAGCTGACATTTGCACATGCATGGCGAAAAATGTGATATATCGGTCTCTCTTTACTTTTTTCTATTCTCTTCTTTAAAAAAAACTATATTACAGTTTTGAGCTTTGAAACCATATTTCTTGGATATTCCAAAATACGGTCTACCAATTCTCTCTCATTGTGTAACTTTGAATATTATTTTATTGCTGTTTGAACGAGAAGAGAAAGATGCTAAACTGAATTTCATGGAAGTGATTCAATTTCATTTATTTTTCTTTTTTCCATTTTCCCTCCAGAATAGAATTCATTTATTGCAATGAGAAAAAAAAAATGGTTATTGAATGTATCGTGTGAATGTAGATTCAATAATTATGGTTTTTTGGAAATAAAAGTTTTTTATTGTCATACTGTCGACGATGTTTGACGTAAGGTTTGTCGCAATGGTGAGAGAAGATTACTGAAATTACCATTACCGAAAAGAAAAATGTTATAATTCTTAGGAATGAGTCATTCAAATTGAATTGATATTAACTTTTGTGAAATTATTCAATGAAAGACCTTCTCGCCTTTTCCTCTGTTGTTCGTCCAAACCTGCTCATCTTTCTTGCTATTAACGTCTTTTATATTTTTGATTATACGTTTTTAATTATGCCGCTTATTATTTATTTATTTTATTTAGATTTTTTCATGCATGTTATTTCTTTTTCACGTGTCGGAAATGAATTGAATATTGAACATGAATATTTCAGTTATATTAGTGTTGAAATTCTCAACTTTGGTTCTTGAAAGAGATGAAATATTTTCTTATTTTTAGCGTTGAGAATAATTCAAAAACATTTACATCCGTTAATATTTTATTCATAATCCTTGTGAATTTCATTAATGAACCAAAATTTAACAGAACGAAACCATTATTTGGAAAACCGAATTTTCTCTCTTTTTTTAATTTTAGCTAGAACTGATTTGCTTTAAATGTATTAATAATAAATGTCTAGGGAAAATTCAACTGATATTCATTAAAATTGTTTAAAAAATATCTGAAGGGGGAATAAGTCAACAGCCAAACTTTAATCACTATTTGTGATGCTTCGTCATGCAAAAAGCCACGTAAAAAAAAATTGAAGCTGGATGAAAGTTTGTGACAAACTTACCCGTGATTGCCTTCAGAAATATCACGAGTAGAGAAGTTATCACCACAAACGTCATTTTTGGAAGAGGTAAGAATTTAGTTCCCCAAGACGTACACAAAAAAGAACCGCTTCAAATCTTTCAGCAAAAAATACGCGAACACTACCGGGCATAAATTTCGCCAAAAGTTATCAAATAATGTTAGTCCGTCGTAGAAGTCGCACGTGTAAAATATCGAAAATGTCTTGAGCAAGTATCGGACAATATATTGTCTCACAGTTGTTAAAATCGAGTCCAAGACACTCCTCAAACTTTCTTTGTTTTCGCTAATCTTTCTCTTTAACACGCTGTTATCGAAAGCTCTAAGCCATCCATCACGTGTCGGACAATGCGTAGCACTTTTTCGATAAATATCACCAGTATCCCCCTCATTAACTTCTTGTCAGTTTTCGACGTGGATTATAATTGCTACGATGATGAATCACCACAAAAACGTGCGTGAAAACTTTACACTTGTCGAGAGAGAGAGAAAAACGAAAGATAAAGAGACGATATATATATTTAGTCGTTTTGCATGAGTCTATTCCAACGTGCATTCGAAACGAGGAGACGACTCATTTGAGAAACGCGCCATTCGTATGAACAACGACCGAGCGACTGAGCGGCGTTTTCTGCTCGCCGCTCGCTCGCGTGGATCCAAAGCAGTGACGTTCCTGAGGCAAGAGCCAGAGACAAAATGAGATTCCGCCACAGTCGAGGGATGTTTTCCATCTGCACAGTTTCCCGTCGGTTCCCCTTTTACCTCCGAGCGAAGTTTCCACTCGCACACTACTACCCGCGACCCCGAACGGGATCTGACCAATGCGCATGTGCTTGCTACCCAGGACCACCTATATCATCTATTGACTACGTATCTGCTCAAACTGTTGAGAAGCGGCTGGACAGAATCAAAGGTCAATGTTAGATGGTCGGGGGGAGGTAACCACAAAGGAAAAAAAAAGAAGAAGAGATAAGATTGAACAAGAAAAGAAATAAAATGAGAAAGAAAATAGTCATGTACGAGCCGAGTGTCTTTGGGAAGAAAAGACTTGATTAGTGTCCCGTGGACTTTTTTTTTCTTCTGTATTTTCTCGCGATTCCGAGTTACGTTCGTTAGCGGGACTCGCTAAGTTCTCTTTGTTTGACAATTCACCGATTTCAGAGAAGATGAAAAAAAATTGCTATTAATTTTTTTCATTTGGGCATTTTTTGATTTTCAACGAATTTTTCCCATGACAGATATTCGTACTTTTCCCACATCCTCTTCGTTCTAGAGGTACACGTTTGTGTATTTCATTTTTAATGGTATCAGCTCATATACAAATACAAATACAAGGCCACAACAGGCAAAATGCCCAACGAGCTGGCTGAGAAAAAGATGCCCATAACAAGTAAGGATGTCATGCATTACTAAATTACAGCAACCCAACTAAAAATTCAATAAAAAAATTATAAACAATATATTTATACACGATCAAATATTATACAACGCCCATAAAATGTATTTATGGTTGTCCTGTTCTAAGTACGGATAGCTTCTCGATTTACCCCAACATGTTTATCGTATTTCTTTTTAAACGTGTGAATTGTGTTACAATTAATGCTTAATGGTATCAAATCATGTGCTCAACCCAACATATGTTGTCTCCGCCCGTGAGCCAAATAGTTGCTCTCAGTGTCATCTGATGTGACCCGAGACCCTCGAACCTAACTTTTGAGAAATGAGCTGTGGCACATTTACAGATCGCTTTAGTGACCCGCGACATATTTACAAATCGCTTAATTCGCCTGTGTTAAGTTCCACATCATTTTACTGTTTAAGCGGTAATAACGAGTTATCTCGCCTCCTTAAAAGCCTCGTATTTTAGCACTGACACGTCCAGATATTGTGTGAAATTGATTTCTCAATTGGAAAATTTTCCTGATACTTTCTTGCTCCTTGTGAAAATCAGCAGAGAGCCTTCTCAATTAAATAAGATACGGCAATTTGAAGATAGTTTAAGGATTTCTAATTGCAGCTTAAAGGGACCCGCGTCATAATTACACATCGCTGAGTGATACGTGGCTCAGTTACACAACACTTAAGCGGCCCGTGGTACAGTTTGATATCACTGAAGTGGCTTGAGACACATTTTTAGATCACTTGAGTGACTCATGGCACATTTATAGATTACTCAAGTGACCCTCGACAGATCGCCCAAGTCACTCGCTACAAATCACTCAAATTACTCGCGATATATTTCCAGATCACCGACACGTGGCACGATTTTTAGAACACTTCAGTTGCCCGTGGTGTAGTTCCACATCACTTAAGTTAAACACGCCGCAGTTTCAGATCACTCAAGCGACCCATAGCACACTTACACCTGACTTGAGTGGACCGCGACAGGTTTTCAAACAAATGAAGTGGCCGCGCTGTTCTAAAGGTTGAGCACTCTTGTCTTAAATGTTTTTGAATGATTCTTCTTCTAAAACATGAGGTGCGCATATACAGGGTGTTTCCCATCAAGACCGCACAAACTCTACACAGCCAGATTCCTCGCTTGGGATACGTAAAAATACCCAAAGAACTGTACCCGTACGACCCATAGTTGTCGAGAAAAATGCGAAAGGAATATATGACGTCATATCCGGTGCTATAACAAACGATGTCTTGACGTCATTCCACGTCGCACATGCATGCCACGATATGCGCTGTGGGCATTTTGAACATCTTCCTATGCAAATACCGATGTTCATGTTTTCTTGAACCGGATATGACGTCATACTTTTCTTTCGCATTTTTCTCGAAAACTATGGGCCGTACAGGTACAGTTATTTGATCATTTTTATGTATTCGAAGCGAGGAATCTGGCTGTGCAGAGTTTGAGCGGTCTCTATGGGATACCCTGTACGTACTCAATGACCCTAGTAAAGGTATCGACCCAAATTAATAAGTTAATATTAATTAATATATTTTTTCTTTTCAAACAGCATTTTAACACCTACAATAAACGCAAATAAATCAAGAAAATTAATAGTGTTGGTTTTGGCTTAACTCGTATTACCACCAGAAAATGACATTTTAAGTACAGGGTGTCACATAAATTGGTAAACAGTTCAAAAATTAATAAAAATCCAGGAAATTGGTATAGGTATTTGAATGCGGTTTGTAGAAAAGAGATTCTCACGAAAGCAGGTTTGTTTTGATATGGAAACAGAATTTAGTTTTGAATTTTTTATATATAAAGATCTTTGCACGTCAGTCTAGCAGAAGTAATGGTACCTGAACCTTAATCAAATTTCTTCTGCGTACGAAACGTTCGCAAAGATTCAGCCGACGATTCGTGGCTGATGTCCACCAATGTCAACATTATAATGAAAAACCTTATGTGAGCGCCAGTAACAAGGAAATTCAACTTGCTTTTGTGCAGCGTCATTTATCGACAAAATGTAAACTAAATTCTATTCCTCGCTAAAAAAAAATCCCCCTTCTGAGAATAACTTTTTCGCACAAATCGCGAAAGTTTTTATAAATTTTTAAACTATTTATGCGTCGAGTACTTATTCGCAGAGAAAAATTGTAATTGATTGGCTAGTTAATTAATAAAATATAGTCAGACAAATTACCATTAGAAAAACAAAAATGAGTCCTTAAACTTCTCGAAAGGAATTTTTATACACAACTTGTGAGGTCATCGTATTAGGGTACATTGCCCAAATCAACAACCGATGGTAATATGTTCCTTCTACATGCCACCACTATACCGACTCGATATCCCCTCGTTAAAAGCGATATTTAGAAGAAACGGTAATAATCCCATATTTGTAGCTGGCGATTTCAATTCTAAAAACCAACTTTTCAACAGCATCACAACAAATCAGGATGGTAGGGTGCTCGCCAAATATGATTGATGTTCATGCACCGCAATCACCTACACATTATCCCCAACATTTAGCATAGGCCAGACGTACTCGACTTTGCCTTGACAAAAAAAACCTACTACGCGGAGTCACCTCTCCGGGACTGACAGCTTTATCCGAGATGAACAACATGCTTTTCGTAGCGGACATTCTTGTGTAACACAACTGGTCCGTGTTGTTGAATACATACAAGATGCTTTCATATAAGGATTATGTAGCATATTTTGATTCAGACATACAGAAGGCCTTCGATAAGGTGAAGCACTCAACACTGATTGCCATTATGATACTCAGAAGGTTTCCCTCCCACTTTATACATATGGTTCACAGCTACCTCAGGGATATGACATTTCAGGTCCGTATCAAAAACGCCCTTTCTACTCGACGTCCACTTAAGGCATCAATTTGTCGAGGGTCAGTAATTGGCTCAATACTCTTCAATATTTTTATTGACGATTTTCCGACTTCACAAAGAGGAAGCTTAGCTTCTTATGCTGACGACTCGAAAATCCTTATGACATCCAGGGACCCTTAGGAAGCTCTGAGGAACTTGCAAGAAGTGGTCCGAAGGGTCGAGATCTGGTGTCAACTACATGCAGTGGTCTTAAACGAGAGCAAATGCACTTTATATGGTTTGCAAGAAGGCAACTCCCGCCGAACACCACTATCGTAGTGGGACACACCATATTACAACCCAAGTCTCAGACAAAATATCTTGGTGTTGTTTTGGATAAAAAAACTAAGTTTCAAAGCTCACATTTATGAGGCGAAAGTTCGAGCCGCTAAGGCTGTAGGACTTCTAAACAGAGTCGGTTACACACGCTCTGCACTTAGCCTCAAAAACAAAACCTTTATGAACAAGTCAGTACTTAGACCAATTATGTGCTATACAGCACCATGCTTTTCCACAGTGAAACCCTCTTTCATCAAACAATTACAAGTGCAACAAAATAAAATACTTCGTGAAAATACCGGGGCACAATGGTATATCAGAAATCTTGACATAATGAAGTATTTTAAATTGAAACCATACATGACTATCTAGTCAAACTATGTAGAGTATATTTCGATAGGGCTGAAACATCGGAATATTAGCACATAAGAGGCATCTTGCCTTATCCTGCGGGAGAGATGTTGAGGTTTCTTCAACCTAAAGAACATACTGGCCTGATATGGGTCAGTGAATTGGTTTAGTTTTGTAAAAAGTGTAAATAATTCTAATTCTCTCTTCATTGATTGGAGGCATAGTGTGGCATATATACTGAACGCTACTACCCATATTTATCGCATATAATCTTGTGTCCACATGTAATCACATATATTGTATTTAATCACGCAATTCATTAGAATGAACATATATATACTCTGTTGTAACCATTAGGTGCAGGATTCCAAAATTATTTGCTCACATAATTGACAGTTAGGTTTTGTAATTGCATATGAAATGCGTTCTTGAATTTTGATACTTCACGTCCTTCGGACATAGCCCTACGAATTCCAAATTTCTGTGATAAGTAAGCCACAACTTATCGAATTCATATTTTCTAAAATGATCTCAATTAATTTGGCATATACTGACTCTCTGAGTACAGCATAGGCTGTAAATTGTATTATATTTTTTTCACACGCCTATATATTATTCACGTACACTCACACACTCAACTATCACACATTTAAACAGTTTCTTAACTTCTTCATCCAGCTCGTACGGAGCAGCATCGAATAGGGAAGCTTATAGTAGTCTTAAAGGCTCGGTAAGCCCTGAGAAAATGTATCTACCTCAGTCAGTCAGTCAGTCAACAAGAATAATTTGGCGTCTAACACAAAACTAAAAATTTCATTGAAAACAAATGAAGTTTAAGTTGGATTCAGAATGGTTTGAGTGAAATATTCAAAAAATTCCATTGTGGTGGTTTGAAAATATTTTTTCAAAAAATATCGTAATAGAGGGGTTTCTCATAGCAAAAGGATATTGTTGTATCGGGATAAATTTAACATTAGACAATATCAAACAGGATTAAAAAAAAATACCGGTGTAGAGGGTTCAATGTTATATCGAGTATCATGGTAGCGAGGTTTCACCGTAATTATTGTAAGTTGGATAAATATATATATAGGGTGATTTAAAATTCAACATATATACTTTTAGGGGAGGTAGAAAACACAAAAAACAAAATGGAATCACATAGGAATATGTGGACCTGATAAACCCAACCTGATCAGCTGGAGGATAAACGAACATGCAGAAATGATAAGCCGATAATGAGTAAAATACATATAAATGGGTGGATGTAATAAATGGAATATATATATGATGGTTATATATAAATATAACGTGTACGCGTACTGTCCTCGTGTAAGGAATAGCTAAATAAACAGGATTCATGATCATAGCATTTCGTGATTGCGTTACAGTTAAGGGTAAGTAATAAATATAACTTGGAATAAATATTTTGAGCTATTTCGATTCCGAAAAACACCATTTAATCTTTTTCCGAGAACTTCTTCCATGTTCGATGTATTTAGAGATAAGAGATATTTTTTTATTTATAAGTCTGAATGTAGAAAATCTCTTCCCATGAATGAAGCAATCAGAGAAAATTATATGTTTATACGTTGGGAAGCAGGGATGAAAGATGTTAACGAACAACAAAAAGTTATTCTTGGCAATTCTTTTGAATCAGTGATAGTCGCTAAAATAGTATTATTTTATATACGTTTCAAATTACTATTTCTTTTAATATGTGCACATTTAAAGGCTTAAATGATATGGTTGACTTCTAGTTTTAATAAATTTATTATTTTTATAATGCGAGACTGAAAAAGAAGTGAAACAATCTCTTCGTCAAGTTGGTTATGCTACACTATGACGCTTTATGAGGGAAAGCCAACGCTAAAAAATGAATCAGATTTATGGCAGTGTAAAACTACAGTGTCCATAACAATTAAAGTTGGTATGTTCTGAGCTACTTGATCGAAATTGCCGCTGCAACTACCCATCCAATAATTACAAAGCTTTAGGAAGGTCTAAAGAAGCTAATTTTAATTACAGTCACTCTGTTTTATTATACTAAAAATAACTGTTTTCTATATGTACGTATCAATGATAATTGAGCATCGTGCATACCGATTTTTATTTTTAAATGTTTTCATTATACAGGTTGTCCTGCAAGTGTTAGCACTGCCTTTATATCATCAACCGTCAGTCGCAGACGTATGATTCCATTTCAAAAAATGCTCAACAGGCGTTCAAAAATTACAGTGTATCAGTTTTGACAAGGAGAATACAGTGCGTAACAAAATAAAAACCTAAATCTATATACGATCTCCTCTGCTCTAATTTCTAACCAGAAAGTTATTGCCCTGTCTCTCTTGATGCTAACAAAAAAAATTGTGTTTCCAAGTGCAATATTCTTTAAGATATTCGAATAGAAAAATCAGAGAAGAGTTGGGGAAGGACACCATAAATGAGGGAAAGAAACGTTGCCAGCGTTAGATTTTGCTGTTGTTTCTCCGATTTTTAAATTCGAAAATACAGTGCGTATTTTTATATTTAAATATTCGTTGAGATATTCTAATATATCAGTGGATATTGAACTTGAAGTTGTTTTTGGACTCAGGAGGGACAGGCCAACAACTGTCTAACTAGAAATCAGAGCACGGGGGGATGCGTATAAAAATTTAGCTTTTTTTTACTTTGTTGCAGCATACTGTATTTTTACTTTCAAAACTGGTACAGGGTATTCTTTGAACGCCTTTTAAGCATTTCATACATTGGAATCATACCTCTACGGTTGATGAGATAAAGGCCGTGATAGCACTTACAGGACACCAAGTAGTATAAAAAGAAAAAAAAAGATATATTTTTCATCAACATTTTACTCAATTTAGTAGAAAAAAATACCACTACGCAACTGCTCATGAACCTGATGAGTAAAACCTCATCTGTGAAACCGAAATTCAAAAAAAAAATTACTCAGTAGAAATTATGTAAGTAATAGCATTTTACCTTGTATTCGTCACCGATAAATAAACTGCTCAGGACAAAAGAAAAATAGATTACAAAAATTAATCAGGAACTATCCATAGAATTTTTCGTGTTTATGAAATGTTTTCCCCCTAATTTCAAATTTATGAAGCAGAATCCTTTCGGGTCTATCCATTGTAATATATTATAATATTCTTCTGACTTCAAAACGCAAATATATTCCACACCACATTCGACTAAAAAATCTCAATAACATATTACAATCAAGTTTCCAAATACTTGATCGAAATATCATAAAAATTGCATTTAACTATAGATTTACGTTGTTCCTTTCCCAAAAAAATAAAAATTGTAATTCACATCAGCGCTCTTGAAACTATTTCCAATCAGTACTAGATGATTATTTTCATATCATACGAATTCTTTATTTTTCAAAAATTACATTTCTCTTAACGAATACGGTATAAAGATCATCATAATTCCAAATTTGAAAGATCCCTATAATAACAGAGATAGCATCGAAGCAAAAGTTTCGTATCACTAATCAACTTGTGTGATCTATTCTTCAGAAATAGTAGAAAAAAGATATATAGATATAGATCCTTATTCATTATAACCGGTTTAACTTTTACATCATGAACGTCAGGATTCATTAGAGCTCAACATGAAAAAAAAAAAATAAGAAAACGTAAATACGGTAAAAATTTCATGATTTTTATTTTTATTTTATGTCGTTTTTAATGAGGGATATATATTTATTTTTTTTTATTTTTCCTCTTTGGAACTTTCTTAGAAATTCTATTTTGTTCGTCTCAGACAAACTCTGAGTGAGTCAAATTATATTCGGCTGAGAAGACGACGACAGATGAAGAAAAAGAAAGAGAGATTCTTCCTTTAACTTCTAGGAAGCCAAATGATAACCCGGCAACTTCTTATGTTTTCTTTCATCATTACTACTCTAGAGGATTCCCTCCTAGGAAAAAAAATATATATATATATCTATGTAGCGAAAAATAATGAGCACTGCAGAAAAGCAAACTTAAAGAAAAAAAACATTTATTTATTCAAAAATATATTTCTTTAAATTCAACAACGAATGATCTAGGAATGAAAAAAAAATAATTACGTGTTTCTTGTATTTTGGTAATTCTGATTTGTGCAGCATGCATTTTCTTAATTTAAACTTCAGATTTTTTTTTTCAAAAGAAAAAATGAGCGATTATTTTAACAACATGTGAAAGTGAAAATTATGTTTGTTAAATGCTTAGATTATTTTGATTTGAAATTCTAATTGACACAGACATGATTTGTTTTTTTTATTATTATTTTTAATAAATTTGTGACTGTTGGTGATTAAATGATTAAAACGTCATATCTCTCCGCTGAATTCTATTAAAAAAATGTCTGCGCATAGTGTTTACATTCAAATCATGCATATGACAATATCCTTTGATAACAGTTTTTCCACTTACTATTTGGAAGTTGATGGCAGCAACTGAACGCATTACAAATCTTTCATGATACGCTCTGTCAGGATTCCTGAATACTTCTATTCGAACTCGCTGCCAGATAAGGCTGGTCTGGTACTTGAACGTACAGACGTGTTCACATTAATGGGATATTGTTAATTTTTCTAGACGAGATCTGTTCGATGACAACATTTTTGTACCGTATACTCGTTGGAATAAAACCGACTCAATTTTCGATGTATTTTATGTTACATTTTGTTTTAGTTATGTTACGGTACGGTAAACATTACGGGTGTAAACACACATGTGATATTTTAATTACGTTACGGTACGGTAAATATTTCGGGTGTAAACATATGTGATGTTTTGATGTGATGGTAATGATTTTTTTCTAATTATAAGTGAAGTGTAGCGATTGAATAATTGTATCGTTGTAGGGATGCTGCTCTCTGTGGCGAGACTTTTTAACGGGGAATAAAGTTTGAATTGATTGCAGGGATCGAACCCGGGTTCTCACTATGCAATCCATCACGATGCGTTTTGTGCGGTTTCGTAACTTTGAATGCGAGTTGTTCTTTCAAATGGGAGACCATTTGAAAGAATCTCTCCACAGAAAGCAGGCAGGTCTTCATCATGATACTTACGTAACACGAAAATTCAAGTATTTTCCATCTTCACTTCATCATGTGGAAGACAGATGACATTACTAGCAGAACACAAACAAACACAACTGTGCTGATATGAATACGTTAGGGGCCGCACATACACTCAGAACACTGAACATTTTTCCAATTATGAGTGAAGTGTAATGATTGAATAATTATATCGTTGTGTAAAGGCATGTATAGATTCGTTAGAAATTCCGCAGAGGCAGAGAGCTGTGTACGAAGTAATTGTATGATTAAATAATAGTAGTAGGCCATGATGATGTCTCCATGACAGCAAAGCAATGTTTTCTGATCATGGATACTGCTTTATATTCAAGCATTATTAAGGACTAAGTAAGTATTATTAAGTAAAATTAACCGTTTTATCAATGAATGAATAATGGAAAACCGGGAACTTAAGACCCGTGGAACCGGTAATAAAATTTCTGAAGAATTTCCCCAACTCTTTGCGAATTTTTGGAAATTTCTCGTAGGGAAAGATCTCATCGCTTTTATCCCTTTTTTTCCATATGGAGTTTGACGCTGCAGAATTGTAAAAGAGCAGAGCAATCGATGATTGTCATTTAAATAACAATGAGCCGTATATTATCTCTTTTCCTAGCTATCGAAGTGAGTAGAGAGAGGTTCTCGTTTCCTATTTCCTTTGAAATGTAGATGCTGTTGGAAATGAATGCACCTGCAGAGAGAGAGAGAGAGATTTTCGCTTGAAAATATCGTACAAAAGTCAAGTTTGCGGAATCTGTAAACAACGTGAAGGCTCCAGAATGGTTTTCAGCGATTGTCAAAGATTCCTGCTGCACCTGCTATCAGCTTTTCCGGCCTCGCTTACGACGGTGTGACATTAAAAGTCAAGAAGATGCATGATCTTTAGGAAACGAAACGCTTAGAAATTCGGTTTCCAGCTGAATTTTATGGATAATGCTCGAGATGTGTATTGGATTTCTTCGGGATTTCCGAAATTTTTCACGTTTCGCTTGGACTTGTTATATTTACGTGAGGAGTGTTGTAAAATACATAGTGTGTTAGAGCAGTGGTCTTCAACGCATGGCCAGCGGGCAAAATGTGGCAATAAGAGCTTTCTGCTGACTGTGCACATGATGATTGAAAAAAATAAAAAAATAATCCGATGAAAAGCCACCACATTTCAATCTTTAATTCTGTGAACCTGATACATTACCAGGGCCCGTCTTGGGGGGGGGGGGGGGGGGGCAAAAACTTTTTGGGGATTTAGTTTTTTCATCTTTGGAAGGGGAGAGTCGGCATTAAAAAGGTGTGCATAATACACAAACTACATAAATGCTTGAAAAATCTTTGATAAAAAAATAATTTCAGAACTTTTGAAAACAAATAATTTTTGAATTTTTGAATAGAAATAATTTCGTAATTTTTGAAAACATTATTTCAGAATCAGTGACGTAAACATTTCCAGAATCAATGATAATTCGTTATTGATAGAAAAATCATTTATGAATTAATGATAATAAGTGATGAACAGAAAAATAGCTCATGGAAATTCATGATTAATAGAAAAAATTTTTAGAATTAATGAAAATGCCTAATTAATAAAAAAAATGAATTTATGAAAATTTGTAAATAATAATTTCAGAATTACTGAAGGAAATTATTTTAGAATTAATGAATGAATAATTTCAGAATTGGGGTGAAAGAAATGATTTTAGAAAGAATAAAAGTCTCCAATTATTTGGGGTCGGTTGCAGTGATGGAAAATCCATTAACACGCTACTATAAGGTCCTTTATATTTGAGTTCCATCTTACAATTCTAAATACAGTCGAATCCTGTTATAACAAACAACAAGAGACCAAAGAAATCACTTCGTTATAACGAAATTTCATTAATTAATAAAATTTCATTAAAGGAATTTCTGATTTTTAACATGCGCAAAAAAAAAAGATTCGTTGTATCAGAATTTGATTCTGAGGAAAAAAATACTGACATTTAAGGACCGGTAACTGACACATTTCGGGAACGAATGTCCTGAAACCAGGTAAAGACATCTGCATCCACATCTTGTAAATTCGAAAGTTAGATCTGCTTCCTGGGAGATCCTATAACTACTGTTTGAATTCCTATAAAACGTTGAAAGAGTAGATGGAGATTGACTCCTTTGTTTTTCGGAAACTTGTTTTTTCAACGAAATGAAAAATCCGTTATAACAAACTCAAAAGTTTGTTATAACGGATTTTTCATTTCGTTATACCGGAATTGCACAACACATTGTTGCTATGTAAATTGATTTGAAGGAATGGAAAAGTTTTTGTTACAACGAGATTTTTGCTATAACTGTATTCGTTATAACGGGATCCGACTGTACTTCATTATGACATAGTGATGGCCCGTGGGCTTCATCGGACTTTTTTAATTTGGCCCGCAATGCCTGAAAGGTGAAAAACCCCTGGTGTGGAGATTATGGAAAACTGACCAGTTTCTCAGATTTCAGAATTCCATACACTCATGATAATACAGCATTTTAGAAAGTAAAATGTTGATTATTAAGGCAAGAAATCATGCTTGGACAAATCTTCTTCAAAAATTTACATGCCCAGTCGGACATGAAACTTATAATAATAGGTACCCGGATAAAAATTTTATTTGACCAAAAAAAAAAATTACCACTGGATTTACTTAAAAAAAATTAAAAACAAATCGATATATTTGCATAAAGCATATCGAAAGTGATTCAATTTTTTCAATCGAAATTTTTGGAAGAAATACGAAAATTTGAAAGGACAGCGGTCATCAATTAAAAATCTAAAATCAATAACCCCCCCCCCCGCTAACTATAACCAGAAGTCACTAAGTTACAATTCACCTTATTTATACAGGGTGTCCTGTAAGTGCTAATGAGGCCTCTATCTTATCAACCGTCCGTCGTAGAGGTATAGTTTCAATTTAAAAAATGCTCAAAAGGCGTTCAAAAATTACTCTGTACCAGTTTAAGAGTGAAAATATGTGTAACAAAATAAGAAAAAAAATTAAATTTTAGCCGGTCTCTTTGTTCTATAACTTCTAAAAATACGTGTGTAGTGGTATCATTTACTGTGTAAGTTTACGTGATGAAATATTGGTATATATACTTTTCGGCATTTACGAAATGTCATCTAAGGGCAAATATAAAATATTTTAACCGGTATATTGACTCATAAAATTACACCAATATGTAGCATGAAAATAAATAATATATGGTAAATATAACATATTTTGATAGTTTTCATGCTGCGTATAGGTTTGAATTTTTCTTGAAAAATTATAACAGATAGTTTAATTTATATTTGATAGGTGACAGCGGCGGCGCATTTGCCCGAGTGGCGCAGTGGGTAAGATGCTCGCCTTCCACAGTGAAGGTTGCCGTTAAGGTCCATGGGTTCGAAAATCCAGCCAAAAGAAAATCAGAGAAAGCTCTTTACCTATCGAGCCTGGGGTGACCACCGATAGATAGTGCCATCCAACTACACTAGTTGGAAATTGCTATGTGGCGATATATTACTGAGTTGGTGTCAGGTAAAGTATCCGAGGAACTACACTTTTGTGATGGATACTTGTTATGAAACTTTTGTGTAAGAGAAATGCGAAATAAATATTTTATAGAATTTTGGAATATCAATCGAGGTATTTTTATCTCTTTTGGACTTTTTATTTACTGAATAATATATAGGTATATACAATGTATAATATTTACGCGCGTTTTTACGTGCGTGTGAAAACTATGAAGTTTTTTCTGTTCTTCCATGGATACCATTAGGATATACAATGCTTTTGGAAGTGTGATTTTTTCCGTTTTCCACAACAAAAAACCAGTTAGTTGCAGTGTATGGTTTCGTTTAGAATCCATTTGCAGTATATGAGGGGTACGTGGCTGCTAAATATCAGGGCCTGCGGAAATTGATCAAAATTCATTGACTACACATTTGCATCATGGGTGCCAAAGGAAGCATTTACGTAGAATTTCACGCATGTGTGTAGGAGCACTCGCATCGACGTCCATGAAAAAAATATATAAAAAAAAACAACACGGAAGTGTTAAAATTTTAGTTTTATATGTGCCCACGTCGGGCATGTAGCCGAAATAAATGCATCTCTCGTGAATACACAGGGTGCGTTAGTGGTCATCCTTCGCTTAAGTGATCGTTTAATGAATTACTAAATTTTATGGACTTTTTTTAGTTATAGGGAGAAATACTTTTTTGCTGGTTGATGCGTTTAATCCCAACTATAACAAATACCACAACAGGCACAACGCCCACCAAGGTGGCTGAACAAAAGATGCCCATAAGAAATATGGATGTCATATATTTCAAAAATACAGCAACCGAATGAAAAATGCAATTATAAAAACTAAAATTTATATATATACATGGAAAAATACCATACAAAATAACAATAAAAAAATATCCATGGTTGCCTTATTTCAAGTACGGATAGCTTCTCGATGTACCAACATGTTTATCACATTTCTTTTTAAGCGTGTCAATTGTGTGAATAACGGGATTAATGAATGAATGAATGTCAGCGCTCAGCCAACGGACCTATCGCGTTGCCGAGATCTCTTCTAGCCCAGCTTCGTGGCATAGTCTGGAGTAAAGTACAGATTAGGAAATAGATTTGTTCATACCGGCAAGAAAGTTTTTTTTTCTGGGATTATTTTTTTATTATTATATATTATATATATATATATATATATACAGAATATATTATAATATATTCTGATTCCATTGTAGTTAGTGCTTGTGTAATGAGAGTACATTATTTTCGTACATAATTAACGACATGGATAAAAAAAGACATACAAATAACTAACGGTACGTGTTCTCCATTAGTTGTTCGAAGTTCCCGACTGGTAAAAATAAGATAGGTAAGGATGCCGAGAAAAAAAAAATCATTTTCGGGAAACTGTGTTCGTGAATACACAGTGCGTGTTGGTGGTCATCGTTCCCGTAGGTGATCATTTATGAATTACTAAATTTTATGGACTTTTTTTTTTTGGTTATGGGGAGAAACACTTTCTTTGCTGGTAGGCGGATGCGTTTATTCGTAATTATAACGGGATTAATTACTATTTGTGCTGCCTTTTCGTTAGTGAATCGATTTCCCTCCGCTTTGCCACGGGTTTTGTGCATTATTTTATTGAACATATAATTATTCAAACAAGTCAGAGTTGTTCCATGTATTCAAAGTGGTGCACCTCCCTCGTATTCCATAAATCAGCAATGGTTGCCTCACCCACGTTTCGTACCTTCCCACCGTCAATCTCAAATTACAAAGCACTTGAGTAAAGTAATTACCATAAAGCTCTCAAACAATTATGTTCGGAAACCATTCGTCGTCGTCGTCTCTTAACTTGACTTCGCCGAATCCAATTTATGAATTCCACGGTTCGGTTTGATGCATGTGCACGTTCCGGAGTGATTAGACTGGTCTGGACTTTCGTCAGGGCTTAAACCGCAATTTTCGCTGAGGGCACGAGAATGAAATGATTTCGATCACACGCTTTTGTGACGTTTGGCTACCGAATAATTGTTGGTTTTTATCGTATTGATATAGGGTTTCCGTCTCGAATGAAAATTATAGAATCAATTTGTATTCCATCCGTTAATTAAATGGGTTTGATTCATCAATCAAAATTTTTAATCCATTGAATATGACGAAAGGGATTCTAAGCCGGAGTATTCAAGGTCCGGATATCTGTCGGATTTGTGATGTAAAATGCAGTCTAACTCGGGTATAACCACATCGAAGATTTCACGAAATCTTGCCGTTATAACCATGGTTGGCGTTTTCAATATATTTTTCGATACAAAATATGATCAGATGCAATCAAATATATATTACACATGAAGTTATTTCTTTTTGATTGAGGAACTTTGTCAAGAAAATTGAGATCATAGATGCAGGACATCGCTATATCTTCCGAAAAAAGTGTCAGTTACTCGCAAAATTGTAAACTATTGCGCATAAATAACCTTTGAGAGGAATTAAAGTGCTACAGCAAGTTGAAAAAATAAACATTTTCTGAATATTCTGGGTCCTGATTTTAGCATTTTCTTACAGAAAACGCGAAGCACAAGCAGGAGCCAAAGTGATGAAAAACGTATATGTGTATCAGAAGTCACCACGCTTTCATCTTTGTAACCAAGGTTCATCAATATGATTCTCTATGGCGAATCAACCAACCCTCTATGGGAAGAGTTTAGCATACAACAACACAGCGATCAGATCAAAAGTTAAGTAATCGGCCAGAATATTTGTTTTACCATCTTTAGGTCAAGAATGGGGGGAAATCAAATTTTTTGTTTCTTTCTTGAAAAAAGTGCTACTCAATTGGAGATTTCCGCCTGGCAACAGAATGACATGCACACCAGTCTCTGGCTCGATAGGTATTGTAAGATACATTGAAGTCGACTTCAAGTCTTAAAGAAGTCCACTAGCTACCACGTGTACAAAACAACCGTACTGATAAGATGGTCAAATTGGTGAGATTTTAGACATAAAACACTGCTTGAAAACCCTTTGAACGTCTTCCATGACACTCTTAAGAATTTTGACACGGTTTGAGCGCATAATTTAAAACTACATACATATTTGGATACTAAAGCAATAAGACACAGTTTTCGTTCTCTACTTTAGTACTATAACCAACCTCCCCTAATACTAGGATTCTTTTCAGAAGGGTTTCACAAAAGTTCTTACAGAACCCTTTTTTTTTCTCCAATAAGACGAGAGTCAATGAAATCCCCACAGAGTCAGAATAATATATCTTTAGTCTATATCTTTAGTCTATGGAAAGTCTTAGTTATATCTTTAGTCTATGGAAATCCCTTGTCAATGCACGAGGGCCAGAAACGAGAAGCACAAACGAGTGATAATTAACCATTAAGATAATTGCTAAATGGGCCCTTCAAAAGAATATTCAATACATATCATGTAATGACTATAAGTTAATGTTAATCTCATCAAAGCTTACGGGTCCCCTAAAACCTTTCCAAAGACCCCAAAGGGTTCGGGGATTCCTGGTAACTATCTACTGCCTTATACATTTTAGTTTTTCCTCAAATTATGGCAGTTTTCTATTGATAGGCATATGAAATATTTTTTAATACACAGAGTACACAAGGCTGAAGGGCCACAAAAATGTTCCATGTTCATTTGGCCCTGTTTCAGCCTACTGATAAACATTCATATCGTCTTTCGACCTCTTATTACCTTTACCAACAGATTCTTAGATATAAATATTTTTAAGCTATCCCTCGGAAGAGAGTCAATAGGTAAACCATAATTTATTTTAAAATGCACAGGACACTTAATGATAGCATTTTCAGCTTGAAGCTCCTCTTGTGAAATAAAAATGATCGTCATCGTCAAAGGCGATGTATCGTTCCTAAAAACAATTTTAGAAAGTAATTGCTAGCGTATTAATAATATATGACTCAACATGGAGAGTTTCTACCAAAAGTACATCTCTGCCATTAAACCTTACAGTCATCATTTTCTCATTTAGTATGAACATAGAATGCATACAGGTATATGTTGCTTAAAAGAAAAAAGAAATAATTGTTTGGAAAGCCGATGCATAATTCAAATTTGCTGAAACTGGCCACGCTTCGCCAGACTCCAAATGAATCTTGAAGTCAAATCGTATTTTCTACGGTTGTCAGTGTCAGCTGTTTGAACGTTATTCTTCATTAAAACAGTAGATGGGATATGGAATATGAAACTAGCAAAATGACATTTTTCTTATTAGTTCATCAAAACTTGATGACTAATTATATTCCTCCGAATACAAAATACATCAACTTTTCCTTCCAGTGGAATTTCCAAAAGGAAAAAGTGGACGCGCTTTTGCGAAATTCCTATGACTTAATGAGCAATCATCTCATTTCTTTATTTGTGTCTGCGACGAAATGAAACCATCAGAGAAATACCGAAAAGGAACTTTGAGAGTAGACAGACTAATATCCCGAAGCATTAAAATTCACGATGCAATCTTAATAATGCATACAGAGAATCTAATACAATTTATTAATGCATTATAACCTTCGTGTTTTACTCCGGAAATGCAAACTATCCAAAAGAGCAAACACCTGTAATTCTCGAACCACTTGCATAAGCGAAATGCATTACAGATGGGATGAGAAATTAAACATCCGAATTACTTCTTCCTCTTCTTCACTCTCGGTAATTTCGTGGAAAATTTTAAAGGATGGCGAGGAAGAGGGTTATATAAGTAAAGTAGTAGTAATATTACTCAAACTTCTCGTACAGTAGACCGGGAGAAGCAGCAACTTTTGGCAACGCGACGCATTAAGGCCATTAATTTTTCAGGATTCGGGGACGAATATCTCTTTTGAACGAAAATTTGAGTTGCGTAGAAATTCTAACAATTCCCGCGGCTAAACATTTCCAAGTATAAGATTTTGCGTGTGTGTTTGTACATATATGTGAGTCTTTCCCATCTATCTCGGAATATTCTTCGGTTCGTTGCATTAGTAGCAAAGGCGCAAAATATTTCGCAGTCGGTAGTAGAAAACATAGTATCATAATTTTCTTGAAAATACGAACATAGAAATTCTCTTCATTCAAATACATTTTGAAAACTAATAACACGTGTAAAATAAATTTATCCTCATTTTTCATAAGGTAATTAAAACTATTTTTATCCATTTTATAAATGAAAATATAATTTGCTGTTTAATAAATTTATATCCTTTTCAGACTCTGGTGCCACAAATGTGTTGGCTGCTTCTTCACACTCTAGAATTTTTTCTTTCGACGTTACGGAGTGAAAGAAACCCTGACTTTAAGGATTATGTATGTTTTGACTTAGATTTATGGCGAATATGAACTTAGGGGGCTTTCATCAGAGGGCAGCACATTCAGGGGTTTATAAGATGGATTCCGCGAGAATGTCCTCAGGGAAAAGTGTGATTTATTACATAAAATTTAGCAATAAAATTCTGGGAAAAATATGTAGATGAATATACCCTACATCATCCTAGGTGAAAAACTTTGAATGGAGTAAGTCATTTCAGCACACACACAAAAAAAAAACCATATTGAGAAATTAAAAAAAAATACAGATTTGCTGAATTTGTTTTTAATGAATTTTTTAAGTATCAAAAAAATGCAAAAACATCTTGAAAATTCCAAAAAAAAACGAATGTGTTCGGGTCTTAAAGGCATATTAATTTATTATCAGTTTTCGTAAGTACACTAGAATCCCGTTATAAAGAACTCACTTCGTAATAATGAAATTTCGTTATAAAGGAATTCCAGATTTTCACATTGGTCCTCTGTAAACTTAGGTAGGGTTAAAAGTTTTCGTTAAAACGAGATTTTTGCTATAATGGTATTCGTTAAAACGGGAATCGACTGTATTCTATCTTTTTGCTTCATTTTAAAACATCAGGCACAGAGTTAAAAAAAATTATAATTGCAAATGAAATCTTATAATCATTTCATTTTATATTGAAAAAGAAATTTGGGTGCAAAATATACACATGGTGATATACAATCTCACATCATTGAAATACGATTTCGAAAATACATATTCCGTGAGATAGATTTACTCTAATTTTTCATCATTGTTTTAAGATATTTAAAAATTATTTAAAAATTATAATTATTATAAAAAATTAATTATAAAAAATAATTAATTTAAAAATATAATAAACGTTTTGTTTTTTTCAAATTTTTTTTTACTAGTATCTCCTCTTCTTTATTTCTGAATAAAAAATACATTGCAGTTTTAATTAAAAATTTATAATTGCATACGAAATGTAATATAATTATTGAATTCAATTTTATATGTGGAGAAGAAAAGCAAAAACTAATTTGCAAAATATGTAGGGTGAGTGAGAAAAGTCCATGACACATTTTGGAAACAAATAGAAAATAAAATTCATATAAAATATATATATATGTTGCAAAAAAAATGTTTTATTATGGCGTAGAGTTTTTTTTTTTTTTTTTTTTGATAAATTTAAAAATAGTTAAGAGTGTAAGACACAGATGGCGCTGTATCATAAAACCGTTGATACAACTCATAAAAAGCGGCATAATGGTGTAAGGGAGGGGGGCATCAGATCAACGATATTTGGATGTCTTATTTTTTGGGATCCAGATATGAGTTTTGACATGTTTTGCATTTTGATGGCATGCTTCTTCGTAGTTTGTGGCAATGGAATCACGGAAATGATCAAGAATCTTCGGCAATCGATGTTAGCAAATGTAGGGGATGAAAACTTGGTATCGTTTGGATCGGTGATTCCCAACGTGGGGCTACTCTCTGCAAGGAGCAATTGGATTTTTAAGGGGGGCAATTTGAGAATGAGTTTTTCTATCAAGGCTTGGAACTTGAAACTCTCACCATTTTAATATCAGGTTCAAATTCATACTTTTTATACAATTTCTTGACGACCTCTTATTTTTCTCTTTCGATGTTTTCTTTGGAAGTATTTTGAAAACGGGTTCTCGAATTCTTGTGTTCCACGGACAATTTGGTCTAGTATGATGAAGTCCACGAACCTCTTTACAATGTAGTATTCTGTATATAGCAATGTAAACACAATGAGCTGATTGTTATCACATCGAAGCTCACGGACCCTCTGAAGTCTCTCCAAGGACCCTTGGTTGAGAACCACTGCTTTTGACTAAGTAAATGACCTTTTCGATCCTCTGGTCAATAACAAGAATTAAAAGTAATAGGGGCAAGAGACCGAACTAGCAGTTGGGGGTGGGGGGGGGCAAAGCCAACACGTAGCAAAAATTAAAGCAATTATTCAAAGCAATGAAGGATGGTTTTACTTAGCAAAAAAAAGCTTTATTATGGAAATATGAAGTTTCTCATGAGAGGGGGGTACTTCTTGATTAAGGCCAGATGGGGCATCAGGGGTTCCAGAGATGCTTTGTTGGGGCCTGGCCTAAAAAAAGGTTGGGAACCCCTGGTTTATATGTATTCCGAGCTACAGAACGGGCTCATATTTGCATTTGAAGCATTTTAGTGCAAACCACGTTTCTTTATGTCAACTGGTTGATTTTCTGTTACTTTTTATGTGCCATGGATATTTAAATGTGTCATGGACATTTCGCCCACCCTGTACAATGGTGAAGTCAGCAAACATGGGCTATACGCAGGATATTTACGGTAATAAACGTTCTTTTCATTTCAGTAAAACATTTCATAGAAGAAATATCATAACTTTGTTGAAAATATCGGATTCCACAGTCTCTACACTCCAATTCATTTCCAAACGAAATGAAAAATATTTATCCTTGCCTTCCATAAAATATATAAAATTATAGGAAAGTTTATATACATTAAAATTATTATTTTTTAATTATTTTCTAAATTAAGAATGTATTAGAATAAACAGAATTTTTTTAATTTCGTTCAAATCTTTTAATCGTTTAGTTTAATTTTTTTTATAAATGTTATAGTTTTATATTTTTATGATGATAACTAGTTATATTATAACTGGCTGTCTTTACATAATGAAATAAAACAACTGACCAAATTTCATATTTATAACTACAGCGGTTCCGGCTCGGCAATAATGAATCAGTGAACACTGTCAGTCAGGACATGCCATTTCATGTAAAGGGTGTCTTGAAAGTACTTAAGCGGCCTTTATTTCATAAACTGTCCGTCATGAGGATGGTTTCAATAAAAAAAAACATGCTCAAAAGGCATTCAAAAATTACCTTGTATCAGTTTTGGGAGTGGAAATTCAGTGCCACAAAATAGAATAATCTAATTTTTTACACGGTCCCCGCGTCCTCTAACTTCTCGTTAGAAAGTTGTTGCCCTGTCTCTCCTGAGGACAACAAAATATCCAAGTTTTTAAGTGCATTATTTTCTGAGATATTCGAATTCAAAATCGATAAAAAGTCGGGAATGGACAACATAATGAGGGGAAGCGGCATTCTCCGTACGTTTCTGCTGTCCTTTGATATTTATATGAAATATTATAAAATAATATAATGATAACGATAACGAAATAATAATATAATGATTATATTATATTAAAAAGGATATACTATATATTATATTACTTCATAAATAATATATTATAAATTTTATGTCACATAATTTTTTATTTTATATTCTATATTGAATACTTTCAAATATATTATTATTATTATTTGTCTTCGTTACTTGTTTTCACCGTAACTACTTTGTGGAGAATAATTATGAATAAAATTAACCGTTATACTGATTTTATCTTTAATTTCAATACGAAAGAAAAGTAACTGATTTATACAAGATTGCTATATTTTAGACTTATTTTATTTGACAGATTATTAATATATTGATTATTTATAATGAATTAAATTAAACAAATATATCTCATTAAAATTACATAAATAGTAAAATACTTTCGTACCGTAAGGATTAATTATAAAAAATCCTAGTTTCAGTTTTCATGATAAAATACAATCCTAAAAGAATACCAATAACTTATGAATTTCCAACTTTTTTCAAATTCATATATTTCTTTTATAAAACCATTCATTTTTTCCAAAAAAGACATATTTCTTAATTTTCCAATAAATTTAATTGAAAAATATTAGTTTTTTCCCCTACTTGAAAACAGTAAATAAAACATCGAATGTATAAAAATAAAAAATATATATATAAAATCATATATATATCATTATTATGTAAATTTTTACATTAAAATGCATGTGGATTCCCTGTTATCATAAAAGTAAAAAAAAAATCTACAAAGCCGTATCAAATACGACGTTACATATTTGAAATGAACCTCCTTCTTTTTTTCTCCAAATAATACTTTGGTAACGTACCTTTAAAAATTACATGCCACATAAAACTTTTTATCGTATTTTTTTCCTAGTTATTAATTCATATATTTTGCATGGGGGTGGGTTCATAAATTTCATGCTGTTAAATTAACAAGAAATATTTTTCTTTTTCGAAAATGTAATGTTTTGTTATTTTTAATTCTGAGATCATAATTATAAGAACGGGAAGGAAAGAAATATAGAAATAATTAATAAAAAAAGCGGTTCTTACTGTATTATATGTACTCGGTTTCGGTCCCCGGGAAGATACTAATCTCAAAACTAGATAGATTTATTCACCTTTAGCATTAAAATGGTAATAAGACTAAGGAAGGGAAAACTTTTCTTATCTCCCGGTGGAAGATAAGAAAGCAACGGAAATGACATAGAGTGGTAGAGGGGAAAAATTTATACACTGTATAACAAAACGCATGAATTATTCATGTGTTTACGTAAAAAAAAGTGGTTTTTCAAAATTAATGGAATGCAAGAAAATATTATGAAAGCTGAAAATGTAAAGAAAGTTTACTTAGAAATGCAAAATATTTAAAAAAAAATGTTCTATTTTTTGAAATTTTTTATACATACTTGACTTGTATTTCCTTGAAGAAATCTTGAAAGTGAATCTTGATCATCTTATTTCAAAGCAAAGGACCTGAATTAGAATTCATAATGAAAACATTCATTGGATTCTGGGTAATTTTTTTTTACCGAGCCCTTTTATCAAATTTTATCGTCAAGAAATCCTGTTTCTTTCATTATAAAGGTAATAGTACGTATTATAAGTAGAATTTTCTATCAAGTGTGGTTTCTGAATTACAATTTCTGTGGTATCAAGACGATCCGGGACTGTAAGCTTATGGTTTCTATAATTTAAAGTACCCTGTTTGGTTTATCTACAGCATAAACTTCTCATCAGAAAGCTATGGAACTTTGTTAACAGAGAGGAAGAGATAGATAAATTTTACGAATACATGGTTTATAAAGAAATTTCAGGAAATTTCCAAGTGCTGAATCCTTCATTTAGTAAAAGATTTTTACCAACAGAGCCGATTTTCATAAGATGAACGTCATATTCACTAGTGAAGAAAAGGTGGAGAGACATATTTTTCGAATGAGATTAGCTACCTAGTAAAAAAGCGTCGATTATCACATTATTGCAAAAATTATCCTGTGTTTTACCTTTTGTATACTGAAACACTCTTCAATGATGAACTGGCTGACTTTTTTCCTTTGGAAATCTGTCTAGATTTCTTCCACTTTTCCATTTCCTTCATTGTGAGAGGGTCTTAAAGATTCATAACTTACTGAAGAATAGTCTACCTATAGACAGAACAGAAAAAAGGCTATCTTCAACCTTTTATGACCTAATTGTTTGGACATTTAAAAACAAAATTCTATTACTTTTTTTCCGTCTTCATATAAATACAAATACAAAGGCCACCACAGACAAAATGTGACTGAAAAAAGATGCTCATACTCATATGTGGTTGTCGAATATATATCTAAACTACACAGGATCTTTATAATTAAAGTTCCACTTTGAAATGGCCATAAAAGAAAAACTACTAGACAAAATGTTATCAAACTTGGTAATAGCTTGTAGGAGGTCATAGGATTCAATTTCCCGTAAAAAAATAATAAAAATTCAACACCTCATCACCAGTGGGGAATGGTACTGAAAACCGATTAAAAAAATTTTAAACCAATGTCTTATATCGTTTAACGATATTGTATACAGCACTATTCCCCACTGGTGGTGAGTTTTTGAACTTTTTTTTTGCGCAAAATTAAATCCCATGACCTCCTGTAAACTATTACCAAGTTTGGCAACATTTTGACCAGTTTCACCAGTAGTTTTTCTTTTACGGCCATTTCAAAGTGGAACTTCAATTACAATCACCCTGCATATCAAAACATCAGCAGTCCCCAATAAGAACTATTAAAAACCAATAATTATGATAATAATATTAATATACATACAGCTCATAAAAAATTATGATTGTATCATCTAAGTATGGATAGCTTCTCGATTTATCCCAATATGTTTATCGTATTTCTTTTTAAACTTGCCAATTGTGTTAAAATTCACAACCCCCAGAAGTAAGCTTATCCATTTATTCGCAACCCTATTAGAGGAAAAATTCTCTGTGACACCATAACCTAGAATTGTCCCTTATCAATCGATGCTGATGTTCCTTTCTCGAAGCAGTTCACTGATGATGTATTTAATAACTAATGTTGCGTGCTGTGGCAATGTATAACAACTATGGTTCATTTTATCCATCCCGTTGAAAATTTTAGGACCAACAAAACATGATTATCCAAATTTTTTATGAGAAATACGTTTCTCTCAGTGTTGGAATTCTATAATGATTCTAATTGCCATTCCAAAATGAAAATTTTGGGAGCAAATGTTCAACGTGTATGTACAGTCATTCTTAATACAAAAATATAATTTGTGTGCATCATTCCCATCATGTGAGAAATAAAAATCATTATTAGTATCATTCAAATACGCACAATAAATGCCAACTATAATTCGAGAAAGTTTCACAGGTGGTCGGAAATCAGAATGATAATATGCATATCAACAGAGAGAATGAAGTTGAGGTTCTTAACAACAGATCGCGATGGAACAGGAGATTTTGCAACTTATTGCCAATGAATGAAACTATTACCAGTTCTTAGCCGTACAGGTACCTCGTACATAGTTCCTAAGCGGAATTTATAACAAATTGACACATGCCGAAATGTGTGTTCTAGGTGTATGTGTGGGACCTTACGTATTTATGTTGTCAGAATTATGCTTGTTTCGTGTTCTGCTGGTGCTGTCATCATCTTCCAAACTTGCTCCCTTCTATGAACCGTGCCCCCTCGCGGTTAGTTAGTCTCCCAAATTCTGAAGTAAAGATGGTGAAATGCTTGAATTTCTATTCTATGTAAATATCAGGTTGGGGGTCTGCTTATAATTTGCGGAGAGACAAAGAATGAAGCTGTAATATGCGGTGCGAATTAATGCCATTGTCCACGAAGAATAGGCTGGTGAAGGAAAAAAACCTTGAAGATCCCAACTGGAATCACCAAGGCGTAATAGGTTAATCATAGAATCATAAAAACCCTGTATATCATGCAGGGTATAACCCTATAATCAACCTATAATACATTCTATAATCAACATATAATACACCCTATAATCAACCTATAATACATTCTATAATCAACATATAATACACCCTATAATCAACCTATAATACACCCTATAATCAACAGTGTTTTTTTTTTACCAACGACACTTGGGTATTATGAGTAATGTCCGGGAAAAGCGAAGTGATAATTATTTTAGTGCTTATCAAATTTACCAAGCACGCTTATGTATTATGCCTATTCACCGGTAAAAGTGATAAATTTATCGAACTTGCCGAGACGATTGGTAAGCATGTTTAATAACCGATTTATCATATTTACCGAAAAATATACATAACAACAAGGACTCACTCCTTCTCTTTCGGCGACAATCATGAAAAAATATCACGAACGACTAGGCATTTGTGATCTATTAAATGACATAAATGACCAATTTCGATTTATCTAACCTGAGATTTTGCATACACTCATAGCCTTGACTACATTTAGTCATGTACATCATCTGCAGCTGAACAGAGGCGGAAAACATTCATCACGGTATTTTTTTCCCAGCTGTTTTGGATGTTGCTTGGGCAGCGGAACGGCAAATATTTGACTACACAGGAAACGTAACAGACGCGTTGAATTTTCTCTCATCATAAATGATTAGAAGTTCCCAATTCCAACTTAAAAAAAAAACAACTATAAATTTGATGAGAAATAATAATTACTGTCACAGAAAAAAATAATGATTAAGGTAACGTTAATTAAAATCACAAGAAGGTCGCTATAAGTAGATTATTTGATTTATATTTTTCATTTATACCCTCGTAAACACTGATTAGAATTCCTCGATACCATAATAGAAACAAAAATGTCTCACTCACGCACGCACGTTGAGAATTTCATTTTGTCGGTCCATCGCAAAAAAAAACGACATAAATCTGGAAAAATCTCGTTTTAACAGTGGAGACATTTTTTTTTCTTGGTTTTATTCCCCAAGACATTTTTTTTGTTGCTATCCTCCGTAAAAACTGTATTTATGAGCTTATTCACGCGATTATAATTGTGCGAAAACCACCACGTGTGTGTGTGTGTGTGTGAGACCGAAGGTAATATCGCTCGCTCCGACGAAGAATGCGGTCTGTAATTTAGGCGAAAAAGCAATTCACCTTCATGTCTCGTTCAATCTTACCACCTTCCGTTTCCTTTTAAGTATGCGCGCTTCCCGATTTTCCAAGGAAAAAATAAAATAAGACGGATATAAGGAGAAGGGAAAAAAAAAACGATTGTTCTTTAGTAGTTTGTATGTATACGTGAATGTGGTAAGGGTTAAAAACTGTGTGTGAGCATCATTTACGAGAAAAAAGTAAAACCTTGAGAAGTATATACGATAAGAAAACTGAAAGAAAGAAAGAAGAATAAGAAAAAAATTAAGGAAAACCCTCTCTCCGTGCTGTTTTCCTAAGAAAAAGGTAATTTAGTTCTTCTTCCTTTAGATGATCTTTTTCGTGCGAGGTATGAAAAATACAATTTTCTTTTTTTAGCGTTTTTTTTTTTTCTTTTTCGGTAGTATAGAACGTGTTTAGTCGTTCCTCTTTCTTTCTAGGAAAAAAAATTTCTATATTTATGATATGATCATAGAGCCCTGAAAATACCTCTTTCATTACCTTTTATTTTAGCCGTATAAGGGGGGGATTATCATCCTATATGAGCATTTCTTGGTTATGATGTTCGCATGGGAATTGGTTGTTTGTTATTCAATGAAGCAATATTGATGTATTATTACTAATGAATTTGGTCGGTTTAAGTCGTGATTCCGAGCTTGGGGTGATTTGATTTGAAATTGGAGCGATCAGGGTTTATGAAAATTCACATTTAATGAAATATTCTCAGAATTAATGAAAATTCACATTTAATGAAATATTCTCAGAATTAATAAAAATTCATATTTAATGAAAAATTCTCAGAATTAATTAAAATTCTCAGAATTAATTAAAATTCTCAGAATTAATTAAAATTCATATTTATGAAAAATTCTCAGAATTAATTAAAATTCATATTTATGAAAAATTCTCAGAATTAATTAAAATTCATATTTAATGAAAAATTCTCAGAATTAATGAAATACTGAAAAAATTCTTAGAATTAATGAACATTTATATTTGATGAAAGAATTCTCGACCTTCCGTTTTCCCTCTGTGAATTTCACAGAATTAACGACAATTCATATTCAATGGAAAATTCACAGAATCGATGACAATTCATATTCAATGGAAAATTCACAGAATCGATGACAATTGATATTCACTGAAAAATTCACAGATTTAATGATAATTCGTATTCGGTGAAAAAAATGATCCTAGATTAACTAAAATTATCCAATAGTGTAGGGCTTCCTATTTGACTCGGAGCCCTGACCTCATTGTGTACAACAGTTTAGACGTCAATGTGAATTGACAGCAGGTATGACTTGTTGGCTATACTGGGGATCATGAAAATTTTTTTAGTTTGGCCCGCCCTGCCTGAAAGGTGCCAAAACTCTTGCTTTGGACTAGGTAAATAGTCTTTTGGGCTTCCACTAAGTAGAGCGGAGTTCCTTTTTCGAATAATAAGAACGATACGTCACGGAATAGAGACAAGTATCTTGCCGGGGCTTACTTTTATTTGTGGGGGGAGGGGGCACAAGGCTATTTTGAGGTTTAAGGGGAGTACAGTCTATCGCTGCTAAGGAATTCTAAGTTTTTAACCTGGAAAAAAACATTTCAAAATCACGGAAATTGAATAAAACAGTATTTCTTTTTTTTATATTTAACTTTTTTTTAATAGGTGATATAAAGCACTTAATCAAGTATTCTTGGTCGTAGAATGTGCGGTCTAATCGCAATAGCACAGGTGGTAGAAGGTTTTTTTTTTGTTAGAGAGAACTCAACAGCACTTCACCAAAGACAAATATACTGTATTTTCTCGACGGATTCACTGCGGTATAAGCTGTCAACCATTCGAGGGTGCATATGCAGTTCAGGTGTGGATTGGAGTTTGTTTTTCATTGGTGAAGGATCATCAAGGTTATGCTGGACCAAACAATGATCAAGCGGTATAGTGGCTTGGGGTAGAATTTGCGTTACCCGGGTTGCAACATGTGAGGGGGCCTATCACAATACAACCCCCTGCGCTGACTTGGAATGGTTGATTGCACTTATTGCAGCAAATTCGTCAGAAAAATATGGTACTATTTACTTTTGGTGAGATGCTATTGTGCACTTTCTAAAAACATTTTCCATTGCCTTTGCTATTGCGATTCAACCGCACATTCTATGACCGAAAAAACTTGTTTAGAAGGCTTTTAAACTTTGTACCATGAATTTAGAATTATCCTTCCTCCCTGTATGTAGGAAAATACGGCGCTATGAAATTGCGAAAACTCAAAGAATAACGAAAAAGTAACAAAGCGAGACATCCTATCGTATAAATTAAATTTTATTTACGATCTTTGTTTCCAACTGAAAAGTTTCAAATTCAGAGCGAGATAGAAATCATCAAAAAATCCAAAAATTATTTTCATTTCTCATAAAATAAAAATGTCTGAAATATTTTCTTTCATATTTTTATGAAAATAGTAGCTACGGCAATGCTTCTCCCGCCCCACCTCAACTTCCAATTAGTTCATCCGAAAGCATTAAAATTTTTATACCGTGTACAAATCTAAACTGGGATACAGAACCGAGATAAAACTTTGTGTATGAGCGATGTGGACCTTATCTGTAGAGACTGGAACGAAACTTGCGTGGTACATGGAGAGCGGAGGACGGAGAGACGGCCGACATTTCTGATGTAGAATCCGATGGAAAAAACCAAAGAGTAAAAGACACACACACGATGATAACGGAATTTCTTTGTTTGTTCCAGACACTCATAAATTTTTAGTCTAGTATATATACGTACAGTACATCTAGATTTTTTTCTTTTTTTTTTGGACGTGGATGGCAGGAGATGATGTTCACATTCCTCTTTCCCGTTCCCAGAACATGAAAAAAGATCATCCCGAAAACAAAAAAAAAAAGAACCTACAGTTTATTATTAGTGTTACAGAAAAGAGATGAGGAATGGACATCTCTCTCACAGTATTTTCCATGCAGCACATGGTAGTATATATTTTTGTTTTCGACATGGAGAGGATAAAATATTAAAACGGGAATCGCTACGACGATGATGATGGTAGTAGTGATGGTTACGTTATAGTCTTATAGTCTGTCACAAGTACCAAAAAGTATTCGTAGTATTTCGGTATACTTTTTTCTTTTTTTCAAATTTATGGACGATGATGAATGGTCATCTCATGGTCAGAGAAATGTTTATTTATTTATTATTTTTCTTAGAAATATCGGATACAGAAATATTTCTCCTCCATTAATTCCTTTGATTCTAGGATTTCTTTTCAGCTAAGGACATTATGGATATCCCTGAAAATACATTTTCTTCTATACGGCTGCATTCGGCTTTTTATGCATAAAGAATTTATTTTCGAATAAAGTGATGTGCATTCCGGACTAAACTGACAACATTCTGTTTTGAATGCTATTAAATGTGTTTTTTTTATGTTTAATCGTATTTTTTTCGTGGATTTTCGCTTTCGTACAAAACATTTTGAGAATTTCTGGAATCTAAGTTTCTTTCTTTTGGGGAGATTTTTGTGAGAATGAAGTTCTTCTATTTCGTTCTAAATGACATTTAAAGTGAAATTAAAATAATTATTTCACGAATAATTGCATATAGTTAATTTTTTTTTCAAATAGCAAGCCTTGGGATTTAGCTGAGAAAATTGAAAAATTAAGGAAATATTGGATATCTTTGGTGACAAAAAATGTGTCTGAAGTAGAAAGATTACGAGGTATTTTTTGTAATTTTATTAGTTATGATTAGAGATACGTAAATTTTGCAAATAAAAAATGGAAATTTCGCAAAAAATAGTTTTGAAATCGGAAATTTCGCATTTATTCTAAAAAAAAACACCCCTTCAAATCAAAAACTTTGCATTTGTTCGCTAAAAATGACTCAATTTTTTTGAAGAATAAGTACTGCTATTTTTTAAATTTAATTAATAGCTACCCCTCTGAAAATTTGAAGCACCAACATTTTTTTTTGCATTTTGAAGTCTAATAGTACTATTAATTAACAGGATATGCAACTCGTAAACATTCCTCAGAGAAATTACTACAAATTGGTACAAGCAAGAACATGCTGTGTGTATATGCGTGGCCCTAACACATTTATGTTGCCGAAGTTTCAGCTTATACTGATGGCATTTGAATTCTGCATGACATAACCAAAAGTGTCTGTTGGTTTACCACTAGAAGTAGCTGTCTGTAAATCAGACCGTTTCTCCGATCCCGTGTCACGTCATCATAAAATCATTTTTCGGAAAGGCTTCGAGTAATAAATTTGGGTACAAAGATGGCACTGGTGTTGTTGAGGCTTCAGACGTCCAAAATATCAATATCCTGATAGGCTTCAGTCGTAGCGTTAGATGGCATGCGTATGAAGTCAATTTAGTTATCATCTGCTCTCTTTAGCATCATTGTCCTTTTTTCAATCCACTATTTGTATTTGGTGATATTTCTCTGTATTTTTCCAAAAATGAACTTACTTTGGCGCTCAAAAGGTTTCAAGACCATTTACGTACCCCCCAAGACTTACGCGAATGGGTAGTTTCGTAGTTCCAAATTTTCAATTAGTTCCATAATTTTCTTAGGCCAGTGTGTACCTGCCTTACAGTACTCAGAAATAAAAGCCAACCGAATACATTATTTATAAGACTTAGAACATCATTTTCAAAACTGAAGGAAGATTAAATGAATCAGGCATCGCATATTTTGCGAAAAAATCACATGCGAAAAGGTTATTTGGTTTTTGCACGAGAATATTGACTTTTAAGCACATAATGACACTAGGCGTGTTATACTAAGCAAAATTATCACCATTTTTTTTGTTTTTAAAACTGAAAATTATCGATACTTCACGGAAAACTTGTAAAAAATCAAATTTTTGCAGTTATTCGTCAAAATTCACAAATTTCTCATTTATCGCATTTATTTCGCATCTATTTCGTAAATACGAAATTAACGTATCCCTACTTACGGAGACATATGACAAACCAATTTAACTCAAATAACTCAGGCAACATAAATAATTCATCCCCCCCCCATAAACACTCACAATACACGTTCCGGTATGTGCCGATTCATTAGAAATTCCCACAGAGGAAATTTCACGAGGTACATATACGATTTAGTAGTAGTTGTTAGTCGCATCTTTAGATTATTTCATTGTTATTTGCATCATTTTTCATTAGTAAATAAGAGAAATATCGATTTTTAAATGATTCACGAACACATACAATTCGTGAACATTTTAAAATTCATGAAAATTAAAAGAATTGGTATATTTGAATGCGGTTGGCGAAAAATTTATTTTCACGGAGAAGGATTTGTTTTGATACGGAAAAAAATCAGTTTGCATTTTTGTCTATAGATGGTGCTGCACAGAAAAAAAAATTCATACGGAATATGCAAATCAGATATATATAAATGCAGGGTGTATGATTAGCAGCTAATCCCTGAATTTTCCTGTTGCTGGTGCTTTCGTAAGGTTTTCATTGTGATGTTGATATTGGTGAGTAAAATACCATTGGTGGAGTTGTGTTTTACCTCAACTACGAATCGCCGACTCAAGCTTCACGAACGTTCCGGACACAGAAGAAATTAAAGAAAGGTTCAGGTTCGTGCAGCGTCTTCTATCGGCAAAATCTGAACAAACTATTTTTTTACGTCGTGAGGATGAGTTTTCGCAAATATGGAATTCAAATTATCCCGATCCCTTCGGATTTTATTTTTTTTTTAAATTACTAAACTATGTACGGTTTATGGGGCAACCTGATTAGATATTAGTATCATTATGTTTCGTAGTGACAATATCTGTATTGTTATTAGGGATACGTTAATTTCGTATTACGAAATAACCGCGATAAATGCGAAATTTGTCAGTTTTGACGAATAAATGCTAAAATTTGATTTTTTTTACTACTTTTTTAGCGAAATCTAGGTAATTTACACTTTTTCAAGTGGGGAAAGTCGTAATTTTGGTCAGTACTTGACAGAGCGTGCTTTAAAGGGAAACTACAAGCGTCACTTCTTTCCCCCCCCCCCGACATTTTGTTAGACGTGAATACAGTGGAGTTCGGTTATAACATAGCCTCTAGGGGATTCGAGAAGTGTTTGTAATAATTGATGTGTATGCTATAAGCGAGGCGTTGAAATTAGCTTGCGTAGCAATAGCATATATGCATTTTTGAGATTGTCGTGGACAAAATAAGCTTATGCGACACATAATTGAAATGCGTAATATTATAATAAATAATATTACAGTAAATATTAAAACTATATTTTACAAATATAGTTTTTGACTGATATCTGAAAAGTTTTGAAAATTTATTATTATTTTTTTGAGTTTATGCAAACCGTTTTTCCCTTTGAAGTTGACAGTATTGTACAATTTTAAAATTTAGAAAGAATAACTCCTCTGTGATGTTTATGAATTGTATGTCACCAATCAATAATACACTTGAATTAGCAGAGCTTTTCTACAGTGACTAAACTGATTTACAACAATTGTTCTTTAATCACCGCCACCAGTAAAAAGATCACAAAGTAATAAAAACAAGTAAAACTGCAATAATTCGAAAAGCACAGACGATACAGTTTTACACAGAAAGACAGGATTTCATTAAATTCCAAAACTTTTATTGCCAAAATAGTTGCATTTATCATCGCCAGGTTGCGCTCAAGTCCCATATTCCATGCCATATGTTGAGAAATATAACTATTCCGGCAATGAAAAAAATATTGTTCATTTATTATTAATTATTGCCTTATTTAGGTCTTTCAGTACGAAAACGTCGATATCACGCGCATACAATAAATATTGTGTGAAAAAGTCTGTTTTTGACAATTTTTTCGTGGTTTTTTTTTGCAGTATGTTATATCCGAATTATTTTCTTGGTTAAGACCATTCTTTTGGTTTGTTATATCCAAAGGGATTTTGGATTATTCAACTTTAAGCAGGGTATGTTATAACAGAGGTAAAAATATATAGACGTGAATGTGCCAAATTTTAGGGATTTCACATCCGTATGTTATATCCATGGTTTATGTCATATCCAGATTATGCTATTAAGTGTACTCGACTGTATATGCAACTTTTTGGAATTTCGGGAAAGGGTGCTACAAAAGCATTTGAAATATAAGGTTAAATTTTAAATTAGGAGAAAGTAGAGATATATTACTACAATGTGATTTCAACTAAGTACGTTAACACTTTCCAGTAGTACGGCCGGTTCTTTTTGTTTTTTTTGTGATTGGAAATTTGTTACTGCGAATAAATCCCAAATTTATGATCTGAATGTTTTTTGCGAATAAATGCGAAATTTCTGATTTTTAAATATATATATATATGAACGAGCATTATAGTTATAGTATCATGCGTAACAAAAGTATATAGATAAAATTTAAAAAAAACCTGTTTACTGGAGGTTTAATTTGGTTTAAATATAATTGAAAATAATTATTCGGTTCAAAAATAATTTAAAATTATAATAAACAACTTTGATGAGAAAAATTTATGAATATTATGGTAAGGATAAAAAAAAATTATTTCATTAAAACTATTTTTTATGAGATTTCAAAACTGGTGATGAAATTTTTAATTAAAAATAAAAATTATTAGTTTCAATAATTTTATTAAAAATTAATAATTACCATCAAATCGCTAAAATGCATGAAACCTTCCATCCATGTATATAAAGAAAAATGTTTGTGTGTGTGTGTGTAATATTCATGCAAATCTAGTTTTAATCCGATCTTGATGAAATTTTCAAACTTTACCTTCAAAACATGAGGAAGGTCTGCATAAAATTTCAAAGAAACACCCTCCCCACGTAAGGTTACCAGACTAGGAAACTGACAATGGAGGACGCCTGCACGCGCATCCTTAGTGAAATACTTCCCCCAATTTTTTACAACAGCAACAGATGGCGCCACTATTCTGAGTGATAAAACCGGTCACAATAATTATTCCCAACTAAAACAGAACTGTAAAAAAAAAAAAATTCTGGACATTTTTGGTGGCTATTGGTCAATGTAAAAAATGCCCATGCATTAATGAAGATATTATGTTTCAAAGTAAAAAATAAATATAAGTAACCTCAAAAGGAGGACAAAAAGACAAATTTTCCAAATATAGTGGGACGCTTGAAATGATATAAAAAAAGATGACGTCTGATCCATCTTAGGCTCACGTCGCCGTTGCTGCGTTCCCACTGTCAGTGAAGAACATACAAACTAAGCAAGAAATTTATATGTATATATTTACAAAAAAGTAACTATTGATATTTCTACATAGTTTCATGTCGCCCGTAAAGCCCGAGCAACGCCGGGTACTTCATCTAGTACATTTACATAATAACAGAATAAATTAATAATGAAATATTTATGAAATAAGTATGTATTATTAAAATGAGCCTATTAATGAATATGCATTTTTCATGCAAATATTTTTCGATGCGATACGATATTAACAATTACTCAGCGAGAATTAAATTTTCATAAAGTTCAGTGAGATTTAAATTGTGGGAATTTCTTAAAACTATAATGCCAAAGCAAACAAAATTTTTGCTTACACATTTCGAATACCGTTACAATTCATAAAATTTTTCTTCTTCCAGTAGCCAAGTATTAAAAAAACTGTTCAGTATTCTCAGAAAATTACGCGATTGAATTGCAAATTTGAAATTTCTTTCTTCCTCTTTTTTTTTTTGTTCCCCCTGATAGTATTGTCCCAGAGCTACGTCCAAAATACCAGAGATTAGAAAAATTTCTATCCACATGTGAAAATGAAAAATGAAAAAATTATTCCCAGAAAAAGAAATAAATACTCTTATAGTAGTGATTCCCAAGAAATATATAAGAATGAATCTAACAATTGAAAAATGGAGCTATTTTCGTATTCTCGCCTTCGACGGTGCGAAGAAGATTGTGGCAAGCAATCAGTAGAAGTACACACACACACACACACAACAGGATTCAATATATTAAATTTTTCCTCCTTCGAAATTTTTCCTCTTCTGTTTTGTGGGCGACGCGGAGAAAAACATATACAAAAGAATATGGAAAAGAAGGAGTCGGGAAAAAACAAAATCTTACGAAGACTCGGCTTCTTCTCGGTGATTTATATTAGAGACGGCAAATCCATGTCGGAAAATATTCTTTTATACATATACATATATATAAATTTCCCTATCCTACAATTGACGGTGTGAGAGTTCTCTTGAAAAAAAAATGCGATTAAGTTTTCGGTCTCACCGAGATTTATACAAGTAATGCTTCATTATATTGCTTCGAATATAAATGACGGGATTTTCACATTTGTACTTTCAAGGATTTTTAGAAACTTTTTTTAATATTTCCAGAACGCACTTTAATCATGTTGAGGAAATTTAATTTTTTTTATATGTTTGTATGGTGTTTGTAATATTTCATATTTTCTAGGTTTTATTCATGGGAAATTTGATTCAAAGATATAAATAAGGAAAAGGAGTAATATGTAATAATGAACGGATAAATTTTAGTATCAATGTGGGTTTGATTTATGTGAGTCTTTGGTTGAAATACGTTGTTTATACAAGTTTTCGTATTGGATAAAATGAAAGAGACGTGTAATTTATTCGATTTCAAGGAAATGCGAAAATTTTACGTATGCATTCATTGAACGTGACAAGCTTCTTGTTTTATGAATTAGAAATCAGAAATTGCTATATACCGTTTGTAAAAAAATTTTATGGACTATATATATAGGATGGATTCCAAAACGTTCCTATAGTTCATCGAATGCTGTTGAGAATTTCTGCAAAACTGCTCAGAAGTTGACTGGCGGAGTCCTGAATATCCTAACCTAAGCCCCATCTTGATGCTTCCATGCCACGTGTTACCGACAGCTGCCCTTCACCCGCAAGAATAAAAAAAAACCCCGTTTTTAGAAATATTTTTACAAGAAATGAGGAGAACGTCTTGAAAATACTTGAAAATTGTACAATTCAGCGCATTTTAGGTAGAAATTTCTTTTAACTGAGTCGATATTGGTTGTTTCATCAATTGAAATAGGATATTTTTCATGCTATGCATGTAAAAACCAAAATTGGAACGAGATGGTCCTTGCACAATGTTTCTTAATTCCAGTGAATAGGATAGTTGCGACGCATAATAGTCATCTAATAGTAATCTACTGGAGACAGTGCGGCAAATGTGAAGGAATGTGCTTTGCAATAACTTTTCTTTTCCCAAGAACATTGTCGATTCTATGCCCTTAGTTATTACAGAAACCACCCAGTTCCTTTACAATAAATCTGTTAGTCAAATGACGAATTTTTAATTAAAACTTTGCACTTATTCAACTTGTACATGATACTTCAAAGCATTTAGAGCGATGAATCTTTTGCACATAGCCCAAAAAACAAGACCAAAAGGTGTATTTTGGAACGGAGTATTGTATAACATTAATTTTGTTTTAACATTTTGTTAATGATGTTTGATACAGATTTATTTTTGGAAATGAAATGAAATGTTGGATTTGTAATTTAATTTATTATGTGTTTTACAATGAATTATAAATGGAAATCATACGCTGTATATATTACGGTAAATCTGATAAATAGGTTATTATACATAATGACCGGGTATTATGCGTACTTACTAATCATCTTGGTAAGTCCGATAAATTTATCACTTTTACCCGCTAATATGAATAATACCAAGTGTCGTTGGTAAATTTGATAAATACTTGAAATTTATCTCTTTCACCTGTGATTATGCATAATACTTTAGTTTAATTGGTGAGTTTTATAAATTTCAAATGAGTCTAGTATATGTGATAAATATATTAGTTAAACCCCCTTGTAATGATAATACATTTTGCGATCGTACCCCGATATAATGATACGATTATGTGCGTGAATTATCATGTAATATCATATAGTGTGATTTATCATGTTTACCAACGACACGACGCTTGGGTATTATGCACAATCATCGGTGAAAGTGATGCATTTAGGAAAATAATTTATCAACCTTACCAAAATGTTCGGACGATCATGTATAATAACCACTTTTATCACATTTACGGTGACATATATATTATTATCAGAGATTCTCTGTTAAAGTTTTGAGTGAAAACCTGGATAGTGTGTGTCTTATGGACGGTAGTTTAATTTTTTCATAGACGTGTGAAATAAACTGTAGTGTAGCCGGAAAAAATGTCGCGGATTAGTTAAAAAGAACCACATAAACGTCGAACTTGTGCGTACTCCTAATGATACTGATTAATACTAATTTTCAGGTAAAAAAGTGCATTTTGAATCTTGTTGTGTTAGAGATACTGACGATATTAGAAAAATCTTCAAAAGTAGAACCAAAAATGTTCGAGCCAAAAAAAAGTTCCACCGGGTGTTTATTATGCAGTACATGAAAATATAACTCACAAGCCAGTGTTTGGAATAGAAAAATTGTCGGTACAAAGAGAAGGAAAAAGGGCAATATCTAGAGAAATTCAAAGCCCTGACGTGATATTGGGTGGAGGCTGAGTAAAGTTGTCTCTGGTACGTAAAGAAAATAGAGAAATTGCTTCATGTCACTGAAAAAAAAAAGTCACCTGTAAAATGTCAGAATGATAGGGAAAAATAAAGAAAAGAGGATGCCACATCAAAAAAGCATGGAAATGAAAATAAAGCGCGACACACACAGTAATATATATCTAAAAAACCGTAAGGCCCAAATAGCAACATAGCCCGAAGATGTTTTTTGCTCAAAGAATTCGACAGCAGCTAGACAGGCTCATACAAAAAAAAAAAAAAAAAAACACGTAGAAGACGTTTCCACTTTCTATAAGTAGTTCTTACGATGATGTTTTTTCGTCGCAAGAGTCTTCTTCGGAACGGTTTTATGGTGAGACCAAAGCAATTTTTACTCTTCCTCAATTTCCAGTTAGACCAAGCAACGAAAAAGACAACTTTTTTCCAATTTGTCTTTTTTTTGTTATTCGGCATAAGATTCTTTTATTGCGCTTAGCCGAAAATAGAAAAGGTGATGCGAAGGAGTCCCTTTGCGCGACATGAACGATTCCCTTTGCTCGTATCAAACCATTTTATCCAAAACAACGATTTGAGTCTTTCTATGAGAAGTTTAAAGTTATTTCTAAAATGGATATCGCTTGAAAACGCACCGTCTAGGTTTAAAACCAGATAGATCACTCTTGACAAAATTTTGAAGAGAAACAAAAACAAATTAGTTGCATTATTTACAGAAAAATTTTATCTTTTTTTAAGTCTTAAACAAATTTTAGCTTTGCATAAATATTATTTTGAGAGAAAAAATTTATATTGGATCTACTTGGTTTTACAACCAAGCTAAGCTATGAGATCTATCTATTCTTACGTGCATTTTGATCTATATGTTTTTGAAATTGATTTCTTTACTTATCTAGTTTTGCAACCAACTAATACTTTTACATTGCGATATGAGTATCATCCAGCTGCTTTTGAATATTATGACTTCGACTATCTATACTTTCTATAAATAGTTCTTATGATGACGTTTTTCGTTGCAGGAACGTTTTTATTTCTCCAGTACAATGCGGAAAATTATAGAATCACCCTGTATACACTGTAGCATAGATTACTAAATAGGGCTCCGCGAGAGCTTCTTTATTTGGGGGCGGGGGATGGGGTTCCACGAACTCAAAACTCCTACAGCACGGAGAGCTTTCAAGGAAAAGCACTTGCTTTTGTTACTGAAATTCGCAAAGTTGTTCTTCATTGGGAATTTCAAAGAAATAGCGACGTGCAAAAAATTCAGACCATTTGGTTGATTAAACTATTCAATTAGGAGTTTATATAGTCATATTTCTGAATTAAGTCGGATTTAACTTGAAACTCCATCTTGATAAACCTTCAAAATGTAAGCATCACGTTAAGCAGAATATTAAAGAAACATACGTGCTCTCTCTCTGTCTCTCTCTCTCTCTTACTACCTCCCTCTTCTCATTTACGTGATCATTTCATCTATATGGTTCCACCAGAATCTAATATTCTACTCAACACAGAAGAAGAAAAAAAATTGTATTCACATTTCTCACGAACGCTAATTATGCAAAAAGCGCGTAATTTAGCTCGCTTTTAATTTCAAATTTCATTCCACTGCATCGTTCAAAAAGGATATGAGCAGAAACACACGGGCTAATGATCCAAGAACATCCCTTGTGCCAGGAGGAAAAAAATGTAGAAAATAGTGAAAAAATAGTGAAAGTATACTCGGTTGGATGAAAATTCTTTTAAAAAATTTTTTGAAATTTTTTTTTAAATTTTTCGCCAGAGCTCGTTTATTAATTACGGTAATTACCGCTCATATTTTACGATCTTGTTAGCTTCTTCATTGCTTTTCCCTGTTTTCTACGAAAATTCTTAGAGGCGTGTATGTCGAATATTTCTGAAAATATTCGTGGAGTATACCATTAAAAAAAAAATGCATTCAGTATTCATAAATGTATATTCATAGGTCACGGACCACACGTTGCCCCGAAGATTTTTATTTATTTATTTATTTATTTATTTAAATACAAACTACAGGCAAAAGCCCAGTTACAGTTTGCATATATGAATACAAGAAAAACATATATATATACAAAATTCAAAGTTTAAAAATATACATCATCAGTATTACTGCATCTCAAAAATCGGTACAATGGAGAATTTTTCAAAATATCAGAATGATATGGAGGAACATAAAAAAGATTACGACATCTAAGATTGATTCGTGGGCAATAAAAAGTAATAAGGTTTAGAATATCAGGTGCATCAATATCAGTGTGAATAATTTTTACAAAAAACCTAGTAAGGGCCCTGAGACGGCGAGTTTCAAGGGAATCATAACAGAACGATGAGCGAAGTATTTCGTTTGATAAGTAGTGACTGATGTTTCTTAAAATATACATAGCGCAAAAACCTGTTTTGAACACGTTCAATTTTAACTATATTAAATAAGCAATGTGGATTCCAAATTATGCTACAGTATTCCGAAACAGATCGAACATAGGAATTGAAAAGTAACAAAATAGTTTCAACATTGTGAAAAAGCTTACTATTACGAATTATAAAACCAAGACTTCTGGATGATTTAGACACTATATAATTAATATGTTGGTTAAACGAAAAAGAACTGTGAAATATAACACCTAAATCCTTCACACAATCAACTCTTAGAAGTAATTGACCATCAATACTGTAATCGTATATAAGTGGAGAATGCCTCCTACTATAGGTAATACATTTACACTTATCAATGTTTAAATACAACTTATTATTTACACACCATAAATTCAGTTTGTTAATAGATTCTTGTAATTTAGCAGCGTCATCAGCATTATTAATAACATGAACAATTTTTACATCATCAGCAAACATTAAGCATTTAGTATCGATACAATCAGGTAAATCATTTATAAATAAAATAAAAAGTAAGGGACCCAAAATCGACCCCTGGTGAACACCAGAAAAACATGCATAAGAAGAGGATTTACAACCATTAAAAATTACTCTCTGAGATCTCCCAGTAAGGTATGACTCAGTCCACTTGAGAAGATGTCCAGAAAAGCCCCAACCCCTGACCTTCTGAAGAAGAAGAATATGATTGATTGAATCGAAAGCCTTTGAGAAATCAGTATAAACAACATCAATTTGCTGCTTATTATCTATAGTTTGAGCTACATCTTGAGAAAATTCGACTAAATTGTTGCGGCCCGCGAACGAAAAAGCTTATATAGTTACAAAATTTTTAAAAATGACGAAAAAAAAATCTCAATGAATGAGTATTAAAGAAAAGCTGAAAGAAGAAATTTAAAATTTACGTATAAAGAACATTTCATAAGTAATGAAAAAATGATTTCATAGTTATTGGAATAAATAATGTCTTTATTAGCGGAAAAAAATTGTTTCGCAATTCATGAAAAAGAAAGGATTATAGCAAGAAATTTTCTCAGAATTTGTGGGAAAACATTATTTTGGTTTTCACGCACATGTAAAATAATGATTAATGAAAAATATTTTCAAAATTATTGAAATTTTTTTTTCATAATTATTGAGAAAATAATGCAAGAACCAATGAGAAAATAATTTCACAGAGTTAATGGAAATACGTAGCCTATTCAATGAAAAAAAAATCATAATTAATGAAAAAAAACCATAATTAATGAAAAAAAAACCATAATTAATGAAAAAAAAACCATAATTAATGAAAAAACAATTTCATAATTCATGAAAAAATAATTTAAAAAAATAGTAAAGATGCAAAGTTTTTTTTTTGATGGAAGAATAATTTCAGATTACATCAAATCTCTCCTCCATTAATGTTGTAAGAGCCCCCTCTTTGACTTGGAGCTCTGGGCTCCGTCGGGCCCATCCATCAAGGCACCACTGTGAATCCAGATAATCTAGAACGCAGTGTGACTTGTTGGCCATTTTGGCTTCATGGAAAATTTTTTTCCAGCAATATCTGAAAGACAAGACCCCTAGTATACGGGGGTGATTCCATAATTATCCTCGCAGCATTTGACATGTGAACCGTTGATCCTGGAGGCATACTTCTCATTAGAAAAAAATATCAAAATTTGATAATTTTTGCCGCACCACGGGCATTTTCTGCGCTCGAGGGCTAATTAGACCGGCACCTACAATTTATTATCGATTCCGAACGGCAGGCTTGTTTTTTATACCCATCGAGAGGCTAGTGCGCTAACCCCCACATGGGGTACTCCCTGCGGTAGCAATATTTTCTGCGGTCGTGTTGCCGTTTCTGTTGTACTCCTGTGTCAGGAAAGTTTTCTGACAAGGACGAACCGGGTATCGAACTCGCGACACCTCTAAACATCCTTTGGTACTTTAGGCTAGTATCTTATCGACCTGGGCTACCGCGATCAAATATCAAAATCATCTGTAAAACTCAGATGCGTCATTCATGTTGCAAAGAGTTGCATAGTCATTAAAATAAATAAATAAAAAATCTATATATAAAATTTACTTTTAAACGCACACCCTTGTACATTTTTGGCATATATAGTAGCAGCTATAAACTTAGAAAATATATATTAGAACTTCTGTGAGTTATGAAAGGTGCTGAACCATGCGGAAGTATTGCATTTTAGAGCATGGAAGACTAAATCAGAAAACTCACATCAACGTTTGAAGTAAAAATGGCTCTTTATAGCTCTAAAAGCACCATCAATCATCTCAGATCTTCATTAGGTCAAAAAAGATCGAGCAAAAATATTTTTTACGAGATAATTTTCCGGTAGATTTCGATATTTTACGGGGGGAAAAAAGAATCTGATTTAGCATTTTTTTTTCTTCTGGTTTTCATCACGCACGGCCTTAAAAGCCGCATCATTCGTATGTAGGTGTTAATGCACTGTATGTAAATAGTTAAGTACTTTTATGGCCCAATAAATCAATGATCCGGAATATATACAACTCTTCTCTCTCTCTCCTCTCTCCGTATCCATTCTCTTCCATGAAAACTTTGCATCTGTCTTTTCACGCGAACTTTTATGCGAAGCTACGTCTTCAAAATATCGATCGGAAGTAAATGTATCCTCCTGGGGAGAAAACTTGGAAACAGTTTTAAATCACGATTCGCTTTTACGCTCCTTCATAAATAGTATTATAATCTGGTTATTGTTATATTATAACAATCAAAAGAATGGCAGCACAATCTTCAAAAAGAATTTCGTTCTTATATGGATGCTATTACATGCACTGGGCCATGTGAGAAGAAAATATCCTTTTGAACTGAAGCATGAATGTTTTTTGAGATAATGGATATACCGAGCTATACACATAAATTCAACCTACATATAAGAGCTCCCCTTTTCCTTTCCAAATACAAATGGTATTCGTAGTGTAGTTACGTATGATATTTCGGTATTTATGGTAATACTAAAAACAAACCGCTTAGCGTTTCCTGGAAATGTACAATGATCTAGAATTCCCGACTGAATGCGCAAGGGAAAACTTTCAATCTCATGAATAAGCTTAGATTCGAATCTGAAAAATGATTGGCCATGATAGGAGCCACTCTTCTCAGTTTGTCGATCATGTAAATATCTAATTGGAAATATTTTATCCCATGAGTATTAGGTGTGCTTAGATGAAAAGATGATAAGAGCTGCAGGAAAACTGCACAGTACATTTCAAAAAAACTAATGTGGCTTTTTTTAAACCCTTAATCTACGTGAATATGTAATTTGAGATCGACTTCTTGTCTGTACAAGCGAAAAAATTTCCTTTATTTTTAACAACAGTCTACAAGTTAATTATTTTTCTTTTATGAGAGACATATGGTACTCCAACTCAGACATTGCATAGATAAAACAGAATCGAAAATAAAGAGAGAATACAGTGCAAGCAAACCTATAAGAGAATGGGTAAGTAATGAAAGAAACCAAACTAACTAACATACAAATTCGCACGTTGTCTTTACGTCATTTTAAGAGCTTCGTTTCCAGAAAGGAATTTAAAGTATCAGGGGATAATTGAGCAGGCGACTAAAGCATAGGGTTCTAATTGGTGTTTTGCGGAACCCTGAGGTTCCATTCTCCCTATCTGGTTGAAACTCATAGCCTACTAGTTTACATACTTTCTCTTGAAAATCGTACTGTCTGATCTTAAATAATCTTGAGTATCTCCAATGCATCCGAGGCCACCCCCGAGTGAGACCATGCGTTAAAAAACGCAAATTCCCCGCTTATCACTTTACAAAATGCTGAAAATCTCCAAAGGTAAAGGAGAAAAAACCATCTTAGAAAGTTAATGTTCATATTCATATACAAATACAAAGGCCACAGCAGCCAAAATGTCCAAAGTAATTGTTGTGTATGGTGAGGTTCATACGAGGATGACACTATGCGTTATTGGGCCTAAGGATATGAGTATGGTTATGAGTGAGGTTCATACTCAATGACATTAGTGATCATCCATGAGGGGTTTTGCGGGCTAATTCCCTCGCCATTCCTCGAATTCTAGTGGTTTCCATGATCAAGTTCTCGAAACTTTGAAAAATTATTTCTTCGGTATCTCAGGTCATATCCATTCATCAGCTTGACTTTGGTAAAATCATCAGGCTGGGAATGGTCACTGTGCACAGGTGTTGATCGGTTTGGAGAATCTACGGCCCATGCATGAATACCCACTGAGATCTTAAAGAAACCATCTCGCAAAAGTATCAAGAACTATTCTCTGATGGTGGAGCTTGAGAGATCTCGAGTTTGAGGAATCTCTGTATAACTCCCACTTGCAATATGTCTCGTCAGCCCCAAAACATTAATGTATGAATTACAGCAGCAATAAACATGACTAGATATTTTCGTGGTCCATGTTTCGGCCTACTGTTTTTAGCCTTAGCATATTTATGTTGTCAGAATCATGCGTGTTATGTGTTTAACAGGTGCTGCCATCTATCATCAATGAAAGAATCGAAAGTATCAGATGCCCGAATTTTCGTGTTACGTAATATCGTGTTGTAATCTAATATCGTGTTGAAGGTCTGTTTGCTCTCTTCGGAGAGACTTTTTCAAATGGGAAACCAGTTCGCAGTTGGAAAACCGCAGAAAAACCAACTTTAGCAGACCACGACTGTGTCGCCAACGGGATTCCAACCCGGATATTCACAATACGATTCCATGACAATTTTTACAAAACCGTACAGTGGCTCCAAGTATCACTACCAAATTGCGCATGTTTCACTATAATTTTTATATTTAAAATTCACTTTCAAGCAAGAAATACAGGCTTGAAACGCGATTCAAATTTTTGAAATATGCATTAGCATAACATTAATTTGAGCAAGTTTGAGAGTTCATCAATAATTTTAGTTTCTAAATGTTGTTGATTTTCTTTCGTTACGAAAACCTTATGAATAGCCTAGTTTAAAACCATGTTCTGTTTTCAACTGTGAGAAACTACTGACCGTCAATTCTGAAACTGACACTGGCTTTAAAAGATTCTGTAATAGCAGTATAAATGCGACGCCATATATATATCTTTCTGTCTATATTTTTCTTACACATAAGAACTATTTTTCAGAAAGCGACGATGGAACTGATGTCACCCGGTTTATTCGGGACAGCTACGCTACTACTGCTTTGAAATATCTCATGCATGCGTGTGTGCAAATACAGTATATATATATCTTTAAGAAGAAAAGCGATTTCGAAATTCAATAAAAAGGTCTATGCAAACAACATGAATGACATTTCTAGGTTGATCTTCCGTTCGAATTGATTTCCCAGCGATGGTACTGGATAAACAGCGAATTGAATAGTTTGTGCGGGTTTTCTATTCTATCTTCTTCTTATTCACGGTATTATGACGCCATTTCTCTATTTTCAAACCTCCAGATGGAGAGATTTGCTTTTACCTTCATCTTACGCACACAAACACACACGAATACACACACGCACCCACACACGAGTATCGGTCTTACTTATACTTAGACAGCCCGTATTTGTTCTCGCACGGGATGATAGACATCTTTTAAATGAATCGAGCCTTCCCATTCCCCTTCATTATCCATAGTTTACCGGAAAACATTCGGGGAAAGTCCTTTGTTCTTGTGTAACAAAGATTATCGAAGAATTTTAAAGATTTAATTCCATTGGATCTGAGTAAAGTTGAAGATTTTCGGGTTATTTACCTGGACGAAATGGAGATTATACGACGTGGCACTGCTACGGAAATGAGGTCTGTGTGCAACGGATTAAAGGATGCCTAGTGTGTTTTGATTCGTCTAAATATGAAGCTAACTGAACTATTTGTCAATATTGATAAGCCCTTTTACCAATTGTTTTGAATATGTTGTGAAGTTTCCGGCGGCAACAGTGCGAGTAGCTGAAGATAACTGAACTGACGTTAATATTTTCTCTATTGATTGTTTATGAATTATTTGATATATAGTATTTTCTCTACGCGAATGCGAGGCAATGTCAAACTTAAAAAACAACACTCTTGATGGAGAAATCAGACCTACCGTCAACTGGGTTGACTTTGCGTAGTTTTGAGAAAAAAAATGTTTTCTGGCGATGTAAAACTTACAAGGAAAGTGTGCCAAGGTGTCACCTTCAAGAAATAAAGGAAAAATATTGAGTAAATTCCTTTCACCCAGAGACACAAAAAAAGTATTAGTGGCATAACTCAATAATTAAAGCAGTAAAAATTTTTTAAAGGCACCAATAGTTGGCTACTCATCACCTATCACGCGTTTTGGTGATGTCTACGAAAACTTTCTTTTCACTCACTTCACACACTCTATATACAGTTCTATTTTTTAGTTTTTTCATTCTTTTTTTCTCTGTGCTGTACCTGATCATGTGTTGTTTGAATGATGTCCCTCCAGCGTTGTAGGATTTTTAAATTCGTTTTTGGCATCTATTGGCGTTCAAGTATTAATATTTACAGATTTTTTGAGTGACCCATATCAATTCCGCCGGATATTTTTTATATTTTTATGCATATTCAAATGAGTAGAATCAGTAGTATTTTTTTCAAAACTTTTTGAAAACTTGTAGCGCTGCAGTCATCAAGGCCTTCACTTTACATGTAAATGAGACGACCTGAGGTTTGAGGACGTTTCCTAATAGCTAATATCGCCAAAATACGCCGGTTTTTCGTCGAGATTCAATATCAAGAGAAATTTGAAGACCTCAAACTTTCATTTGTGCAGACTTTTTGATAATCAAGTGAGTCCCACAACAGTTATTATTATTACTAGTAGTTGTAATGGAGAGGGTCACTTTGCCCACTTTCTAACTGTCATTTTGTGTCTCAAAGTACCAACTTAAAAGATATATATGTACAAATCTTATAACGTAAATATGAAATGAAACTGTCCAACAACTTGAAAAAAACGGTTAATTTTAAACGCGAGATTCACTCTCATAAGAACTAATATACACAGAAAATAGCTAAATTTTATTCATGATTTTTTCCAGGGCGAACTCATGAAATTTCTGTGGAAACCATTCAACCTGTAACTTTTACTGCCTCAACTTTCCTATCGATAATATAAATATTCCGGATTTTTTTTCCAGCTCTTTCAATATTAGATTTATCGTATTTTCTTAAGATAATGCGTGCTTGGAGCTCTCAACCACGTAAAGTTGCTTTCTGTGTATGTTAACTTATGTTACAGTGAAACCATCGGTTGGTTGATTTTTTTTTCTCATTATTATATCACTTTCGTTCTCTTTGAAATCCATTTTTTCAGGAAAATTTTATCCTTATAATAAAAAATAAATTTTTAATGTATATAATTTACTTAGTTTCAAGTTTAATGTGCACATTTCTAATTTATCGTAATGTTTCGTGCACCCGCTTGAGGAAGAGCCATAATTAAGACACATATATTTTAAAAATGAAATTTCATTGTTTTGAATTCTTTTGTTGTCATTGCGGTTCTTTTGACACCCCGTAATGGGCACATTGCCCTAAATCCACTCACATTCTAATTGTGTTAACCTTGTTATGGACATCCATCAGGTGTTGGGTAAAGTCATCCCATTATGCCGGGAGGCTTTTCCTATACAGTTTTTATTTTATGTATCACTTTAGTACTTGAATACGGACTTAATTTCGCATCACCTAGGCCTCATTTTTGTCCTACAAAACTTCTTGCGCCCATCGAACGGTCGTTCCTCAACAGTAAAATTTCTCCTGATCAGAAAGAATCTCTTCGGCACTTGGTTTCCTCTTCAATTTCGGCCAATCGAAAAACCATTTCTTCACCATTTGAGAAATCTGAGATCTCTGCCATTCGAGAATTTAAAAGAAACAACAATATTTTCATCACTCAAGCTGACAAAGGTGGCCAAATTGTTGTACTTGATAAATCCATGTATCAAGAGTCGGTTGAAAAATTAATTAGCGATGGACCATATACTTGTCTCAATACGGATCCAGCTCCTACCCTTCTAAAATTGGTTCAAAAGAAAATCAATCAGACTCCCATTCTACATTCTTCGACCAAGAAACGCATCTTTCCATCCGCCGCAAACTGGAGACTTTATGCTCTTCCAAAAATACACAAACCTTCATTTTCAGTAAGACCTATAATTTCTTGCATTGGATCACCTACGCATCAACTTGCTAAATTTCTCGTTGAACTTTTGTCCCCTCTCTGCAAAAAACATCGTTTCACAGTAAAGAATTCCTCAGAATTCGTTTCCATCATCCACAGCATTCAACCAGATAACGCTACAATGATTTCCTTCGATATCAAATCCATGTTTACTAACATTCCCATCAGCGGTGCAATTTCTTTCCTGAAACAACGTCTGCAAGAATTCCACTTCTCCTCGATTGAAATCGAAGAAATATGTCAACTCACCCAACTTTGTGTATCGCACAATTATTTTTCAGTGTTTGGAAAGTTTTACCGCCAAACAGAAGGTCTTGCCATGGGCAACCCACTCTCGCCTATCCTCTGTGACATATATATGGATTTTTTCGAAACAAAACTTTTGGAAACCCACCACTTCAAACTTTGGATCAGGTATGTTGATGACACATTCACTTTAGTTGATGAGACTGATGTCAATGTCACTGAGTTATTCAATTTTATGAATTCTATTGACCCACATATTGAATTCACCTATGAAATGGAAAAAAATAATATGCTGCCTTTTCTCGACGTGCTCATTAAAAAGACAGACACTGAATTTCATACATCTGTGTACCGTAAGCCATTCGCTATCTCCATGCCACCTCATGCAAAATCCTTTCATCCTCCCAATCAGAAACTTTCGGCATTTTCTTCTTTTGTTCACCGAGCACTAAAACTTTGCAGTGATTCAGCCTCCCTCCAGAATGAACTCAATATCCTTCGTGACATCGCTTCTAATCGGGGTTTTTCACCTTTTATCATCGACAAGGTCCTCAGAAAAATGACCCAGACATGCACCACGAACCTGCTCCCAGCTGACTCAAAACAGTTTTCTAATACCGTTGTTCTTCCATTCGTTTCTTCAAGTTTCATGATCTCTTCTATCTTCAAGAAATTTGACTTCCATACAATATTCCAGCCAACAAATATACTCACCTTTTCCCATCTGAAAGATCCTATCTCACCCTCCAAAGAATCTGGTATCTACTTCATCCCATGCAAGAATTGTGAAAATGGATATATTGGACAAACTAGAAGAAATCTAAATATTCGAGTTCTCGAACACCGAAAGCATGTTGAGAAGGGACGGACGGATAATTCGGCTATTGCCCAACACTGTTGGCAACATTCACATCATTTTGATTTTGACAAAGCATTTGTTTTTAAAAAAGCAACACACAATTCGGAATTGAATTTTCTCGAGGGATACTTCATCAGAACATGCCAGAATTTCCTCGTTAATGATGGAAGAAACACACCACCTATTTCATCAGCTTGGACAGGCTTTATTAACCTCAGTCGTGAAAAAACTTTCAACACTTTACAACAGATGGCTCCCCAATTCGCATCCAAAGACCACTCGGACGCAGCAAATACAAAGGCGAACTCTTCGGACGACCAGACGTAAACATCACTCTTCATTCGTGTGAGTTCTGACCACGAGGTCCTGATGACGGCTCTCCATTGAAGAGTCGAAACGCGTCGACCATTCGACCAGTTGAATTTATTTGTCTTAAAAACGTGGCAATTTTTGTATAAATTTATTTTATTTATTTATTTATGTAATATTGTTGGCCTTTTCAAAGGCCTATACAAGAGGAAGCGGTAGATTTACATATAGATATTTAGTAATATCTGACAAGAAATCAGAGATCGTAGGGGAGTTAACAATTGTGGAGGAAAACTTGTTCCATTCAACTATAGTATTAGGAAAGAGACTGTATTTAAAACAGTCTGTAGAGGCAAAAATAGGTTTTAATTTTTTGGGAAGATCACGTTTATTGGAAAGACAGGAAGGTTTAGTCAGAATAAAAAATTTTAATTTCAATTTTAAAACTGGGACAAGTCACCCCGATTGACGGTACAACATTTAAAATTACACGCATAATACAACAGGCAAAATGATCTGCTGAGTTGTTTGCTTCTTAACTCGAAAGGCAGATGGCAGTACTTCTTAAAACACGTGAACACTCATTTCTCCGAAACAAACTACACATGCACGACACATTCCGACATGCCCCAGTTCGTTAAAGCTTCCTCAGAGGAATGCTACCGAAGAGCATGTGTGGTTCTGTAATAATAGTATTCTTTTATCGATTTCATTTGGACTTCAGATTGTTTTGGCTCGGTGTTGGAGCTCTCGACGAGTCTATCCACCAGGCGCTGATACACGGAGATCTCTACCTTGTCGGAGTCAGAAAATAACGACCCATCGGCCACCGGGTCAGCGAACCCGCAGCTGAAATGCATATGAGTAGAAATCGAGAAAACGAGAGAAGAGATGCATAGGCCTACCAACGGGACCACAAGGAAAAGAAGCACAATACCCACCAGTTACTCCATCAGGTCTCCAAATTCGAAGAGCTAATGCGAGCCGATCTCCCGGTTAAAAAGTCTCACCACAGAGAGTATCGGGCCTACTACGGTAAAATATTCAATCATTACACTTCACTCATAGTTAGAAAAATTGGTGGCAGATGGCAGCCACTACACAAAACAAGCGATTCACAGAAACAAAATTCACGTTAGGTTAATAACACAAACACGCACATAACGGCACGTACCAATTCGTTAGAAATTCCGTAGAGGAATATGTAAGAGGTACGTTTACGGTTAAGTAGTAGTAGTTAGCTCAACAGAAGGGGGGGGGTGGAGGTTGACGAGCAAATACGATAGAACAGTAAAAGAGACCGCGGAAGCTATAAGCATACTAGCTGTGCAAGGAAAGAGGCACAGCTAGTCCTACATTATTATTTACTTATTATGGTTTTTTTCTATTATTAATATTATTATTATATATTTTTCTTTCTTGTTGTCTTCCTGTTCCATCGCTGACTCTTCTGGAATGTCGGCTGGAGTTTTCGGGCACGACCGCGCCTTCCGGGGCACAGAGCTTATATCACTGGGGCGAAAGAGCTTCGTCATGCTCGGTTCTTTTAGTTTCGTTTAGTGTTAGTGCTCGCGATTGCCATCGTGCCATATTGTGAGTGATGAAAGTTTTTGTTTGGTGAGAAAATAAAAGATCGAGATCCCAGAAAGAGATCGATTTCGTCTCTTGATTGCGTTCATTGGACTGTTCTGTCTATGGTTCTGATGGCGATCATTTTCTTTTCCTCGGCGTGTTTTGATTGTATCAATTGACAATTGGTGGAATTTAAGGTAATTGAAAACAGCTGACTTGATGGCCGAATGAAATATGGTGAGCCCTGGCATGTGCTGAAATAAATAAAAAAATTGCCAATCCAAATCACAGGAATCCCATTAATTTGACATTTTCTTACAATTTTTTTTCCATCTAATCAGGTTGATGAAAAGAAAAAAGTCAGCAAGAACTCCAATTCAGTTGATATTGTGGAGGAGCTATTCATTTGGTAATTTGTGTGCAGTTGGATTTCAAAGCCGATCCCAAATGACTACACAAATACTCTGGCTTACGTAAACACTACCCCTCCCCTCCGACATTTCACCTCGAACATTTCGCCTGTCCTGATCATACGAGCGAGAAAGTAAGTGACCCTATGTATGAACAAGTGAGTTGGACATTTACTCGCGAGATTTCGTCTGCCCTAACCACATGGGTGACTTTATGAATGACAACATAAATGGCCAAGTGAGTGACCGTTTGAGTGACCTTATGACTAAGTGAGTTGGAATTTCAGCCCCGGATATTCCACACCAGACATTTCGCTCCTTGTATAAATATTATGTTTTGTCACTCGCTTGGTCATTCACATGGTCACTTATTTGGTCACTCACTTGGTCATTCATATGGTCCGTTATTTGGTCATTCATCCGGTCACTCACTTGGTCATCCATACAATCACTTACTCACTCATAGTCTTACGTGTACACTTACTTGGTCACTCACCTAATCACTTGGCCACTCATACGGTCACTCACCAACTTATATGATCACTCACTTAGTCACTTGGTCACTCATACTGTCAGGTGCGAAATTTCTGGGACGAAACGTACTAGGGGCGAAATGTACCTGAAAATATACGGGCGAAACATCCCGTGGTGAAATGTCGGACGCGAAATTTTCGGATCCCACAAATACTGTGAATACTTCAGTGGTGTCTAACGTTTTCCTATCCCGTGCCAATACAAAGTTCAGCAATATCTTATCTTCGAAATGCGATCATTGCTTTTTATTTGGGGTGACTAGAAGTCACGAATATATCAGTGATTATATACATTTTCTTCTTTTCACGCATGCAATAACTATACCTTTTTAACGATCCTGTAACGAAAAAAAAATTCTGTTAAACAGAAAAATATATATAAAAATACTTCAACACTTTTTAATTAGTTTCACCTTCATTGGGGAAAAAATTATTGTTGATAAGATAAAACCGACGCCATCTTTGAAATGAGACTCTCTTGTAGGAATAAAATTGGTGTAATGGATTCATAGAAAAGAATTTTTTTTTATGTTATTTTCAAGGACTATGTGTGTGTGTGTGTGGACTGGTGTAGAAGCAATTCCATTAATAGATTCTCGCAAAAGCTTTTCTCTTAAAAGGGAGGAATTAAAACTTCTTTGGGGAAATCAGATTTCCACTTTAAAAGAGAGTTTTAAATTTCCCCTCGTCTGACAATTCCCTTTAAAAGAGTTGTATTGGTGATTGCGGAACCAACAAAAGAACTTGCGCGTTGGCTAAGTATAAAGATATTTATATCTTTCCAATGACTGAATTTGCATATCCATTCTCTGTGTCTGTTTGATTTTGATACCCATCTTCGGCTGCATCTCGCGCAAAACCACGCTCATTGCCTTCCACTTTCTTTGCGTGGAAATTAATTTCACGAAGGTTATGGATAACCGATTGGAATAAATTTCTCTAGCATTTTAAAATTGAATGCGATACTATATGCACGCACGTACATACACACACACAAAGTTTGCATTCTTCATTGTCTGCAGTTTGTTTACTCTCGATTGGGTAAGTTTATAGTCACATTTTATGCACATTCATTACACTATAAATAAAGAGAAGCGCTAGAGCTATGTATTCACAGATATTGGAATTCATATTTAATCTCTGTGAAGCGTATAAAAGGGGTTGAATCAATTAGGTTGAAATTAATTTTTTGAAAACAAAGAGTAAAAATGTTAAAATACATGCGCATAATGGATAAGCTAAATGCAGTATACCCTGTTCGGAACTCGTTGGATTAGCAAAAAAATCGGGTTACAAGTGTTACGTTTCAAGCATGAGCTTTTTTTAAAACATTAAATAAAATGTGTGTATCCTTTGCATTATTATATGTGTTAGATGCTAGATAATCACAGCTAGCAATGATGGACAGTCGATACAGCCTGTTTATGTGTCTTTCCTCTGAAATAAAGCACAAATACACTGAATTAGACAGTGTGAAAAATATTATGAGAAAGGCTCACTTTTAACACAATAATACAGCCCGAGGCTTTTGGCCCGATAAACCTTATGATAACCTTTCATTGCAATCAACATCATTTGTGGTTAATGTATTTCTTTACTATGGATCCCATATTACTCCACCCCGGCCGCTGGAATAAGTAGGACTCTATAGTCAAATTTCCCTCGACAATGAGAACTTTTAACTGACTCCATCAATAATACGACAATAATATTGTTTTAGTGAGATACAAAATTCATACAGAGGCAAATTCCGTAATGATTATGTCTTAAAACGCCGGGCCCGGGTTACTCAAAGATGTTCATCTTCTAATATTGATGTTTACATATTTCAATTATTGACCGATACATGTATACCGTATATATATGTTAAAGTGTATTTCCTGCTGAGAACCTATTTTAAGGTAATTATTGAGTTTTGATGTATTCCTTTCGTAATTTCCCTATACGATACGATCACCACCACCACCCCTTGCAATTCGAAGGCTCAACTTTCCACCACAATGCACAATATACACTTGGAAACATATCAGCAGAAGTTTTTAGGATAAAGAGAAGGCATGAAAATTTTAACTTAGTATTTTTGATACCTATACAGCTCCTTGAAAAATAAATGACACATTTCAAATCGATACATCATTTGAATACTTTCTTAAATTAAAAGTGCGTCTCTAAGTTCGAGGTTACACTATAAAAGCGAGATAAAGGATCTTTTAGAAAACTTGAAGGAAAAAAAACAACCAATAAGCGCATCGGTTACATTCGAGTGAATGTAACCAACAAGCTTATTGATTGTTTTTTTTAAGTTTTGTCAAAGATCTTTTATCAAACGTTTACAGTGTAATATCGACGACCAAAAACCATTGATTTATAAGTGGATGTATATGGACTTCAATATGCATCCTGAATACTGCCTATAGTAATTTTTCAAATGCCACGTAATAAAATGTTCCAATTTAATTCGTTAATAATCACAAAATCACGCTCGCAAAATAATCATGATGTGATATTGTTTATTCTATATTTGAGAAGAAAAAAAAATCAAAGAGTCTTGTGCTAGTGTCATTGAGAATAATATTGGTAACTGGATCCTATTGGAGGGATCCATCACGATTCGTTAGATTCTCGCCATAATGGAGGCAATAGCGTTGAATCAGTGCATTGGATAATAAGATATATAACAAGTGTGTGCGAGAGAGAGGATGTGACCCTGAAGCGGTGAGGATGTGATTCATTTTGTACCTTTTCTTTTTTTTATCGGTTTACCGTCGGAACAGATGATGCAGCGAGACGATGTATCGATGCGTCAATCCACGATGACGGACACTCAATTCTTTTAGTTGTGTTTTTTGCCGTAAAGCAAACGCATCAATCTTCAACGGGGTCCCTGACACAAACTGCATCGAACAGTTTTCTCTACCTAGTTTTCTTTTTTCTTACGATGGGAAAAGAAACCGAAATGTCCAAACAAAATGTTCCGGAGTTTAACTAGTCCACATTTGCACTTCAAGCAATGAATGGAGTGTTACTGATTTTTCTGGAAGCTTTCGGCCTCTTTATACTTACAGTCGACTCGCAACTATCTGGCCTAATGTGGCGGAAGGGCAGGCCGGAGATCTATAAATGCTCACATCCTATCTCACCCATACCATTTATAAACAGCTTTTCATACGAAAACCCTCTCTTAATTCATATTTTCTGATCTCTTAAAAAATATACAGTGAAAACTCGATATAGCGATACTCTGCGGACCATAAAAAATATCGTTGTAGAGGGGTTATCGTTATATCCACAGGCAATATTTTATCCTCAGTCGCCACCACATTAATATATCTATTGGTATATCTTCTGAATTGGCGTTGCTATTATACCATACAATGCCTTTATAAGTATTTATTCGCAACAAAAAAAATCTAATTTTAAAGTTGATTAGTTAAATTAATTTTTTACTTCAAACTGTAAAGTGGTTTACTGCGCAGTGCTACACAGAACGTAGCTTCACTACAACTTCATTAAACACTTTCGGAGGGTAGATAGTGAAAAATGCCAATGTGTGTTATTAAACATCCTCGAAAGGAAAAAAACATTAGTGTGGAATTTGAAAATATATCGAAGGTAATTTTGAAGGGAGAAAAAAATAATTGTTGTAGCAGTTTCAAAATCTCTTTAAAGTATCGCTATAGAGGGATTTATCACAGTAAAGAATATCGTTATATCGTGAGGAGCCTTTCGGCAATTCCTAAACAAGATTTGGAAAATATCGTTGGAGTGGGATTCATCGTTGTATCGAGTATTGTTGTAGTGAGGTTTCACTATATACGTATAAGCCAGTATTTTATATAGTAGATAAACTTTGCCAAGTAATGCTCACTTCAAGCGTTGGAAAGGTTTTAAGCGAACAGACGTACTTTTTTTGCTGAGCAACCGATAGTTAAGATTTGATATCTAACCTAAGTGGGATCCTTGGTGAGCTTGATAGTGGTTATTCCATTTATCCTCTGAAGATGACACCGACTGTTTGCCGAAGTGACGTTTCAAAAATTTATCACGAAAAAACAAGAATAGAAATTCAAGAAAGTTCAAGAATAGAAATATTGTACCATTTTAATTCAGTGAAACCTCACCACAATGATACTTGATATAACGATAAATCCCCTCTACAACGATATTTTTTTTTCTGTTTGGAAATGCGTGTTGTCTAATGTTAAACAGCTGTCTCACGGTCTAACGGTTATTCCTCTACAACGATATTTTTTTCTTATTCTGCAGATTATCGTTATATAGATATTTCTCCCGTATAAATTTAATAATGTCTAAAAATTGCTGGAAACATAAGATCATGTAAGCTGCATAGTGTAAATACACGCATTTTTAAAACAAACAAACATTAACCGCTCGACTCCCACGACATACGCAGTGTACGTCCTGTCATTTAGATATTTGGCCGTACGTCGTTCCTTCAATTGCCACCCCGATACAGCCTGTTAAACATCCACACACATGAAAAATAAAGACTGGGAGTTAAGAATGCGTGATTTGAAGTCATTCGGTTCACTCGGAGATATGTCCATCTCGTTGGGAACAAAAACATACCGATACTTATAAATGACATGGGTGCTTGTGTGCCGTGTCGTCTATTGGCCATTTCCTGAAGACAAAATGATCTAACCTTATTATTGATTTCCCGAGTGGTAACCAGCAAATTATCATATTTTCCTACTTGGACAATATCTATAGCTCACCTGATTAACTTCATAATTAACATTATATGGGTTTTAACCCATATATAAATCGTGTATTGAAGCCTAGTAAAATCCATATCGTTACTCTGGAAGTACTGTACTAATCAATTAAAATCGTGTAAGAAACTGAACAATTGAGATACCTTAAAAATGTAAAGACATTTTTTGAAATCACGATCTGTAATATTGAGGAAAAACAAATAAAAATTAATTATATTCCATTATTTTGTGGACAGTGATGATAATTATTTAATTATCTTGTGATAAAATATTCTCATATAAATTAATGATAATCTTCATATTATACATACGCGAAATAATGAAGATTATGTAAAGAGGTTCTAGTGCAAAAACAATTAAACTATTATTTTAATAAACGTATTCTTCTTAAATAAAATGTTCATATCGACTTCAACTCATCTATAAAAGATATTTACAAATTTTTAATATATTTTATACAACCACAAAGGCCACAACAGGTAAAATGCCCGACGAGGAGGCTGAAAAAAAAATGTTTTTAAACATACGGATGTCAAATATAACCGAAATAAGCATTCGAATATAAAAGCATAAACGTATGACGAAACGAAAAATTAATATATTAAAACCCCTCTTAACGGACACCCCGGTCTTCCCTCTTATACGGCCAAATAATATATAATTTAGAAGAGTTGATCCACTTTGCCCAAAAATATTGAGAAGACAACAACGAATAAGGCAAATACACAAAAAAATAATAAAAGTCCTAATGCATTTCAACACCAATAGGTGCCGTCTTCAGAGGAAAAATTTAACCACTAGTTTCGCTGACCGAGTTTCCCACTTGGGTTGAATACCAAATCTTCACGCTCGGTTGCTCAGCGGAAGAAGTACGTCTGTTCACTTCAAACGTCGTGGTCAGAATGAAGCTGTGAGCCTGCGTGAGATACTAATGCAGCGTCCTGATTGGACATTTGCGGAATAGTGCTATCCGATTGGTCCCTTCGAATTTTATTGTTTGGTTTTTATTGTTTATTGTTTAATTCCCGCTCGAAATTAATTTCGAGCGGGAACTATTTTTGAATTTATGAGACACCCTGTATGAGGATGTAATTACACATGCCATAACCGTAATAGAATTATATATAAGATGCATAGGTAATAGGGCGTTTGGTATTTTTTACTGGTTAACCGCGTAAATCCTAGAAGGCATACTTCCAATTAGAAAAATTATCCATATAACGTGTAGTAGTGTAGTACTCAGATATGTAATTCATATTGCAAGGGAGGTCGTACAGTTATTAAAATAAAAATTTTCACTTTTTATATGGACACTCTGCGCTCAAGAACCCGATCACAAAGTTGTTGTCCTGTCTCTCCTCATGCCAATCAAAAAATTACACATTTCTAAGTGCAATATTCACTGCAATTTTCTCAAATTCAAAAAACGAAGGAAATTTAAAAAAAAAAACAGTTATAAATGCGGAAAAGTGGTTTGCCCGTACTTAACGCTGTTTTTTCCCCAATGCAAAGATCGAATAATTGTATCGTCGTAGGTCAGTTGTTCTCATTGGCGATACTTAATAGGGGAGATCGGCTCGCATTCGCGCCTCAAGTTGGGAACCACGGAAAACCAACTTCAGCCGACCACTACTCTGGTAAGGTTCGAACCTGGGTTTCCATCACTAGAGTCCATCACTATGACCACTCGACCATCACAACGCCGAAAAAGTATTCAGGCAAAATCAAAACTGTTTGAAATTTTGATTAAATTAGCCACTAGGCAACGTTGAACTTTTTTTTCAAAATCAGTGCAAAGTAGCCGATATTTTGTATTTAGTAAAATTATATAGCCTAACTCTATGTAATTCAGCGCGTATTTCAATCGTAGTTAATCGAGGTGATAAATTGATGTATAAATCGGAATGTCTGAAGAGGAAAAAGAAGCAACTCGAGATGAAGAAAATATTATCATTTATGAACTGCTTGGTCCGACGGGAAGGAAACGAACTAGTTTCGAGCCGCCGACGGATGATTTATGGCCGAACATCACTTTCTGCCAAATCCGATGGCAGAAGCATCTGCTGTTCCGTGGTGGCCGATAGGAGCTTTGTATAAGGAAAAATAAATAGAAAAAATAAGAACAGAATATCACACATATGTAAGTAAAGTAAGGCATTCATCGACCAATGGATGTAAAAGAAAGAAAAAAACAGCACGGCATAAAAATCCTAAAAGTAGAGGGCAGCAGCAGCAGAAGTGACACTTCATGAAATATGGACGAGCGTCGGGTATGCAAATTTTTTTTTCTCCTCTTGTGAAAAAAAAATTATCGGGCAAACTACATGAATTTTGTTACGTCGCGTGAGGAAAAGAAAATTCTGCGAGTTCTTTTTTTCTCTGAGAGAGGCACACAGTGACTCTCTTTGAAACGCGATGAATTTTGATATTTCAAAAAACGAAAAAAATCTGAATTCAGAATGAATTTGGTTTGAAATTCCGAAAATTTTGTGGTAAATATGCAGCGGATACGCTCCCGTAATATCAGCATCGTCAGAAATTTTGTTCAACGTGGTGTTATCGGTAACAATTGCTCGAAAAGAATGAACTTAAAACTTAATTTGAAATCGGTTCGTGTTTATTCATCGGAAGTTTTTCCAATTTTTTATTTCCGAGGAGAATCAAGAGCACATACGTATGTTAAGATTTGAAATTTTCATACAAATGTTCAATTTCACTTCACTTTGATTCCACGTGAATTCTCCACTGGAAAATAAACTTTATCGAAAATGAGATTTCTTGGCATTCCAAATGTGACATTTTTTCACTTTTAATTTCAGCTTGAAATTTGTCGGATTGCTTTTTGTTAACTAAGGCATTCTTTAAAAGATTACTGTGTACATTCTTTAAAATGTTGGATTTGCTTTGTACATTCTTTAAAATGTTGGATTTGCTTTGTACATTCTTTAAAATGTTGGATTTGCTTTGTACATTCTTTAAAATGTTGGATTTGCTTTGTACATTCTTCAGAATCGTTGCAAGTGTGCACATTTTTAAAACCTTTGTTACTGCGTACGTTCCTTAAAACTTCTGTTATTGTGTACATTCGTGAATACCTGTTACCTTGGACATTCTTCAAAATTTTTATTAGCTCTCGTTGTTGGAATATTTTTAACTGTGTGAGTTGTTGAGAGCCTGTTAAATTTTGCGCGCAAAATTGATTAAAAACTTTTCCTGATGTGTATATTGTTGGATATCTTTGTTGATATATACATATTGTTGGCAATTATTATAGATGTATATTGGGATATACATATGTATTGATTATATTGGAAATCCTCCCTGATGTATATGTATGTATATTGGAAATCTTTGTTGATGTTGTGCTGTGTATGTATATTGTTGGAAATCCTAGTTGATATGTATTGTTTCGGAATCCTTGTTGATGTGTATATTGTTTAAAATTCTTGTGGATGTGTTAATTTCTTGAAAATTCTTGTGGATGTGTTAATTTCTTGAAAATTCTTGTGGATGTGTTAATTTCTTGAAAATTCTTGTGGATGTGTTAATTTCTTGAAAATTCTTGTGGATGTGTTAATTTCTTGAAAATTCTTGTGGATGTGTTAATTTCTTGAAAATTCTTGTGGATGAGTATATTCTTACAAATTCTTGTTGATGAGTATATTCTTACAAATTCTTGTTGATGAGTATAATTCTTGATAATTCTTGTTGATGAGTATATTATTGAAAACTTTTGTTGATGTGTATATTTTTGAAAACTTTTGTTGAGATGTATATTGATAAAAACTTTAATTGATGTGCATATTGATGGAAATTCTTGTTGATGTGTATATTGTGGGAAATCCATGTTACTACGTGCATTGTGAAAGAATATACCGTAGTAACAAAAAACGTCTTCATGTTCACATAGTTGTTCCTAGATTTTTACGAAGAGATCGATTGTTCTGATTTAATTATAGATCCACCGAATATCTATACAAATAAATCGGAAATATACTATAGTCCGTTTCAGGTTAACTTTGCAGTGAAGGGGAAGCTACGAGGGAACCGCATCACTCGTTGCTATGGGAACGAAAGCCTCTTAACCAATGTATCGATGCGCAGCCTCGGTAAGGTATGGCCGATTCTCGCCAATCTCACTGAGAAAAATATTTTTTACGTGTAACGTAATTGCGCAGTTAAATTAGTAATAATTATAGAATTAAAAGCAAACCACTGCCGATACTTTCAGAAATTAAAGTGAGGTTTTTGAAATCATTTGTTTTGTTTTTTGATTAGAAAATGTTTTAAAATTTAGAAAAAATAATTATCTTCTATCAGCGTGTCACTTACTCTTCATTGATGTGCCGTAAGTAACATTAAAAATTTCAAAAAAGTCATATTTTTCTGCAATATTTCCCTTCCCTCAGCTGAAATTTATTTACAAAAAAAAAATCGAAACAATATTATGAAAGCAACGTGTAATTTTAAAATACTGTATATTAACCATGGCTCTCAAAAACTTGGGGATTTTTAATTTTTTCTTCAATTTATATGGAAAAAATTAATGTTAAATAAATTAAGAAGAAGCAGGTTAACTCTATTTTCACGTGTAAATGCAGGAATAGCACCAAATAATAATAATGATACGGAAAAGTTTAGAATTTTTTTACTCACTTTTCTTGCCGAAATTTCCGTCACTCGACCTCCCCCCTTCCCCGAAAAGGTATACGTCGATGCCACTTGTTTTCCCGACAGCTTTAGTCTTTTGTTACGGTTGATGTGCTGCTCATGGTTATTACGGATTATTCTTATGGAGTTTTGTTTACAACGAATATTCAAAAACCAAAAATATAGTATTCAGGAATGGAAGAGCAGAGAACTTTAGCGTGGCTATCTCTGGTGAAAATTAAGACAACTGTCACATAACAGATGAAAGCCCAAACCACTGTGGACCCCCCCCCCACCCCACTCATTTGTTATATTTGAAGAGACGCTATAGGCAAGGGGCATGAGGAGAAACAGGTGGGTGGAAGATGGCGTCCGTTCGTGCGAGTGGAAGTCGCGACTCTGTCAACACTCTCCGTGATCGGAAACTAAAACTATCCCATAAACATGGCAAAAATAAATAATTAAAAAAAGGAGGATCTATAACCAAAACTTCTGCACCCATAGAGGGCCTCTCACAAGTCACAATAGTATCGGCACTCTCCTGGAAGAGAAACACTTCTTGTAATCTATGAGTGAATATCTGAACTCACTGAAGCCTATTTTTAGGAGAAAATAAAACTGATTGAATATTCGTTTTTATGTAAGCCTACAACTGCATGTAAAACTGAATGCAAAATTGTATCGTTATGGAAAATTCAACAAAATAACGAAAAAAAAAATGTATATATACAGTATATAATTGTGTAACGAAAAAAAACACGACAGTGATTTTGGCGGGGAAAATTTCTAGGATATCGCGCCAGAGTGTCGTTGCCGTTGCTATGGATTTTTAATAATGGTAACCAATATTTTTTATAATTTAAAAATTTTAAACAAGTAAACATCGGTTCAAAACGACTTTTTTTCAGTATTTTTTTCAAAATCATAGAAAAAATTGAAATATTATGTATAAAGGTTCATCTTAAACCTCCGATATATGAGAACTATATTTTGCGGCGAAGGAATACACTCTCTACTTTTCTCTTCACTGCAAAGTTAACCTGAAACAGACTATAGTGCTATCTATAATTTTCATAAAACAAGCCTGTATAATTTCGCGTATACCATCTGAGCTATATTACTCTAACAATTGCCATAAAAACCAAGTTTTGGAGTAGAACAACAACTCAAGAAAAATCGGCAGTTACCGCACAAATTCAATTGACTATTAGCAAATTTTGTTTTCTCGAGTCTTATTTCAACTTCCGCGATCATGTTTCACTCACTGCTAATCACTTTTCTGATATGAGACTCATAACAAGCCGTCATCAATGAGACATAACTTAACATCTATCGATAAAGGATACATAAAACTCATCCAATAAATGGTACCAATAATTATCCCTCAAAATGCTCGTTTCAAATACTTCTTCGCATTAAGCAGGAATAATGAGATACAAATTCGATTCAAAACCACTAGAGCTTAATTTTGTATACGACTGTTGAGACTGCTAATATCCCTAGAAATAAGTGTAAAAATCTAGAGATGTTCAAAAATTTGTAAAACTTACTCTTTTTGTATAATAAAACGATAAAACTTTATTAAAAATACATGCTCAAAAAAAAATTTATGAAAATGTTTCCCCCATTAGAAAATTTGCTCTAATATCAGAGTTTCAACCTTACGTGGATATAGATATTCATTATTTAAGGATAATAAATAACATTAAATTGATTTTTTTTCTTTCATTTTGCCCTTATTTTTTGAATTTTTGAATCAATTTATTCTCCGTCACGTTTCCGCGTTCGATGAATATTTTCCCCGTGCAAAATGTGGATATTAATGGAATATGTTGGTCGTATCAATCAAGTTTATGACCCCGATCACTTTCTTTTTTGACTCTTTCTTTTAAGTGAAGATGGAATAATTTAGGGGGGATTAAATATTTAAGATGAAGACTTTTACCATGATTAATGACTCATCGGCTCAAATGGACTTGCTTAAATACAAGTTGAGATGTTTAATTAGGGGTAAGAAACTGGTCCTACTTCTTGTCTTAGATGAGTTCCAATTTTTTTTTTAAATATTTTAAACTGACACACATTTTTTTTAAATAATTTTTTTTTCATTTCGGAAATTTTTAATTTTTTCGAATTTTTTTCTTTTGAAATGTTGGACTGCATATTTCAATGCTATTTGTTTTGCTTTAACTTATATAGCGATTTGTTTACTTTTTCACTATACTTTTATGAGAAATATAATTAATTCAATAGCACATTATGAATATAACTGATGATTTAGAAGAGATGCATGACTCTAAAATACGACATATCTCTTCCATTAAAAAAATATATTATTTAATTGATTTTTAACTGTAAGAAATTTATTTCAACGCATATACATTTTGTTGTGGCTGATAGCGCAGCACAAGCTTGAATTGGCAAGAAAATGGAAATCGAAATTATAGCTGATTCATAAATTTAAAATATCATTTTATTTTTAATTCTTAATCATGATTTTCAAAACCATTTAGAATGAAATATTTGTATTCATAAATAATTTTTTTCTTAATTATTTTCAATTTACATTCCAAACGATGTTATGAATTTATCAATTTAGACAATTTATTTAGTCTTCATTATGGGGCTTAATTTTGTAAGTTGAAATGTATTATAAACTATTTTGATCGTTTATCATTTTTAATAAAAATAAAAAATGAAAAGAATGGGTTCAATAAAGAAATTATTAAATCTCTTTATTGAACCCCTTCGCTCCAAAGTACACATATCTGTACTTCATTTGCAACGGTTTTAAATGGTTTTTAATGATCTTTTTTCAAGTTGAGACCCGAGGTGCTCATATGTGTAATTAACACAAATGGTTCTAATAAAGATACCCCAACGCAAATAAATAAATAAATTCATTAATTTTCTTGAAGGGAACTTTGGCATGCAATAAATCAATCAGTAAAGAAAAAGTTTTTTAATAGTCAAATTTGGCTCAGGTGTGATGATGTTATATTTCACTTATATATACAGGGTGCAGTGGTAACACGGCGTATGGCCTTTCACTCGGGAACCGTTTCTTCTACATGCACACTTCCAATCAGAAAAAGTATCCAAATAACATGTAGTACTCAGATATGTCATTCATGTAGCTAGGGGTAGTGCACAGTTATTAAAATAAAAATATTACATTTTTATACGGACACCTTGTGCTCGAAAACCCAATTAGAAATTTCTTGCCCGTCTCTCTATTTTTATCCGAATTCGCAATCGTAAACCAATTTTGAATTCGAATATCTCAGCCAATATTGCTCTTAGAAACGGTGAAAATGGTTTACCCCGCTCTAACACTGTTTTTCCCCAAAATTTCCCTCCCTTTTCGAATTCAAAAATACCTCAGTGAATATTGCACTTAGAAACGTAAAAATATTTTTGTTTTATTATGTTGGCATCAGGAGAGACGGGACGAGAAATTCATAATTGGGTTCTTGAGCACGAGGTATCCGTATAAAATCGTCTTTATTCGAAATGTCTGTTGTTGTTTTTTTTGCTTTTTATAAAAACAAAAATCAGTTTCATTGAAACATATACAAGGTGTCCTGTAAATCCTAATTCGGCCTTTATCTCATTAACCCTTCTCGTAGAGGCATGATTCCACTTTAAAAAATGTTCAAAACGTGTCCAGAAATAGATCTGTACCAGTTTTGAAAGTGAAAATACGGTGTGTTACTAATTAAAAAATCTAAATTTTCACATGGGCACACTGTCCTTAAACATCCAATTCGACAGTCGATGCTCAGTCTCCCCTGAGGCCAACGAAGAAATTTTCATTTTTCAAAGTGCAATATTTGCTGAGATATTTTAATTCAAAAACAACAAAATATGTTGGGGAGGAAAGCATAAATAAGGGGATGGAGCGTTGTCTGTTACTTTATGCTATTCCTTCCCACCTTTCATCCGAGTTTGAAATTCAAATATCTCAGCGAGTACCGCACTTGGAAACATGGAATTTTTCTGTTGGGCTCAAGAGAAACAGGGCAACAACTTTCTTTCAAATTGGGTTTTTTTAGGCCGGTGTCCTTATAAAAATTTAAATTTTAATTTATCTAAAGTGTTTCAAGTATTTCAGTATTTTTACTCTCAAATCTGGCACAGAGTGATTTCTGAGCACATTTTGAGCATTTATTAAACTGGAAACATACCTCTGAGATGAACGGTCGATGAGATAAAGGCCGAATTAGGACTTACAGAGCACCCTGTATATATATAATTGGGCCATACAAGATACGCTATGTACAATATCCAAAGGTTTCAAAGATTTGCTGGTGGGTACAAACTAAAATAACTCAGTTGTACTAATTTTGATTCATTGATTTATTAGTATAATTTTTTTTTTTTTTGGATTCATCCAGGCATCGAGACTAGCCGACTTCTTTTATGCTTTAAGTAACAACGAGTTCTAGAATTCCTTGTCGCCCATCTTATCCCATCCTCACTATCGACTTCCGATAAGTAAAAACGCCAGAAGCAAAAATGAAATTAAGGTAAAGGCAATGGAGAAAGAACAAAAAAATGAAGAAAAAAGAAATCCTATATCTTTAAAAAAAAAAACTGGCGTTAGTCGATAGCGTGAACCGAGAGATGATTCTAAATCCCTGGCAAGATTCCGAACATAAGTACCTAATCTTATTGTAATGATTCTCGGAGAATAAATTTAGAACTTCTCTCTCTTTCTTTGGAAGTTCTCGATAGTTAACAACCTTCCAATACCTCCAACTCAACTTTGAAACTCAATACAACGGGAACAAAAAAATACGTTCCCTTTGGATGGTGTTATTTAAATTAGAGAGAGAGAGTATATTGGATGATGTGTATCGAGTATCAGGTCCGCTTGTTCTCGCGACGTTGATGATGATGTATTTATTTGCATTTTGTTTTAAACTAGTGTTATTGCCGTTATTTCTTTCCGTTTTGATCATTAAAAATGGTTTCGCCGGTTTTTGAGGAACAAAATATCATTGAGGGATTGGATCAGTGCTTACTGGAAGATTAGCGCTGGAAACAAAACTGCATTCGTCCTTCATCAATCATTCGATGAGATATATTGATATATTATTCATCTTCGGGAGTATGTCAAATAAATAATATACTTATTTGCCCTCCAAGATTATGCGGGCTTAGGGGTATCCGATTACGTTATAAACGTCATTTTGGAAGAAAATACCGATTTTTATTTTTCATGAAAGCCCTGTTTGTTGTAATCAATTCCAAAACAGGCTGTTTTAGAGATGGACAACTTTTTCTCAGCCCAATATATCAAGGAAACCGATATTTTCTGGATTTTATGCCGAGGTGAACTCGGAAAGAAAAGTCATTTATCTCTACAGTCCCACCTGGGAGCCATTCGCTGAAGTTAAGAGAGACTTACTACTGCCTCCACTTCAGTAGCTCATGCCACAGTGCGTGAAATAAGGAAGCCCTATCACGTCTCCAGTGGTGTAGATGCACTGTATGCATGAAATATCTGTGACTGGAATCTCTGCTGGGTTCCAGTCCCAGCGGAGACCAGATGACTTCTCTTTCCGAGTTCACCTCGGCATAAAATCCAGAAAATATCTGTTTGCTAGAGGCCTTGTTTTGTTTAAATGACGCTCAGAATGTAGTTACGTCCACTTAAGCGTCGCTTTTTTACGTACAAGCAACCCGTAAATAAAAACTTTAGACGCGTTTTACAGAGAATGCTATTTTTGACATTTTCCTTGAGTTTGAAACATAATTTTTTTTTTAAATTATTGCTTGTGTCATTACAAAATTTTAATATGGTGTTTTTCACATACTTTCAAGGTTTTGTACCGAAATCTAAGGATTATTACATGTATTTGTTTAATTAAATTATTGTTTTATACACGATATGTGTAGAATGAAATTTAAAAAAAATCGCAATACATGAATAAGATTTAAGTGTAGCTTACGAGCATAGAATACATTTCTTTAAATTTCGAATCATAACCTGCACCATCACTAGTTGAGAGATGTCGAAAATAACAGAACATTTCATTCATAGAATCTTTTGCATTCGTGTTTCGAATATTGCATGAATTTTGCTTAAAATTTGACATAAAAATAACTTTTTCATAGAAAATGACATAGGTTGTCCAAAATTTATTATTGTTTTCACCATTCTGAGAACCCTTCTATCATAAAAATGTCATTAAATTTCACTCCAGAACCATTTTATAGAAAAGTGCCTTTGAATGCAGTCGGATACCTTCAATTAGAATATTGGATGAAGTGCATCGACTATCAGGTCCATGTGTTCTGACGACGGTGATGATGGTATATTTATTTGCATTTTCTTTTAAAATATTGTTATTATCTCTCTTTCTTTCCGCTTTGATCATTAATGATGTTGATCGAAATGTATTCGTCGATTTCTGAGGAACAAAATACCATTGAGAGATCTGATCAGTGACTACTGGAAGATAAGCGATGGAAACAAAATTGCACTTGTACTGCATCAATTATTCGCCGAAATTTATTTAGAGATAAAAGTAGTTCTCATCTATCCCGGTAAACACAGTGTTTAGTGGTAAGGGGCGAAAAATGGTAATTAGGAAAGTTCGTAATTAATTAATTAATTAATACGTGTATCTTTGATGTTAATAATATCAGAGATTATTAGTATCTTTCCTTAATTGAAGGATGATTAATTGTGTGGGTAACGATTAAGGACAGATCAATAAATAGTATAATCATTATCATGAGGTTTATTAAGAGTTGTGTATACTGTACATACGGTGTTTCAGGAAGGACATAACTTGGAAATAGTGATAAATAGAAAGATTAAACAATTAGTGGGTTCGATTGTTATCCCTGGAATTTCAGGTACACCGGTTTGCAAAATTGATCACAATTTCGAATTAGACGGTGCCACAGTCATTTCATTTCACGACTTCTTTATGTGGAATCTCATTTGAAGGTCATTGTTTATAGCAAAAGTCATCAAACTCTTCAAGAAGTTTAACCCACTGCAGAAAAGTGACTTCAAACTACACTCCTTACTTTGGTCACGTCATTGCTAACCAAGGCGAGCATATTTCGACTCCATCGTAATGTGACTTGACCCCTGTTGGCTAAAGAAAATATCACCCACTGTCTAACCCTTTCATAAACATTATTTTTTGGAATTTTCAAATTGTTTGACATTCTTGATTCTCAAGGAATTAAAAAAATAAATTCAGCAAATATTTATTTTTCCAATTTTTTTTGATAAATCAATTCACTTCATTCAACAGTTTCAACAACCAAGGTGATGCAGGGTATATTCATCTTCACATACATTTTTTTACAGAGTTTTATTGCTGAATTGTATGTGGTAAATCACAGTTTGCACTTTCTTTTGGAAGGTACCGTAAAAACCCTCTCAAAGTTCAACTTTAAATGCTGCTCCCTGATGAAAGTCCCAAAGTTCATATTCACCATAGTTATAACTGAAAACTTAAACAAACCATTAAGTCAGGGCTTGATTTCCTGACGTAAAAAAAATCCACAATGAGGAAGAAGCAACCCACGCACATTTGCGTCATCAGGGCCTGAAAGGGTTAAAATACCGTAAAATGGGCCGAGTAGAAACATTTTTTAAAGTTGGAATGCAAATTTCCTTATTCAACTTTAATAAATACAAATTTTACCTAAAATCTAGGTCTGCATTGTCTCAATCAATTTATGATATTTTTATTTAGAAACCGGCATTTAAATGCATTGCTGTTTCTTTTCAAATCAGTGGAAATAAAGTAGAAACATGAAAATATATGTGGTTCTATGAGGAAATATAAAATAGTAAACAGTGATTTCTCAAGAAAATTATTTATTAACATAAAAAGTTAGTAAAATAAACACAAAAATGTCTTAGTTCCAGCTATACTGCAGGCTATATAACATAACTCTTCACCATAATCTTGACATCATTAATAAACTACAGTGAGATCCTCTTTAAAAAAAGTAGCATGTCTTTGAAATCTGAACTTGTAAAAAACTCAAAATCGGCGAGGACAGTTTTTTGATGACATCTTCTCCGGAGACAAAAGAATCTTCTTTAATCAGTGTGATTTTTTGGTTTATGACACGCTTTTTAAAAATGTTCCAACAAAACCATCGTCCTCGAGGTAATTTGCTTTACAAACATGGCATCTAAAAGAAGTTTTTATTTTTTCCATATACTTATACTATCATATAGCCACCCGGGATGATGGACGTATTTGTGTATGAAGGATTTTCTTTCAATTTCTATATCAATAAACATGTTTTCCTCTGAAGCATGGGCGGAGATACGGGGGGGGGGGGGGGGGGCGTGGGGGTATTGCCCCCCCCCCTCCCCCAGCGGCAAAGGTGGAGTCGACTGGTGATTTTCTATTTTCCTTGGATTTTTTTGTCCTTGGCTTGGGTTGTTTGGAGCCATAAGGGTTTGGGTTATCGGGATCCGAAGTTTGAGGATCCATATCTTCAGCCATGAAATACTCAACACCTACACTTTTGCCGGGTATAACGTTAACTTTAGTACTTTTTTGTCTTGTCTTGGAAGTCTGTTCTTGTCTTAGACTCTGAAGGAGCTCTTTGAAACTATTATCAATGGACTATGTTTTTTATATCCTCCAACAACAGGTATGTATTTACGTAGTATATTAACAGCAACCCTGAAAAAGCACAGCTTTGTTAGCTATAAAATACATAAATCAGGCGAGAATAGGTTTTTATATATATAGTATCAGTACCGGTATGGCACACCAAAACAAAAAATATCGGTTGCGGGGTGAATAGAACCACCTCTGAAACGTGTGTGTGTGTTGCGTTTCTATTCACCCCACATATTCTAAAAACATAACCTTAAAAATTGAAAATTCCCAGAGTTAATTGTATTGAAATTGAAACCATAAGCAGTCCTTAAACTTTCAAATTGATGTTAACGGTATATATAGTCTTTACATCGCTATTTACTTGTATATATAGTATAGAGTTTTACTTACCAGCCAAATTCAGAGTAGGTGCATAACTTGGACAAAAACTCGTGAAGAATTCAGTGAAGAAAACATCAACATACAATGTTGCCACCGGAACAAAACATCATTTCCCCGTTGGTATGCAGTGTTGCCAACATAGAAAAAATAATAGTAGTATAGTAACATAGTTCAAATTATTTTCCAGTAATTTTATATGCATTCACAGCTATATATGCTTATGAAGTTTTGTTTCTATTTACTCCACTGTTTCTACTCCCCCCATTTCACTGTACATTTCACCAAGAACGTGCTGCTATCTATTTCTTGATTGATGAAAAACTGAACACGTTTAAAATAAACATTTGATGCATTGAATACCGTATTAAACTGTACTATGAGACCAAATTACAAGTAGGCTGTTTATAAGAGAGACACACGGCGGATTTTGTTGTGAATATGTATACAATATTTTTCGTATTCGCACTTTACTCTTCACGAATGTATTGAGGCTACTACTTCTACGGCAACGCTAGTAGTAGTAATGTTTTGGAGTTGAGGCTGTAAAAGAGTGAGTGGACAGAAAATTTTATCAGCTATTTTCAGCACTTGTTTAGTTTAGATCGGATCCGCGGGGTCACACACACCCAACGCTATGCAAAATCATCAGCCAGAAATCAATACTGTCAAAACTATTTCTAGTTTCTCAAGGTTTACTACGGTTAAGTACAACAGTTTCCCCCTATACGATTCCAATAAAATAAGTTCCAGCTCTTTCTTTGAGAAATGAAACAAAAATTATCGTTATAAAACTATACAAATCAACGCACGAATGGCTGAATCAAGTTAATTCAGAAAAAAAAAACCTGACCTATATTGAAAAATATTTATCAGCATCAAAGTACTGTTTGAAATACATATGTATATGATACCTGTTAAGTAACTGAAATTCATTTTATTTTGAGACGTCAATTATAAAGAAAGCAGGTATTTTTTTTTTCACTTGACGTGCGAAATTTTTAATTAGTGAATAATTGAGAGCTTAGATTATTGAACGAACTTTTGTCTCATGTTCGGTACTTTTGGAGCTCGAAGAAGTTAATTTGTTGGGACGTCACATCTGAAAATCCATGCCTAAGTATACGCACCATGCGTATGTATGTATGTGCCACCAGCACTTACTGAAAAGAGTTTCTCGATTACGATTCCACATCCCGAGAAGCTAATTAATGAAAGTTCCAACAACGCTTAAAGTTTCTTATCAAAGTTGGAGAAGTGGAGAAGAAGGTGCTCGAACCTCTTTTAATTGGGTTCATCGCGGAGGAATCGAGAGGGTTAAACCCCCTCCCCCCCCCCACTCTCTCTCTCTCTTCTTAACAAACATGAGAGAAAACTTCGAGTGCTCGAACGTGCACAATGAGGGGCTTATTCGCGGACATTAGAATACGTACTCACCCGTGAACACGTACGTAGCCTTCTTCGACTTAATTTGTTTCTCTACAGTGCAAGAGAATTAATAGGAGAGAACAAAAAATATACATTACTGGAATAATTTCACACGCGAAGAGGAAGAAGAAAAAAATTCATTGATCAAGTTTGAAGATGCCCCGGAGTCATTTCTTATACCGTCTCCTACAAAGCTTTGAAATTTCGAGTCTAAGGTTCGCGTATTCCTAGAAATTGGAGATATTCTACTTATTCGTGAACCTAACCACAAGAATTGAATCTTGAGTATTGAATAATACTTAAATGATTGATTCCACAGTGAATACGTCATTTTATAATGTCTATAATTCCGAGTTGTTGTCGATCACAAACACAAACCTCACCCCTCAAAATAACAGCAAGTTTCATGAAAAAGTGAAAACTATGAGAAAAATATAGTACTGTCCATACAAATTATGCTTGTCTTCCTCTAAGAATAGATTGCTTCTAAATTTTTCCCAAATGTGAATATCGTGCATATGTTACTGCCAAAGCCCGAAGTGCGGTTAATTTGCGACGGGGCCTGCCATTTCGCGAAGTGGCCGGAGATCCCTGGCCAAACTCGATGTGCTGATCCAAGACGGCCCGGTAGAGAGGAAAAATTAGAAAAGATCACGGGGAAGCTATTTCTCTGACAAGGTGTGTACGATAAACACCAGACCTGACAGTTGTTCAATTCCGGTTAGATAATTATAGTATAAATAGATGGAGGTTTTAACAGTATTACATTATCAGCTTCGGCCAAAGTTTCCAACGGGATAAAATAGTAAAAAAGTTTTTTTTTAAACTTTTGTAGTGACCGATCATAAACGATGCTCTGTGACGTCACGATGTCACGTTTTCACGTTGTAGCGTTTTTCGCCTTGTGATGGATGGTAACCTAGCAACGGATCGCCAGAGAGTTTTTCGAACGTTTTAATCAGTTGATTGTATTTCGTCATAGAGTATGGATGTCGCGTATAACTTGTCCGTGTGTGTAAATAAAATGTTCATGTCTTTAAAAATGAAATTTACATCTTCTCATTGCCGTCGCCTTTACTGGTGACCCGGACGTGATCCCGAACCTGCCAAGAACTTATCGCCATGGCTGAACAGCAAGAGAGCGATCTTCGAGTTCAAGCTGTCCACGCGAAACTGCCGACATTCTCGAAGGACAGGATCAAACTTTTTTTCGTCCAGCTCGACGCTGCCTTCAAGATCAACCATGTTACTTCCGAAGGAACCAAGTATAACTACCTAGTCAACTGCCTAGATGTGGAGATCTTGTCAACGGTAAGTGACATTGTTTTCGATCCTCCCGCATCGGATCCGTTCTCGAAACTCAAGGAGAGACTTCTCGCTGTGTATAAACATTCAGCCGCGAAAGAGGTCAAGATATTGTTAGAAGACCTATCCCTAGGTGATCAGAAGCCTAGTACGTTGCTACATAAAATGCGCGAGTTTTCGACAGGGCGAATTAGCGATGAGACTTTCCTCAAAAATTTGTGGCTTCAACGGCTACCAAAGAATGTACAAACGGTGTTAGCAGCTAGCAGTGAAGAACTGGACAAGCTAGCCGAGTTAGTTGATCGAGTAGCTGAGCTCACCGAATCCAATTACGGTCATGTAGCAGAAGCCTCGTCTTGCTCGGAAATAAGAGACCTTAAACTGCAAATCTCGGAGCTGACTATAAGAGTTGAGCAGTTGGGCAAATATCCAAGGAATAGCCTGAACCGCTATCGAAACTCCAGTCGAGACCGACGTTATTCTGGTTCAAGGAATCGCTCGCGATATCAAGACTCCGATGAAAACACTGACGTGTGTTATTATCATAGCAGGTTCGGAAATAAAGCTTTCAGATGCAAGTCCCCCTGCGCTTACAACGCTCAGAATATTCAGGGAAACGGTCCAAGCCCCCCGTAATAACGGCATGCGGTGGCGGCGATAGCAGTCTTCACCATAGCCGTTTGTTCATTATGGAAAGGAAAAGCGGCATGAAGTTTTTAATTGACTCTGGAGCTGATATATCAATTTTACCTTACAAAGGCAATGGCAAACCGACAACTTTTGAGCTTTTCGCTGCAAATAGTTCCCGTATATCTACCTACGGTTTGAAACTCCTGGAATTGGACTTGAACTTACGGCGAAATTACAAATGGCATTTCACCCTCGCTGACGTTGAGAGACCAATTATCGGATCGGATTTCCTTGCTCACTTCGGACTCATCATCGATATCAAAAACAAGCGACTTATAGATCCACTCACTTCTCTCACGTGTAAAGGTTTTACTTACAATGGACCTTCGACAACGATTAAAACAATCTCAGGAAACAGTGCTATAACTGAAATTTTGAAGGAATTTCCCGAATTAACGAGACCTCGTCCGTTTTCGAGGAAAGCTTCCCATAATACCTTGCACTACATAGAAACTAAAGGTCCTCCTGTTTTCGCAAAGCCACGCAGATTGCACCCAGCTCAACTCAAGATTACCAAGACCGAATTCCAGATGATGTTGGACCAAGGTATATGTCGTCCATCGAAATCAAACTGGGCTTCCCCGTTGCACATGGTTTCAAAAGGACCGAATGAGTGGAGACCAACTGGTGATTATCGAAGTCTGAATCGAATTTCTGTGCCGGATAACTACCCAGTGCCACATATACAGGACTTTGCGCAGAATCTGCATGGATGTAAAGTTTTCTCTAAAATAGATCTGGTCAAAGCATTTCATCATATTCCTGTAAATCCCGACGACATTCCCAAGACAGCAATCATAACTCCCTTTGGATTGTTTGAATTCGTAGTCATGCCGTTCGGACTCTCAAACGCTGCACAAACGTTCCAACGCTTCATCCACGAGGTGCTACGCAATCTCGACTTCTGTTTCTCGTATCTTGATGACGTGCTTATCGCCAGCCATGACGCAGAGCAACATCACCAGCACCTTAGAGAAGTGTTTGAAAGACTCGATAAGTACGGACTGACAATCAACACATCTAAATGCGTGTTCAATGTACCGGAAATTTCCTTCCTGGGCTATTTGGTCAATGAACACGGCTCAAAACCTCTCCCGGACAGAGTTCGTGCAATCCAAGAATTTCCTCTCCCAGAAAACATCAAGCAGCTTCGAAGATTTCTGGGAACTTTGAACTTTTACAGGCGATTTCTACCATCTACAGCAGCTGTGCAAGCACCACTTCATTCCTTCTTGTCCAGCACCAAGAAGAATGACAAGACATCAGTTCCTTGGACTCTTGAGACCAGACAAGCATTCGAAAAATGCAAAACACAGCTCGCTAATGCCTTTCTTTTGCACCATCCTTCAGCATCATCACCATTAGTTTTACATGTGGACGCCAGTGATTTTGCTATAGGTGCCGCCTTGCATCAAGTATCTAACGATAATCAGCTACAACCACTTGCATTCTTCTCGAAGAAGCTTTCAAGCGCACAAAGAAGTTATTCTGCATACGATAGAGAATTACTTGCAGCTTATTCTGCTGTCAAGCACTTCAGGTATATGCTAGAAGCAAGACAGTTCTGCATTTGTAGTGACCATAAGCCGTTGGTGTATGCGTTCAGGCAGAAACCAGAGAAGTGTTCACCTCGCCAGCTACGACAGTTGAACTTTATCAGCCAATTCACAACTGAAATTCTTCATATAAAAGGTGTCGAAAATATTCCAGCTGATACTCTTTCTAGAATATCGACCATTTCTGTACCCACACCTTTAGATTATGTGCAACTCGCAGCTGACCAAGAGAATGACAACGATCTCAAAACCATCTTAAATTCTAGTGAATCATCTTTACAACTGAAGAAACTCAGCCTTCCTGACGCAACAGCCGAAATTTGGTGTGATGTGTCAAACGGTAAAATAAGGCCTTTTGTACCAATTTCTCAACGACGACGAGCGTTTGAATCATTGCATTGCTTATCACATCCTGGCATCCGAGCAACGTCAAAACTGCTGAGCGACAGATTTGTTTGGCCTTCAATTAGATCTGACTGTCGTGAGTGGACTAGAGCATGTATTCCATGCCAACGCTCTAAAGTTCACCGACACACTCGATCCGCGCTGGCTGAATTCAAGGTACCTAACAACCGATTTCAGCATATCAATCTTGACATAGTTGGTCCATTACCATTATGCCAAGGTTCTCGGTACCTCCTAACGATGATAGACAGATTCTCCAGGTGGATCGAAGCCTCTCCAATGCCAGACCAAACTGCCGAAACAGTCGCCAAAACATTAATTGCCACTTGGTTTTCAAGATTCGGCATACCGCACAGGATCACCACCGACCAGGGCAGGCAGTTCGAGAGCCAGCTTTTCCAAAGCTTGAGCAGATATCTAGGATTCCAACATCATAAAACGACTGCTTATCATCCACAAGCAAATGGGCTGATCGAGAGACAACACCGATCGCTGAAAACTGCCCTGAGATGCCGTATTCAATCGAATCCTGCTTGGGTTGATGCTCTTCCATTCGCACTACTCGGTCTAAGAGCAGCAGTGAAAGAAGACCTGGGATGCTCTTCCGCAGAAATCCTCTACGGAACTCCATTACAGTTGCCCGGCGAGTATTTTTCCAAAACACCAGACATTATACAATCCGATTTTGTCCATCAAATCCAAAAGCTAATGCGTTCAATGAAGCCGGTGCCTACAACAACTCACGGATACACGCCGACGTATATTCCTAGTGATCTGCAATCCGCGTCGCATGTCTTCGTACGCAACGACGCACCACATCCTGCCTTACAACCAACATATCAAGGCCCGTTTCCTGTCAAAGATCGCAGAGAAAATTTTTTCGACATTGGCATCAATGGGGCAAGCAAGAGGATCTCCATTGATCGTTTGATTCCAGCTTTCCTTGGAGATAGCTTTAAGGTACCTTCAGAAGTGCTCATACAGCCATCCAGTACAGCGTTGCCAGCACAAGCAGTACCAGCAACTGTGACTCGCTCCGGTCGTCACGTCCACTTCCCCGACAGATATTCGACCACAAATTTCGTTGACACTAGGGGGGGGGGGGAGTGTGTAGTGACCGATCATAAACGATGCTCTGTGACGTCACGATGTCACGTTTTCACGTTGTAGCGTTTTTCGCCTTGTGATGGATGGTAACCTAGCAACGGATCGCCAGAGAGTTTTTCGAACGTTTTAATCAGTTGATTGTATTTCGTCATAGAGTATGGATGTCACGTATAACTTGTCCGTGTGTGTAAATAAAATGTTCATGTCTTTAAAAATGAAATTTACATCTTCTCATTGCCGTCGCCTTTACTTTAAATATTTCAGACGATATCCCACAATATCATGCATTTTAATGCGTGGCCGAAAAATTCATCGCTAACAATTCGCCGACAGGAAATTCCTCGACAACAAATCACCACCAAGCAATCCGACGATAAATAATTCATCGCCACGTATCTCACTGAAAGGAAAATTCAGCACTAGGAAAATCCATTGACAAAGAAAAAGTGAGCACGTGTGTGATTGATCAAGCGAGTCGGGAAGTAAGTGAGTGAGCAGATGGGCAAGTGATTGAGCCAGCGAGTCTCCCATACGCTCACTCATTCACTCATTCACTCATCCATTTAATCGGTCATTCATACTGCCACTCACCCACAGACTCGGTCACTCATACGGTAAATCACTCACGTGGTCACCCTCATATATATATATATAACTATATATATGGTCAATGACTCACTCAATCACTCACTCAGCCACTTATACGCGCGACCACTCATTCTGTCCCTTATACAGCCACTCACTTGGCCACTTATGTGGTCACGAACTCGGTCAATCATAATACAAATACAACGCCACAACAGGCAAAATGCCCAACGAGGTGGTTACTACCATTCACTGTCACTAGTTTTTCGCTAGCTCATTCACAAACTCATTCAGTCAATCACTCGCTCACATATCCACTCACTTTTTCAATCACTCGATACTTCACTCATGGGTGACGGACTGTTTTTCAGCGAATTTTCCCAGCGGTGACTTTTCCGTCGGTGAGCGAAATTTTCCTGTTCGTGGATGAATTTCCCTATCCCCAAATTGCGGTGGAGGGGAGGGGAATTGTTATAGATGAATATTCTTATCGGTAAATTGCGTTGCGATGAATTGTTATCGATGAATTTTCCAGCGGTGAATTTTCTGTAAATAATTTCCATGAGGCACCATTGTATGTTTTGATGAATATGTGAAGTTTGATGAAACAATCGTATCATTTCTTGGCTATACGACGCGAGTTCCATCTACTTATACGCTATGCTGTATCATATTAAACGACGTATGTACGCACATAAAATAACAGTTGATCGTGTTATTCATTTTTACTGAGCGAAACATCCCATGCCGAGATGAATTTTAAGCGCGTCCTGCGACGAAACTTACCCGGTTTGTGGGAGAAACCTGATTAAAATTCACGCAACCGCAAAAGTTTGTTCTCGTCGCCGGTTTCAAAGCAACACTAGGGGTTGATGGAGAGGATGATGATACAGGAACTTTCGGTGTGTCGAAACTCATATCTTCTCTCTCTCTCTCTCTCTCTCTCTTGCTACTACTACCTAACCCATGATGAGAGAGGACAACCATTAGAGATAGGAAAAGCTGTTTGCTGGGTCCTCGCGTGGTATTCATAATTCTCTCTTAATGACGAAGCCGGCAGCCCCATCGCACTGGTTTAGTGCTTTACGTTAATAATAGCCTTGACGGGAGAGCTGCTATAGTTGGTCAAATAAGTTTCCATGATATACTTTTCCCCTTTAACGCAATTTTTTTTTGTTCGCTTATGCTTGTGACAACGTGCTTAGTTAAACATTATTAAACTGAGAACAGCATCCTCGATCCAAATATCTGGATAATGAAGTTAAAGGAAATATTTGGTTTAAATAAAACTTAAACGGTTCAATGTGAGCCCATTGTAACGAAAGCATCTAAAATTTAGTGGTGTGTGATAATAATTAACTCACAGCATACAGCTTAATGAGATATACAACGTTTAAGTTGTGCATGTTTTATTTGAAAACTGAGAATAGTACGGTTTAGAAAATATATTTGGCTGTATAGAGAATAATGGCAGGAATTATATAAAATATGTATTTATTTTAATTTTTTGAAATATATATTTAAAGTTTTCAATTTATTTCCCGAAATTTTCAATTTGTTTTTTTAACTGTTTTATTTAATAATTTCAATTTTTTTTTTGAAGCGATTGATCGCGAAACATGCAATATGAGTTCAGACAATATATTGGAGTGTTAATTTTTTTTTATTGTTGTGAATTACCTTACACACTGGGTGGATACCATCGATAACCCAATAATTACACGCGATTCCTTGTGAAAAACAGGTTTCCCGTTTTAGGATCGGACGAATATTAAGAGAGTTATAACGTTTTGAAATTTTGTTACGTGTCCGTTTTGTAACGGTCAGTTACGCGCCAAACACCCATTGCAAAAAAAAAAAATTCTCCATACAGCGGATTACTGCTAATTGAAAATAACTGAATTATTCATTCCCGTTAGAAGTCAATTTCACAGTCATTTTCTTTCACGATTGGCGCTTTTTCCTCTTAGTATAGACCAAGAGTTCTCCACTTTTTCCACCCGAGGCGTCCCTTTCCCCCATATTCAATTCTTTTCCGCGAGCTCCGCCGACACCCCAGAGCTGTTTAACAAAGAATATTTTCGAAAAACCTTTGTCGGGGTCCGCGCAGGGCCGTCTTAAGAGCATCATGGGTCCCCGGGCCAAGTGATTTTTCTGAGGCCCTCCCTAAAAAATTCCCGAAAAATTCAACCACTTCCTATTTTTTTAGGCCCCTGAGCCGTGCCCGGGTGGGCCCATGCGTTAAGACGGCGCTGGGTTCATGGCGCCCCTGACAAAGGTTGGAGACGCACCAGGGTGTCGCGGTGCCCACTTTCAGAACCCCTGGTATAGACTGTAGAATGATGCTAACCTTGTTATTACGTGTTACCTTCGCTTCACTATATTGGGAAATTTATCACCAAGTATGTAAAGTTTTAGCCGTACGAAAACTATTGGAAAAATTGTTTTCCCAAATCAACACATTCTTTTCGAAAATGCGTTTACTTTCTTTCTTTCTTTGTTAAGTGAAATTTTTTCAGGGGGAAAAAAACGGCAAGAAAAAATTTAATTTGTACAGCTTTAGCTTTCTTGATTACTCTCAGGGTTACAGCATTGCTATCAGCTTAAAAACGCCAAGTTATACGTTTGGTGCACGTTCGCTGAATCCGGCTGGATTCGAAAATGACGTCATCAATTTTTAATGAGTTTTAACTCCATAATTATTCGCAACATCAATAAACTGAAAATACTATTCTTCTGTATACACATACAAGCTCTTTCATACTACTATCACTTAACCATACATGCGCACCTCGTACACATTCCTCTGCGAAATTTGTAACGAATCGGTACATGCTGGAATGTGTGTCCTGAGTTTTTTGTGTGTGTGGCCCCTAGCGTATTTATATTGTCAGTGCTTGTTCCGTGGTATTTCATGGTGATGTCATCTGTCTTCTACATCTGCTCTTTGGTACTACTAGTACTACTACTTTAGCGCACAACAACTCCGGTCATGTCACCATACAACAATTTACTACCGTTCGAGCTGGGTTGAAAGTGAGGGCGCCATCTATCGACGATTGCGTCAGGTTCGGTAGATACCCGTGTCCTTCCGAAGAATCGAAACCTCGGATCAGACAGCAATCTTCAAGGTGGCAGACGAGCACCTTACCACTGCTCCTTGGCACGTGACACACCTCTTCATTTTCTGAGGGGGCAGTCCAATAATTATTTTGATCACGTCTTGTATACCAAAACAGCAAAAAGTAAACCCTCCTTATTTTTATAAAATCATGTTTTTAACAGGTTATTTCATCGATTATATCATCATTTTGACAAGCAAAATAAAAAAATTTAAAAACAAAACACTTTATTATTCACTTACAGCGTGAACATTGTGTTGATGACACAAGCTTTCATACAAGACAAGTCCGGAGATCATGCCACGGCATTTATCGTACAACCAACATGCAGCCAACTACGAAATCCCATTTCGTCTCGTGAGATGAAGATCTCCATCTTCATTTTTCGCTATTCGGAGAATGTTCCTAAGAATATAAAGGGGAAAAGAAGAGATGATAAATAAATAAAACAAGCGGGACATAATCACAGAGATCGTCTAGAAATTCTTGGCCTCAATCCAAAGTGAATTCCTCTTCTCTCTGCCGATGCTTTCGTGTAATTCCCTAATTTCACGAATCTAATACATCTTTATTGGTGCTGCAGCGGGACGGACGGACGGACGAATAATTCACTAATGCGATCGATGATAACGTTACTTTTCTTACAAACTTCATGTGAAGAGAATATTTTACCGTAACACCCCGACTTCCGCTACCCCGAGTAGCACGATTTTCGGGGGGGGGGGGGATTTCGTTATTTCTTGTTACGGGAGTACTGCTGAGACAGTGGAAATCGTTAAGTGATAATCAAGTAAAGAACTGTCACAAAAAAGATAAACTTTGCCTGGTTTTAATTTATACAAAAATTGCCAGTTTTCAAGACAAAAATTTCAAGACAATTTCGTATAAATTAAAAGACCATTCGACCAATTGAATTTATTTGTCTTGAAAACGTGGCAATTTTTGTATAAAGTAAAGAACTGTTTATTCAAACAGAACAGTATTTATATAACACAATTACACGAGCAAATGGTATCTAAACATGGCGCTGTGTGGTAGTGTGGGCATCGTACTGGACGCTCATCGTGAGGATCTAGGTTCGAATCCTGTTGATGGCACAGTGGTGGCAACACTCTATATAGCAGAAGGCTCTACGTTCGAAATTCGTGACGTCACTACTACTACTACTATTACTTAACCGTACATGCATCTCGTACACATTCCTCTTCTAATTTTCTAACGAATCGTCGAACGAATTTCTAACAAATCGGCATATGCCGGAATGAGTGTTCTGAGTGAATGTATGGCCTTAACGTATTTATGTAGAAGTGTTGCGCTTGTTTCGTGTTCATGCTGCCACCTGTCTTCCATTTTCTGAGTAAAGATGGAAATTCTTGAATTTTTCATGTTATGCCAGTATCGTGTTGTAGGCCTGCCTGCTCTCTGTCGGGATACTTTTTTTAAATGGGAGACCGAAACTTTGCCGGGATTTAGAATCTAAAGGATCGTTTTCTATTTACTACTTTGTTAATATACAATATATACAAATACAACGCCACAACAGGCAAATTGCCCAACGAGGTGGCTGACTTAAGAACATCATGGATCCCCGAGCCATTTTTTGGAGGTCCTACCTACTGCTGCTACTCCACACATGCACCCCGCCCACACCCCCCCCCCCGCGGAACCCCCAACGAATCGGTACATGCGGGAATGTGCGTGTACGTGTAGTGAAACCTGACGTGAAGTTTTTTTTTTGTTTCTCTGTAATGCTTATTATGTGTAGTGCTACCATCTGCCACCAGTTTTTCTAACTATGAGTGAAGTGTTATGATTGAATGATTTATCGTTGTAGGACTGTTGCTCTCTGTGGCGAGACTTTTTAACGGGGAGATCGGCTCGCATTTACGCCTTGAAGTTGGGAACCACAGAAAACCAACTTCAGCCGACCACAACAAGAATTTGGTATAGGAGGTCACAATTTTATACCTGAAATCCCATGCCAGTATAAAAAAATATATTTGTTTAATATATTTAATTATATGTAATTATATGTAATTATTCTTTGATGACAATTCACCTGGTCTGCAATTTTCAATTAATTTCATCTCATGGTTTGAAGTTTTTTTCCTTGCCTCCAAACACGAGAAGCTCCTTTCTTAGAATATGGGTCAAAGTATTATCAAAACATTCAAAACTTTCATTTGTTTCATTTTCATCAGCTTTCATTTGTACATATTTTATCGTGCAAATACAGATTTTTGTTAGCCTTTTTTACCGGACCGGATTACAGTCACATCACAAGTTAAATTAATGAAGCCCCCATAAAAGAGTGCCCTAAAAACTACAGTTATGGTAGGAAAGAAATAGATAGGTATTCCTAAAATTTGCGTCCCATCTAATACATTAATTATATAGCTGTTAATAATTAATAATTACAATAACTATAACATATGTATTTCTATGAAAAACTATACTCCCACTTACGCGGTTGTCGCCGATCCCACCTATCACGTAACTTCGGCGTATTACTGTATGGAACTTTCTAATATTTATGTAACAATTGAGGACTTTTCCACTATAAACTTCGCTTTTTTTTTCCAAACTAAATTTTTTTTTCAAATAACGGAAAAAAAATTCTACGTTTATTTAAGAAATCCAACATGTATTGCAATTACTTTCATCTTATGTTTGGTTTTATTACTGACTTTTATGTACCGTAAGAAAACTGAATGTACGTTCCAAGAAGAAATACAAAACCCTTCTCCGTAGAATCCACTTTAACTAAGGAACAAAGAAAATTTTAGCGAAATACGATTTCCATTGACTTCTTCAGTTTACGATGATCACATATAGATCTTATACTATGTTTCTCCCTAAATAAGATTATTTAAAAAATAAAAAAAAGAGAAAAAGATTGCTATCGAAATAAAAGGGGAAAAAAATCTGAGTTTATACTGTAGATATTTTTTTTTTTCAGAGAATACGGATGTGTATGGCGTGTATATAGATATATACATGGGATACACGATACACTAAAAGCTCTTACTGCAATTGGATGAGATGTGAAAGACTCCCTTCAAAGTGGATTGATAGCTGCCGCCGCAAGCCTTTCTTTTCCGATTCTTTCCTTCGACTGACGTACCTTGGACCGCAAAAAAAAAAAAGAGAAATGTCGTTTACAGTTGTAAATACTTAAGACAATTAGAACAATTGCATTTAGCTTTTTTTTTACTTGTTAAAAGATACGTAATCGATAAAATCACGTGACTTTTAGAATCCGGATATATTCTTGTCATTTAAGGGGGGTGGTGGGGGGGGGAGAGTTGATGCACGTGAATTTTCTAATCGTAATTTAATAATTAATAATCACAGAGGGCAATAATAATCCATTATTAAAATTTGATATCATCAGTTACGAAACGATTTCAAAAATTTTAATGATTAATCTTTTAGCTGCTGCATATTACTCTACTTTGCTGGAATCAGCATCACACTACAGAATTTTTTAACCATGCTGAAAACCGAATGTTTTAATATGGTATTCTCCTATACTGACACTTCTCCAATTTGAAATTGCTCACTCGTAACTCATGCACTTTTGTTGTATTCATCCAGCAGAATAGAATTTTTTACGAATTTAGATCGTGGAGATTTGCTGGGTTCCGATCGCACAACGGCATTTTTTTTTTTTTAACAAGTTACAATAAATCCAACGCGAAAGGCAAATTAAATACTGACAAACGTTTTAGCTTAAAAATTGTGGCGTTCCCAAAGAAATAAGTACTCAGTTTTGTTTTGACGAAAGGTTAGCATGACAGTTCGAACCCGAAATTAAGATCGAAAAAACGGCATCTACAGTGCGCCGAAATTACGTCAGAATTTTCAAACTTTTATTTGTGTTTAGAGATTGCTTGTTTAACAGCTTGGTTGAGAAAAACAAAGTGTGTTTTCTTGTAGAATGTTTTCGAACTAAATTTGCTCATACAAAAATCATGATTCCCCTCCCCCCAAACTTTGAATTACCAAAAACACTCGAAAAAAAATTCAAATTAAATAAGAAATATTGAAATTAAATTAGATAGAAAACTCGAAGGGAGTTCGTAAAAATACGAAGAAATTTCAACATAAATGGGCGCATTAATTTTGAATAAATATATTGTAAAATGAGACTGAAATAGAATAAAAATATTTTATGGCAATAATTGTTTTAATTGCCAATAAATTATGACGAATTCTTTCAAATGATTCATAAAAGAGAGAAAGTAAATAATAAAGTGCGTAGAATTCATTACGCACTACAGAACTGGCCGTTACAAAAACGCATAATTATCTGAATATATTAATTCCATTACATATAGTTCAGTCCAATTCAAGACATTTTCTGGAACATTTTTAACTATTATTGGCGATAAGAACTTTTTTTTTGATAAAAGATGATAAAAATGTTATAACGTGTAATTACCACTGATAATTGCAACGTTATAATTCTCGACGAGTGTTTTTAGCATAGAAAATAGTTATCTTCGTAAAATCTCGAGTCCTGAGAAAAAAATCCGATTTTATGTTCTAAATTGCAGTTCTCAGGCATGTCTTTAAAACTTTGGAATCTGGAAATTTTCGAATATTATTTGCCTATATATGACAAAATTATTATTATTATTTTCAAAATTATCACTTTTGTGAGAAGCTTGGTGAATTCAGTGTTGATAATATAAGATAGAAATGCATGTTGGTGAATAGCATAACTTGAAGAATACTAATAGTATTTCGTTCAAACATTATCATTTACTTTTATTGAAGTAGGATACCAACTTATAAATCTAATCACTACACATAAAAGTTATTAAAAACGATAACGAATTCATTCTCTTGGAAATTTAATTTCTTCTTTGAACACATCATCAGAAATTTCTGAACCTCCCGAACTTGAAATAATCAATGCATTTCTGTAATAATGCTGCACAGCAAACGAATATCCACGTGTCAATACCCAATATCTCAAAATCTCCAGTGATAATGACAATAAAGACTCTATGAATTTGATGATTATATTTAATTAAACCAATCAAAGAAAAAATCCAATTACTTTAATTTGTTTTTTTTTTATCTTAGTTTACAATCGATTCCAGTCACACACGGATTAATACCGGCCATTAAATGTCTTCCTCTAAACTTAATTTTTATTGTCCCGTATATACACAAAGCAATTCCGAGGCATTTATATTCCGGAAACAAACAAACAAGCGAAGAGAAAAGTTATATTACCTCTCAAAAGTAATTATAAAGGAGAAAAGATGGTTGGCTGTTCTAAATTGGATCTCATGTTCAGCTTGTTTCTTAATGCGAATATCGTGAAGCTTCGGGATTTGTTTTTTGCAATTTTATTTCTTTTATCCGAACTCCTGCGTTTAATAGGCCTCTTGAGTATTAGTACTAAATATTTCTCTCCTTTAAGCTCAATAATTTTTCAAAAGAACAGGGGCGTATGAATAGGAAAAAAAAATGGTTGCAAATTTTTTTTCTATTTGTTATTATTATTCGCTAGTTTCTCGCTGCATAAAAATGAACTTTTAAAGCAAATCGGTTTGGAACGGGCTTTAATGGCACAAACTTCAGCTGTGTTTTCAGTTTTAACCTCCTGTGCGTCGAATCAATTTTAACTGCTTCCCTTTCCTCTAGCTAACAAATTATCAAGCATTGAATTTCTTAATTAACTTTAACAGAAAGTTTCTGCATCTCGGAACCACCCACTTAATTGACTTTTTAATTACGAAAAGGGGGGGGGGAGAGGCAGCGGCTTTATTAATTTCTTTATTAACGTCCCCTCTTTCCTTCTCTGTCTTCTATGCAACTTTGCAGTATCCGGTCTTGGTTAATTGCTATTGAAAGATGAATTGCAACGCCAGTTTACGGAACAAAATAACTGGAAAAAAGTTTTGTTTTTTTTAAATTGCGTGTTTTAATTCTTTTCGGAATTATAGCCATCTAGCTTTTTCACGGTGGTGAAACATTTGAAATGGAATTATTTTAATTTACTTGTCAATTAAAAATTCGATTTTCTAAAATTAGACTGATTTTAAGTAATTCTTTCATCAGCTTGCCAGTGATCTCACTTTGATCATGGCGGATTTAAAAGAATGGTATTAAAGTTAATATAATGTTGCAAAAGTCTTATGTATGTTGAACCTAAAATACTGTTAGAAAATTCTTTTGTTGAAGTTGGAATGCTGTTGGAAAGCCTTTCGTTGAAAGTCAAAATACTGTTAGAATAGCGAAATGGTAACATTAAAGTGTCGTTGAAAATGACTTTCTGAAGCTTAAATACTATTGGAAAAAAAAGCTTTTCCTACTATTAATATTCGGATAGGAAAGTATTTTTTCGTACTCTTGCTACGGCTGTAAAAGTTTTTTTGTGCAACTGAAGATGCTGTTAGAGAAGTATTTCATTCAATAGTGTTAGAAATTCTTCTTGATCGATTGAAAATACTGTTGTATTTCCAGAAATATTTTTAAGAGCATCTTTTTCAGTCACCTGGCTGGGCAATTCGTCTGTTACGGTGATTGTATTTGTATAAATTTTTCTTGAAGTCAAAACTGCTTTAAAATTCTTTGAACTCGATATTATAATAGGCAAGTCTCTTATCAGAACCAGAATGAGATTGTAAAACTTTTTGTAGAACTCAAAACAATCATATAAAAGGTATTTTGTAGAAAATACTGTTCGAAAAGTATTTTGTAGAACTCAAAACATTGTTCAAATGTATTTTTCCAAACTCAAAATACTGTTGCAAAGTTTCGTTGAGCTCAAAGTTTGATGCACGAAAATTTATTGAGCTCAAAATGCTGTTGCGATAATCTTCTGTTCAACTCAAAACAGTGCTGGGAAACCTTCGTTGAACTCAAAAATTTGGTGCAATAGTTTTGTTGAACTCGAAAATACTATAGTGGGAAAGTTTTTGTTGTGGAGTTAAAATATCATTAGAAAAGTTCTTTACGGTGAAATTCAGATGATTCGAAAAGTTTTTCTTAAGGTTAAAATGATTTCAGAAGTCTTTTTTTTTAGTTTATCATTAGACATACCATTATAAAAAATATCTACTCAAGATTACCCATTTTTAGAAAAATACTTTGATTCAAGTCCTGTTCAGAAACTATTAATGACTGATAACCATCAATGTTTTGCACTGTGTTGATTGGAATGGTTTAATAAGTACAATAATGGTTCTACAAACTAACTTCATATAACAAATGAGATTACGACATGTTCCTGTGTGTTAGTCTCAACTGACAATGATTCCCAATTTATGCATGAACGGAAACTAAAAAATTAGCACAATATAAAATACTAGGTTTTTCCTCCGTATAATCCGTGGATTATCTGTTAAAAAAAGTGATTAAACATTGAAAAAACCGCAGAAAATGGTGTCATCGGCCTGATGAGTATTCTGATGGGAAGATTTTTGATTGAACTGTAAATTTTGTTTTGTGTGTAAATAATGCTGTTGTTTCGCAAATAAATTTCATTAATTAGCGTACGAATGGATTGATTATTGAAACACAATGTAAGTTTTTATTGTTATCTTTTTTGAAATTTCGCATGCGGATTATGCGCAACTGCGGATTATACGCAGAAAAATACGGTACTTCCCGAAATTTCTTTTACAAACCATTATATCACAAAAGAAGTACATCGTTATCACAGTTTCTCAAGATAAATCATCATCCCAGTATAGAATACATGTCAAAATTTTTGGTATTAAAAAAAAATATTTTTTCTCAAAAGACATTTGTTATTCTAGAAAATTCCATAAATATAAGCTTATTATGTACATTGCCGGTATCAAAAATCCGTACTATTATTTATTTATTCATTTTTTTTCTCTCTCTGATGGCAGAGCCAGGGTACGAAATAGCTGTGAAAGCAAGTGGCACGTCTTCCACAAGCGATTGGTTCCTCACGTATACAAACGGCCGGTTGTTCCTGAGGAACGTGAGCGGTTCCTATTTACATGGAAGAAAAACACAGTCTCTCTCTCTATTCCTACCTGACTTCCACGTATATTATTCATCGAGGTTAAGAAGCCCGATTTTCATACATTTGTTGATGTAATTTTTTTCTTTCTTCTTCTTTGACGCTAGATATTATACTACCGAGAAATATTTACAGGAATGCAGAAGAGGAGTTGGAAAAAGTGGGGGGTTAGGTTTAAAATCCCTTACACCCTCCGTTTCCCACGGCCGTTCATTTTGCCGAGAAAAACATATATTCTCTTTACGACGGGCCTCCATCCAAAATTATGGTTATGTCTTGAAAGGTTATATCTACACTGAAAGTCTTAAAATATAGTCATCGCGGAGAGGAGCGTGTTTGCTCATAAAGTTTCCGGCTGAGCTGCTTCGTGGCAAAGGACCTGGAAAAGTAAAAAAAAAAAAAAAATGGAAGAAGCCTGTAAGTAGCTTTTCGTCGTAATAGCCTCCAGAGATTGAAGTCATGGGAATGAAAGTCTCTGTATGTATGTGAGCGCAGGTAGACAGTATTTGTTGTTTCTTTTTTTCCTTTACGGATCCAAAAAAAAACCCATTTAATGCTTTACTGTTGGCTATTTCTTAGGTGGGTTTTTTTTTCTCTCTCTTGCACTGTCTTTAATTTCTCGCACCTTTGATTCCTTGGACCTTTCTTTTTATTACTTGCTAATCTCTCTCTCTCGCATGCTATTCTCTGCGTGAGCAAATAGGAATTCGGGACTGTTTTTACGTGTTTCCACCGTATCACTCGAAACAAAACACACACCATCCGGTGTTATTCCAGTTGTTAACATCACGCCTCATTAATTAACTTCCTACATGATGGGGACTCGGTTAAGATGAGTTTATTGCGTTTCGCTCAGTGGCGTCACGTAATCGAAATGGTAAACATGGTGGAGGCTGGAAAAGAGCAGTGGAGTATTTTCGGTCATAAATGCGGATGAAAAAGTACTGGGGAAATTTTTCGTGTTTTTCTCTTTCCTTATATCGTCATTAGCACAAAGGAATTTTCTAACGTTTCATCCAATTTATCTCTTAGTATACCGTCTATTTTGTTACATAAGCATTCCGATGTGATTAACAATTTATTCAGACAACATCTATTACTCTTTACTTATGAACAGAAAACTGGGTAGTTCCGATTTCATCACCAATTAACAACTTTAGCTGTTGTTATTCCGTAGAGAGGTGGGACCTTTGTTCAATTTTCTTTCGCATTGTGTTTCATCGGATTTATACTACTACGTTCAAAAAGTTCCGAGACTTATGTAATTACTGAAGAATGAATATGGATAGAACCTGTTCAGTTGGTATTTCCTTCGAAGTAACTTATGCGCAGTTATGCAGATTTGTCATTGTAAGATGTAAATGCGAATTGCAAGCGTCTTTTCTTTCTTTTTTTGACACGCACTTCAGTGCTTTTGTTGCCACTCGCTGCATTTTTTTGGAGAACGGGAATCATTGTCACTTAAGCAAATACTTTATCTGAGGAAAAAGTGACATGGGGCAAGATCAAGTGAATAAGCTGGTTCTGAAAGTATGGGAATGGGATGTTTTGGATGTAATCGGACACGTAATCTGTGACACCAGGAGGGATCCGTGAGTTTTTAAACGTCCGTATGATTTGGTGCAACGCAAGCAACCAGATCTTTGGGGGGGGGGGGATGAAAAAAGGAGGATAAAAAGGGGTTTTCATTATTTTTTATTGCTCTTCCTCAACTTTTCCCCCATTTTTTTGAATCCAAATATCTCAGTAAATATTGCACTTAGAAACGTGAATTTCTTTTCTTTTGGTGGTATTAGGAGAGACAGAGAAACAAGAATTTTCGGAAAAATTCCTAGCTGTTACAAACTTTTTAAAATCGAAATGTATGCCAAAAGTTTCAAGAGGTAAAGGTGAATAGTCATTTTTCTCCAGAAAAATCTCTTTGCAAGTATTATAATAATTTTTTTAGTAAATGCAGCATTGCAAAAGTCTATTTGAAAGTTTTTACATTTTTTTTTCATCGTTACATCGCTCCCTCATGCGAGGAACACGAAGGTGCAACGTCCTTGGAAAAGAAAGAGCATGAGAAATGACGTTTGGATGTTGACTCTACCTATGTTACTTTAACCCAGTGGGCAATATCGCCCCCACTCCCGGTGGGCGATGGAATTTTCCGGGGGTTGATAAAAGCTACAGATTTAACATATGATCCTATGGGTGCATTTGAGTTTTGGCGACGAGAGAAAAGATTTCTGAAGAAGGGGGCGATGAAATACAAAGGTGCTTTAATCCTTTCAGACTCCGGTGGCGATGACACGAGCATTAATTTTTTTCGAATTTTCAAAATGTTTTTGCATTTTTGATACTCCAAAAATGCGTTAAAAACAATGAATATCTCAGTAAATGTTAATTTTTTTCTTTTGTTTTTATTTTAAATATTAAATTTTTTGTTTTTAAATTTTTAATTTAATAATTATAATAATATTAATAGTTTTAATTTAATAATTTTAATTTAATAATTTTAATTTAATAATTTTAATTTAATAATTTTAATTTAATAATTTTAATTTAATAATTTTAATTTAATAATTTTAATTTAATAATTTTAATTTAATAATTTTTAATTAATTTTTTTTCCCAAAAAACATTTGAACAAAGTGAATTATTAAAAAAAGAAATAATTCACTTTGTTCAAATGTTTTCAGTCAAGATGATGCAGAGTATGTTCATTTTCACATACAAATTTTTCCCAGAATTTTATTGCTAAATTCTGTGAAATAAATCACACTTTTCCAGAGTCAGTTTCACCGAAATTATTCTTAACCCCCCCCCCGAAAGTTCAACTTTGGGTGCCGCCCTGTGATGAGAACCCCAAAGTTCATATTCACCATATTTCTAACTCAAAATTTACACAATCCTTTAAGTCAGGGCTCAAATCCCTAAGGTCAAAAAACATTCTACAGTAAGGAAAAGCAATCACACATTTGTGTCACCAGGGTCTGAAAAGGGCTATGGAAGCAATTTTCCGAAAATGTTTTGTAACATGTCTTTCAATATGGATGCACATTCGATTTTCAGGCAAAACGTAAGTAGCATAATAAGTAGATACCGGAAATTTAGGCATTTAAAATTGATAAAATAGGTAAGCAAAAAGGCACTAAAAATGCTTGAAATAGGCGCTAAAAAAATTTATAATCGATGAAAAATAAGTAGAAACTAAGATATCAAGGGTCCGAAAAATGACTAAAAAATTTACTCCCTCTGTGCTTCCACATTTTAGTTTACAATAGTTGCATTATTAGCCAAGCTAAGTTGATACTGCTAAACCAAAAAAAACAGTTAGCCTTCAAGCTTAGGTCGGAGGCGATTTTTTCAACTACAGGCACAATAATGTTAGCCAAAATACAAGAACAATAATTAGTGAATAATTATGAATTATATTTCAATTAAAATCTGTTCTAACAATCTCGATGTGAATTTGATTGCATGTATGTGGAATGAAAATGTATGTATGTAAAAACTATGTATAGCAGAGATGAAAATCTTTGTTATTTCTATACCTGGCAGTACCAAGTATTGTCAGATACATCTCAAGCATTAACACCTATTTACGCTTAATGGGGATGGTAGTAGGGGTGTCTTTCTGAAAAATAATTAATGCTAATAATTTAATTTTGTGTAAAAGAGCAATTCCTTTGAGGATCTCAAAGCTTAAAATACCCGAGTGTTAAAATATATGACCTCTAAAATTCAAGAACAAACATAAAACGATGTCGAAATAGTCCGGAAAAACTCAAACAAGTTTAAAAACAAGCGAAAAAAAGGGGCATTTATGGATACTTCCGGCCTGTAATAATACGTCTAACCAGAGCTCATTAAAAAAAGAAAGTGAAAATTTTTGCACATTCGTGCTTCTAGCATAAGGGCGGACGGTATGAGGAAAAGTAAATTAAATTGACTGTTTTTTTTTTGTATGAGATGAATTATTTCCGTAATTTCATAAGATAAAATACCAGATCGGAAGAAATGGAACAAGTTTCGGCTCAACTCATTCATATGAGAAATGATTTTTTTTCTCTTGTACCAGACGCGTATCGAAGAGCTCAATATGAGACACTTCATTTTTGTACATCCGCAGACTTTATATATTTTGTCTAACCTTAAAGAAAAAAAATGATTATGACAACGAAAGAATATAGAGGGTTTTATTTTTTCTGAAACGCGAGATATGACAGGCTGTGGACATATAGTAATATGTGTATGTGACACCATTCCGTTTTTTTTTTCCTCTCATACCCATTTTTTTTTTCCTACGTAAGTCTCAATATCCGGTGCTGAGATTCTCTCGACATTTCTTATTCGGAGGCATATACATATTATATATATTCTCTATCGCCCCCCCCCCTTCTCATAAAAGTGAAATCGATTCCAAAACTTATGTGCTTGTCTTTTTTTCTCTCTCCCCTTTTCCTGAAGCTTCTCCTAAAAGTAATGAATATCAAGAGAGGAGAGATGCTTGAAGGATCCACGTACAGAGTTCCTGTACGATATATATATTTCGCCTCTTATATATATATTTGTTATATATATTCTGTATAATATGTATACAGTGTGCTTTACAAAGAGTGTTCGAAAGAAATAAAAATTCTACTGTTGATTTTTAAATTTAAAAAAAGAAGAACAATATATCAGTTGAGAAATATTTGTGGAAATAACATTTTTCCCTGAAGTAATAATTAAGGGGTGTTGGTGCACGAAAATGTTCCAAAAAACACATTTTTGAATTTTCAAATTCAATGCAATTTTCAGCATCTAATTGTGCTCAAGCTTTTGTTCTACCTGTACCAGAAATATTTGTAAAATATTGTACTATAAACTGCTGGCAGGTATTGTATATGCTAATGTTCTTTTCTGAAAACTATGGTTTTTTTTTAGATGAGGAACTTTTTTTCGAACACTACTCATTCAAATGTCTTGAAACTTTGTTTGTCCTTCAACACTATGGTGTTACATATTTTAACACGAGTTTTTATTAAAAACATTAAAAAAAAAAAAGGAATTTGCGGCACAAAATATGGATAAATTTTGATAATATTTGAAAAAAGTTGTTTGTTGTTGAAGTTAAAATTTGAGAAAAAAACGATGATTAAAATTGTGAAATGCTCCTGTTAAATTGTATAAAAATATTCATATTAATTAAGAAAAATAATTGAGTGCCTACAGAGTGAATAGAAAATGTTTCTTAAAAGAAGGAGATTTTTTCCATAGGAAAGCCAAGATGATGCATTAACCCCCTTAAAGTGAAAACGTTATTTGAAATAAAAATATCGATTTTAGTTTTTTATAAAAGCCCTGTTCGTTGTGATTATAAGACAGGCCTTGTTTTGTTTACATGACGCTTAGAATCGAAGTTAAGTCCACTTCAGTGTTGAGTTTTTTGCATATAAGTGAATCCGTGAATAAAAACTTTTAACGTGTTTTGCAAAGAATGCTATTTTTTGAATTTTACTAGTTTGAAACATGATTTATAAAAATCTGTTCATTGTGTCATTATGAAATTTTAATACATTGTTTTGCTATACATTTTTGAGGTTATACCTAAACTTTAAGGTCTATCACGTACACTTGTCTTATTACGATGTATTATATATCATATGTAGTATACAATTTCAAAAACATTCACATGTACATTAACAGATTTGAGTCTAACTTATAAGCATACCATACAATCCTTCAAATTTTGGTTCATAACCTGCGTCATTACTATTTCTGAAGGTACGGAATAACGAAACATTCCACTCATTTTTTTTTTTTTTTGGAATTTTGCTTAAAGTAAACAAAAATATAGTTTAAGTTTCACTCCATCCTACCATTTTTTGTTATCAGGAGTACGGAGCTTATAGCACCCTACTATTTTTAGTTGTTGCCGCCATAGAAGATATACATGACATACATGATAATTTCTTACAGAGTGCTTGTATATGTATAAAAATACCTTAATAGAAAATAAAATGTTTTATAAATTCGTGAACAGTTCAAAAAAATTATAAAATTTGAAAAGTTATCACATTTTGATAAGATTTGCAGAAAAATTATTCTCAAAAAATTATTTTTTGTGTGCAAAAAAAAAGTCCAAAGCTTCGTCGTTAGAGGACGCTGCACAATAAAGCAAGTCAACGAAATATGCAAATCAGAGTGACAATTCAGGTCCATTCACTGCTGTCTGACTGGTTTCTTTGGCCTTCTATCGACAAAAATTCCCCCTCCCCTTCATGTTATGAGAATAACTTTTTCACAAAAACAACATTCATATTTACCAATGCCTTCAATTTTTTTATGAATTTTTAAAAAACTTACGAATTCATGGTGCACCCCTAAACGAAAAAAAAATTAATGGACTCTGATAAAAAAAATTCCAATCAGTGAAACTTGTTTCTCTTTATCGCAGTATAAAGGGTTTACCCTTGACTAAAGCTGGAGACTAATTTGGAATTTGGAGTTGGAAACTTCACTTATGAACTAGTTCATGCAGACGTTCTGCTGCAATTGACGCAGACGCAAAATCTTGATGGCTAATGAAATTTATACATCCATAAAATTTTCTTACGATAGCAGCACGCGTTTTTCTCGCACTGTCCAAGCAAACATACGTGTACATTTGCAAAAATGTATTTCCTTGTTTCCATAGCGTTGAGATGGAACCGTTCCAGCTTTAGGGGTCATTAAAGTATTACATCAGCATCGATGGGGGGAAGGGGTTTCCGATTTGCTGACTTTTGATGGCGGTGGAGGGGGGGGGGGGGGTTGAATGATGCTGGCGTCATCAACCATCCTTTATGAAGATATGAAATATCCTTAATGACAACTTATTCGGTGCGCCAAAAACGGAAAAAACGTTTCGATAGTTATTGGGCACCTGAACTAGCATTCTCCCTATTGATAAGTCCCCTACAGAGCCATTTTAGTGATCTCTAAATGTTTCACGGATCCTTCAAATGCTCTGGAAATGTTTCCGGGCCGTTTAAGTGCTCTGGAACTGTGCAACGCATCACTCAAGTGACCCGTAATTATGTCAGGATCACTTAAGTAATCTGGGAATGTTCCGCGGATAACTTGAGTGATGTAGAACCGCACTGGGGACTGCTTAAGTGCTCTAAAACTGTGCCACATGTCACTCGAGGGATCTCTAAATGTGCCACGGATCGTTAAAGTGTTCCGGAACTGTGTCGCGGGTTGCTTAAGTGATCTTTGAATGTGCCACGGGCTTACTTCAGTGATCTGAAAATGTGCCACCGGCCACTTAAATGCTCAGCAGTTGTGCCACTGGTCATTTAAGCGATCTGTAAATGCGCCGCTTAGTTCATTTTTACGAAATTGGGTTTGAGGGGGCAAGCCACATCACATAACCTTTAGGGCCATATTTGGTCTGTGGGTCAAGTGTTTACCATATATGGCTTAAAGGGTGGGTGAATTTTTTAAAGAGAAATTTTGAGTTCTTTACTCTGCAAATAGCATTGAAATTAACAGAAATCGACAAATTTACATATAAAGGTATTTTCTTTCGAAATTTTAATTTTTTTAAGAAATATATTTTACATTAAAAAATATATTTTCTTCGTCTAGGGGGGGGGGCGCACGAGCCCCCCCTATGCCCCCCTCCCACGTACGTTTCTGATCCCACCAATATGCATTAGGAGGTGGGGGGCAGTGCTGACGAAATTTTGCTGACAAGGGAAGAGGGTCAGAGTTTTGCTCACTTTTTTCTGACGGGGGGGGGGGGTCAAAATGGCTAAAAATTTGCTTACGTAATACTTGAACGGCTCCTTACATACAGGGTGACATATAAATTCGTGAATAATTCAAAAAAATAATAACAGTTGTGAATGAATTGGTATATTTTAATGCGGTTTACGAAAAAGTTAATCTCACAAGGGGGATTTTTTTTTTGTCCAGGAAAAAAAAGTGTGAATTGTTGTTGATAGGAAGCACTCCAGGTGCCCTGCCTGGACCGTAAACTTTCTCCAAGCCCTTCTGTGTCTGAAACGTACATAACAATTCAGCGTACAATTCGTGGCTGAGGAAAACCAACTTCATCAATAGTCTCTTATCCGCCAACTTTAAACCAAACCTGCCGAAACCTTATGTTAGTGCCAGCAACAGATAAATTCAGAAAGGAGATGTAAATCGTTCCCCCTGCATTCTATAGGTGTCTGATTTGCATATTTCCAGTGATTTGCTTTCGTGCAGCACCCTCTAATGACAAAACTGTGAACTAATTTTTTTTCCACACCGTAAAACTATCCCCCTTCGTGAGTTTTTTTGTAAACCGTATTCGAATATGCTAACAATTTTAATTTATATGATTTTTTTAACTATTTACGAGTTCATGGGATACCGTGTACATAACCAGTGAAGACGTGCAACATTTATTCAAAGCAAATTGTTATTCATTTGCTTGAAAATATACATGTACATATAAAAAATTCGTTTAAATAATAATTCGTTTCCAGTCCGATGTTGTAATTTTTTTTAAACGCGTTTCAGCATGTTCTAATTTTTCAAACAAAAGGGGGAAAAGCGTTGCCATTTTAGAATTCGTGTATTTTACTTATATAATGCATAGTTTTATCATCGATGTTCTCAAAAGAACCCTCTTAAAATATCCAAACGAAAGTTATATCCATACCATGAATTTGGGCTTCCGACCTAGACGATTTCATGAACTGTCTGTCCTCACTAGTTTCTGAAGTGTTCTAATTCAGTAGACTCTGGATTATTCGTCCCGTCCAAGTAATCCGGCGTTTTTTGGCGGATTTTCTTGGAGCAAAGAGCAGGAAAACACACGTCACTGGGCGTTTTAGCTTTTCAATTGATTCCCAGTAACCCGGAACACCCTGGTCTGATATGTGTCGGATTAGCAAGAGTCTACTGTATTTTGAAACAAACGTACACATACCAATTTCTGAAATCGGCCAGCTGAATTTTCCTTCTTAGATTTATCTTTGAAACAGCCAGCTGTCGAAACCTTCGTATCATGCATAATCACCCGTAGAAGTGATAATTTTTTAGTACTTATTTACCAACGACTATGCATAATTGCCTAAGGGAATTATGAAAATTACCAACGACGCTTCCGTTTTATGCATAATCGCTAGCAAAAATGATAAATTTAGTTGAATGTATCAAAATTACTAAAATGCTTGGTGGTTTATACACAATAACCGGTTATTATACATAATAATCGGAATTATCACGTTTTCCGTGTAACATAAACACAGAATGCAGCGCTTAAAAATGAAAATTTTATTCACTTGCCCCAATTACATTTCTCACCCCGGTTCATGAAACGGTTTCTCCCTCTATCGCTTCCTATACCGCACGGAAAAATATATTTCTCGAAGCAATTTCAGGAGGAAACCCATCAGAGACATCCCATACATACTGGTTCGTTTCAATGCAATATCTAAGTATTACTACAGTATGTTGAATGCAAATAGGATCAAAATGATGTAGTACATAAAACAGCAGTGAAAATATGTAATAGAAATTCTTGTGAGAGCAATACAGGGAAAAATATATATAAAATAACAAGTATATGGAGTATGAGAAAACGTCAAGAGAACTTAATATTCATAGAAATCCAAACGGAATGAAAAATAGTAGCAAATATAAACACACACACACACACACACACTCGAAGAGGAATTTCAAATTTTGATTCCGAAATTTAGAAGGAATGCGATGCATGTAATAATGTGAGCTATAAAATATTATTCAAAATGAAATCGTTCGATTTTTTTATTTGCCCCAAGAAGTTTCACGCACGAGTTTCTTTTACGAGGATCCGAGCAAAAATATAAATAAGGAGGAAGAGAGAGAGAGAGAATTTCAAGCACGTCCATATATTGACATAAAACTTGGACCATATGAGGTTCGACACCGGGAAAATGTTTATTTCACGTAGTTGGAATACGGAAACAGCAAAGATGCCTATTTCACGGCCATATCGGCTTTCGACAAAGAGAACATAGACTCAAAATAGACAAGGTGATATTTCGCTGTTTTTCTTCTTATTCCTTCGCGACCCTAACAATCTGGAGTTATATAAGGCAAGTATATGTGTATATAAATAGAAAACAGGGGGCTTTTCGCAAAAATACATCGAGGCAATCCTCAGAACAGGAATTTTCGAGCCTTGGTCCGCGGGCAACATTTGGCCCTCGAAGCATTATTTTGTAATGGCTCACGGATAATTTTCAGAAAATGGTTGAAAACATTGAAAAATGATTGATTTTAGAATTAATGAAACAAATACCGTAAAACCTCCCTTTTGCGGATACTGGTGGGACAAAAAAATTCGTCCGTAAAAGAGGGTTGACCGTTAATCGGAAATTTGGAATGCACACATTTATTAAACAAGGATAAATTATTATTTGACCGTAAAGGAGGGGGTAACCGCATGTGAGGGGTGTCCATTAAGAGGGAGTTTTGCTGTAATTTCAGAATTAATGAACGAAATAATTCCAAAATTGATGAAAATTCAGAATTACTGAAAGAAATAATTTTAGAATTATTTATTCTAAAAATTAAATTATCTATAAGTATTAGCTTATTATTAATTATCTTTAAATTATTTATTTTAGAATTAGATTTTTTTGAAGCAAATAATTTCAGAATTAATAAAAAAATAACTCGTACATCAAAGAGAAAACTAATTTCGTAATGTCTGATACAAATTATTTCACAGTCAGTCAAAGGATATATGGATAATTATAGAAAGAAATGATTTCAAGATATATTTAGGAGAATAATTTCAGAATTACTGCAATAAATAATTACAGAATCATTTAAAGTTATTTCAGATCAAAATTAATCTCAGAATTAATTAATTTAATCGGTAACTAATCAAAACTTTTCGAAATTGGTGGAAAAGAGGGTTTCGGAACGGATCGAAATTGGTAATTAATAACAGAAATAATTTCCGAATAAAAGTATTCTATTAGTTTTGGTCCCTTTTTAACTCGGAGCCCTATATTTATATCAAGTTGTCACTAATTACATGAGTTGGTAGCCCGCGGGCTTAGTGGAAGTTTCAACGTGGCCCACCGTGTCTCAAAGATTGAAAACCTTTGCCTTATAGTTTGGAAAATGCCAATAATTTTTTGCCGTCGATTTTCATTTAATTTTTATTCCAAATCCCTGAGGTGATATCTATAACGTTAATATACAGGTGAAATAAATTTTTGAAATGATGGGTTGTCATTAGTAACAAAATAAAATTCTTGTACATTTTTACAAGAAACAATTTGAATGTTTTTTTGATTTATCATGAAATTTAATTATAACTTTTACCATTTTCAATTACAATAGCATTTTAAAATCGCAGTTAATTAAAGGATGGATTTTCATATAAATTAGGAAAGTAGGAAATAATAAATGAAAAAATAATAAAAAAAAGAGTAAGAAAAATGAAAATAATAAAGTTTAAAATTATAAAAAATGAAAAAAAATTAAAATAATGGAAATAAAAAATTGAATTAAAATGATCAAAATTGAAAAAAAAATTTATAAAATATGAAAAAAACTTAGTAAGTAAAATCGTAGTAAGTAAATATCAAATTGATTTGAAATAAATGCATGTTTTTAAATTTGAAATTTAAAATTATATCAAGTTATAAGTTTCACATAAAAGTTGCTTATCAACACAGTTTCAATTAAAAATTAAATTTTTATAATGTTCAAACTAAACTTCATAATTTAATTTTGTAGTTATAAAACATCACCTTTGTTGAGATGTTTTTAATTAAAAGTGTTTATAAATTTTCATTAAAATATATTTTGCATTTTTATGAATTAATTATATATTTTTAAATATATATATATATATATATACACGCATATTATGAAGCGATAAAAAATCCTTTTTGTACATCAGGAAACTTATAAAATAAATTGTAACTGATGAAAATCAAATTTCGTATCTTGCATGGAAATTTAATACCGTGAATTTCCATTGCACTTCGTAATCGTAAGTATACAGAGGAATTTTTTTAGGATTTATTCATCTATAGGATTAAATAAATTGGGTAGCGTAGAAGATTTTGTGATTTCATGTTGTTCTTAAAATCCGGTTTATTTGAAATTTTTTTAGAATTTTCTACACAACATCATAAAAATTTCCACTGAAAAGAAACGTCCGTGCGAATATTGTAAACAACCCCTTTTGCAATCCCAAGACATGTTTCCGGACCAAGGAGAAAAATCCGGACTGAAGCATAAACAAGATGAAATTCATCTTTCCATCAAAATAAGGGCATATATAACTACAAGGTTGTATTTTTTTCGTTGGATATATGCACCGCATACTTATATTTGAATAAATATAAGAACAAAAAATACGTATGAGAATAGATGGCGCAGTGGGAAATACAGCATAAAAAGACACTAAATGAGAGCTATTGCTAAAGGGGGAGCCGCAAGAACGATAATTTTTTTTTTCACTTGGCTTGCCACAAATATGTTAGGTAAGGCAATAAAATGGAATGTAGAAACTTTGAAGGAATATGGAACGAGGAGTAGAAAGAAAAAACATTTTCTTATCACGCTTGCAGTAATTTTGCTTCTTCCTATACGCTATCACCAACTCTTGCCGTGGTCTAGTGAATAAGGTCTTGTCAGTGTATATCCCTACGTTTTTTTTAGCCACGGATATGAATTTTATGGACTATAAGTTCGTCAAATCTGAAACTTGTTTAGACTCTTACGCAACCAAAAATTCATTTTCATCCTCATAAATCATCTGAAAATTTAAGTATCGGCATCTTTAATGAGCCTAGAAAACTTCGAACCTATAAATTATAATTTAAATCATGCAAAACTGAGGTTTTAACGATTTGTAGCAGTTTTAATGTACTGAAGATGCACTTTATTCCTGTACATTATTCATAAAGATTGAATTATCGTAGATTTTTTTTTTTGCGCTAGGTCATGGAAATATTAAATAGAGCGTATTTTGTTTAATTGGGGAAGCATCTCAATAATTTGACTTCGATTATGCATATGAAGCATTGTATTGTATTGCACTGTCCTCAATGACATGCAAACTTTATAACGTTTATAACGATATCGATGATTCCACGAAATTTTGGCGTCACTTCCAAGGTTGACGTTTTCAAGACCTTTGTTTGATGAAAAACAATCTCATGCAATCAAATCCGAATAATAGCTTCGCCAAAAATATTGTCGATTGTCAGCGAAATCACCAAATATTTTTTTATGAATACCCTTGACGTAAAATGCCGTGCTGGAGGGAGTCAGTAGTGATTTAAAATGCATTTTACGGGCAAATACAATTAACATGGCAGCACATGAATACAGCAGATAAATTTTTAACTGTTAATTGTTGAATTCTGGAGAGGAATAAGTACGAAGTGTATGTACGGTATGCTAGATATACGGTATGAGAGACATAGTGATAACACTAAAGAATAGCATATGAAGCGTATAGTGAATTTCTCTGTTAGTTTATGCGATTCCCCCCCCCCTTTCAGCGTTTTTTGAAATCAAATCGGATAATCATCGAATGTTACACTTAGGATTATTTTAATTTATAAGTTATTATTATTATTATTATTTTCGTTGGGCTCAGGAGTCACAGGGCAACAATTGGAAGTCCGAGGGCAGGGGAACAGAATAAAAAACTTATTTTTTTTTACTTCGGTGCATATACGGCCCTTAGCAACATAAGTGACACATCTAAAATGGACACTTAACTTAAATACTTTTTTAATTGAAAGTATGTTTCTATCGCACACGGTTTACGAGTTATTTGAAATGAAACGGACTCAAGTTTTCACCCTGTGTATATATTTTTTAATAATAATGACGTGATCCTAACGTATTCGCAAGAGATGTATATGATCTGTCCAGTTTATCTGTCAGTGTTAGTAGACATCCACGCCCTAATCGGGATTAACTTAGAACCTAGACCTGCACAAACCGTTTAGCAATAAGCTTAAATCGGGCGTGAAAATCACTGATCTATGATAAGAACTCTTAGATACACGTTTGACAAGATCCGTGAATTTAACACATGCTCTAACGGAATAGACGCTCTCTTAAAATCAGAAATAACGCTTGATTATATCGTCTATCGATAGAGAGATAATCATTTCTTCATTTTCACACTTGAGCAAGATACATTGATGAAATCGGCGAAAAGAAATACCTCGAGTAAGAAATTGATGTTTTTTCTACAAATTGCAGAGAAGTTGAAAAAAGAGGGGGGAGAAAAACTGGAAAACAAGAAATGATTCCCGAAAAGGAGGACAAAAGATAAATATCAAAGAATCTAATTTAAATTTCATTATATACAGACTGGCTTTATTCTTTTTATATTTTTCTCACAAACCGTTGAAAAGCTCTTTTTCCTCTCTTTTTAAAAGAAAAAGTAAAAAAATAAACCTTTTCATTTCTTTTGTATGTGCGTGTGTAGGAATATTTGTGAGCATCCAGTTCAAACAGGATCCGAGTCAGCAATGCTCAAGGCATTGAATGTGAACGCGGTATTTGCTTCTGCGATTTCTAATGGCATCTGTATTCAAATAGAAACGTGTTTGTACCTCAGTGGATTCCGTTCCCTTCGTTGATTGGACAAATTCGATTTTCTGCTCCAAAGTGGATCGGAAATTACGTGAGCGCCATCACAAAAAAAAAAAATATATATATATATATATATATATATATAAAACCCGCTGAATCGTGGTTGCCATTTCCTTACCTCATCTCTCTTTATACGTCTTCTTATTCTTTGTGCCTGGCTCATTGCATATCAACCGCCAATCCTTTCGATGTCTATGTTGCGAACTACTCTTTTTTTGCTCGGTTTGAAATATCGAATTATCCATAGAATTCGATGACCACAACATTGTTAAAAAGAAGTTAATGAATTCCTTTGTGTAGTTTAGCACTGCGTTCTCGCGTAGCGTTTAGTGAATAATGTGCCTGCATTTCTAGGACTTTAATTCAATTTAAACTTTAAAATAGTGTTCGTCACCCTTAATTCTTACCGAAGAGAAACCACTAGCACATTGAAAATTTTTGCAATGTTAGAATCTGGCAATTGTTTCCTTAACTATACTTTTTACGGCCACACATGGAGGGCTCCAAAGACAATCAGAGTGAGTTAATAAACGTTAAAAATGAAATAAAAGGATTTTTTTTATAGCAACCTTTTTGTGCGGCGGTTCAATGTGCGGCGGACCCTTTATAGCGCCCGAAGGTCAATTTTGGTGTCCCCCAAAATGAGATTTTTCTCATTTTATAAACCGTAAAAAATTCAAAAATTTCAACTAATCCCACAGCATAAAGTATGTCATTCATGCAATGGCAGTGTATGAAAATGATCCTCCGGACCCCTTTCAGAGTACTCACCCCCGGGGTGAGTGACCACATGTTGGGAACACTGTTAAATGATATTTTTATTCCTTGGTAAATATAAATGGCGCTATCCACTATTGTAATATAAACATAACGACTTTAATGCTTTGGCAACTGAAAGTTATAACATTGAAGGAATACGGAAATCATTTTCAGAAAATTTATTAACACTGATTGGCTTTTGAGGTTTCTATATGTATAGAATTCAATGCGGTCGATAAGACTAATAGCTCATACACCCCCCCCCCCTCCTTCATCATCGCTCTACCAATTAAATTAAATGCAGTAGTGCATTGAAGCAGCCATGATTGGTATAAGAGAATAGGAATGATGACAATTTACGAGTCATATCACACCATCTCTAAGATGGCGAAAAATTTAGAAACGTGGTTGGAAGTAATGAACAACCGGGAATTAACAACCACTTCCACAGTAACTAATGTATATTATATATTCATGATCACAAATGCTAACTAATTATATGTGATAATATGATGAATATGAATAAATGCTAATAATGTCACCATGCGATGAGTAAGAAACTGAAGATGCAACATGTTAATAGTGATGTGATTAATGTTATATGAATATCATAATGTAAATAAAAATTATAATGATGAATAATATTTATCTTGAGGTTAAATAGGGAATATAATATGTGATGAGGAAGAAGTATGATGACGTCATGAAGTATTTGCATATATGATACATACGTTAGTCATGAAGTATTACATACGCTAATAAATTAACGCTTGAAGTCAGAATGTCAATCTATAAAACTTGATCGTTTTTGTTATTCTTTTTGTTTTCCTGTTTACCTCTTGTTCTGTTTGTGTTGGTTGTGGGACTTGTATGTTAGATGTATTCTTGTTAAGAAATGTGATTATCTGTGATAGAAGATCGATATTATGAAAAACTGTCAGGTGAAGCAGTCTTCCTACCACAAAAATTATGAAACACTTAGTAATTAACATTTTCAAAAAGGTCTCTCCGCGTTCTCCTAAAGTCATTCTTCCGCTTTTTCGAGGCTTAGTTCGTCTTGGACTGGAGTATGCTGTAAGGTTTTGGAGACCATAGCTACAGAGGGACATAGACTTGGTTGAAGGGGTGCAGAGAAGAGCTACGCGTGTCCTTATTGGCACACAGGGCTTGAGTTATGAAGAGAGACTTCATTTTTTGAATATGTTTACATTGGATGAACGCAGGTGTCGAGGAGATATGATCGAAGTGTTCAAAATTTTCAATGGGATGGATAGGATAGACCATGAACTTTTAGTACACCGCCAATCGACTGCTTTTACAAGGGGACACCAGTATCGATTGGTGAGGGACAATGCAAGGTTATGGTGTCGCAGGGAATTTTTCTCTAATAGGGTTGTTAATAAATGGAATAGCTTACCCCCGGAGGTAGTAAATTGTAACACAATTGACACGTTTAAAAAGAAATACGATAAACATGTTGGGGTAAATCGAGAAGCTATCCATTCTTAGAATAAGACAACCATAAGTATTCTTTATGGGCATTGTATAATATTTTATCATGTGTATATATTGTTTATAATTTGTGTTAATTGCATTTTTAATTACGTTGCTGTATTTTTGAAATATATGACATCCATATTTTTATGGGCATCTTTTTATCAGCCACCTCGTTGGGCATTTTGCCTGTTGTGGCGTTGTATTTGTATTTTTATTTGTATAATAATAACCGGCGCTACTTCTGTTTTCCTCCAAATGCCGGGAGCATAAAACATGAGCACATACACGTGCAAATCATTGTAAAATGATAATATTGTCTAAAATTGTTACATTGTTTGGGAGTTACGGTAGCCAAAGTAAATATTCAAAAGTCATTGATGAAGAGAGAAGCCATTTTTGAGCACAGGTTTTGGCAATTTTGATGGTAGCCTTATCATTCAAATCAGGCCCTTTTTTATATATGTATACAATTTGGCATACATCTGAGTAAATTTTTAGATTTTTATTGAGAACACGGACTTCCCTTAGTGGCCAAGTCAAATACTTAGTCATGACAAAAATGTTATCGTCAACTGCAGACTCGTAGACCATTTGTTCAGCTATTTTCATGATTTGTTAAAAGTTTAGTGACTTCGGGTTCACCCAGTATTTCTCAATTTAGGTTTAGAAAATAAAATTAATATATTTTAATATTAATATGTACTATTTAAATTAATATAGAACATTCTTCAAAGTAAAATTTAAAAAAATAGATTAGAATTGTCTTTAAAAAACCGTTTTTATATACGTAGTATGTAAGATGACATACACACACACTTCGTAGAAATTTATGTTCGGACGTTTGACAAGAGCATTACATCAAGGACATGCCACAATCTATCAAATCAATGATCATCACACACGTTTCGCATGATAAATGTTCCCGGATTTACTCGGAGGATGAATTGCTGATGCACTCATACACAAAAGGATTCTTTTTCGGGGACACTAGTTCATCTTGGAAAGAGAAGAATCCAATTGTTTTTGGAACGAATCCAAAAGACAAAAATTCCCAACGAACAACTTATTTCGACAGAACAAAGATTTATTCGCGCAACTAGACACACACAAATACACAAGCAAGAAATCGACCTGAAACAAGAAGAATCATCTCCTTTGTCGGACTTCCTTTCGTATGACATCATTTGATATCATCATAATCGGGATGGAAATCATTCCATTTTCATTGTGATGTTGACCTTATATAATTACTGTAAAACCTGTCTTTAACGAAACCTGTATTAAGCGGAAATCTGTCTTCAACGAAAAAAAAAAACTTGGTCCCGTGATTTTAATGCTAAAATACACTTTAAAAAAACTGTATTGAACGGAACCTGCCTAACGCGGAAATGGAAAGGAAAATTGTATATGCTTTTAACGGAAAATTTCATACAAACACTACGAATGTTTCCCGAACCAATAGGCCTCCTCCAGACCGACCGTGACCCTCGCTCTGTACCCCTAGGATAGGCATCTTCAACCCGTTGCTCGCGAGAACCATGGTGCTCCCTGAAGCAACCAGAGTGCTCGATACTAGTGTCCGATTTTGTGCTCGTGAGCACTTAATAAACGCCCCAAGTAAACACTTTGTACAAATTGTATTGAGGGATTGAAATCATCCTGATTTCATTCATTGGTTTATCAAACTTGTCGTAAGGGTGCTCTTCTTTTTGATGATGGGTGCGGGCAGTGCTCGCGACTAGAAAAACGTTGAAGACCTCTGCCTTAGAGGATATACGCTGGTTCGTCTCAGGAAAAGCCAATAGGCCCAAGGGCTCACACAAAATGTTGAATTGCTCTACCAAATTTTTTTATATAATCTCTGCGTGACAATGTGAATTCTGCATCTTACACCCCTACATTAGCAAAAACTGTTTCCGTAGTTGATGCTGTGATTTTAATAAGCCATACGTAGTAAGGCAGTTGCTTCTTGAAAATGTCATAAAATCTTTCGGTAAAGCAGGGTTTTTTTTCTATGGCAAAAATCAGTGCAAAGGTTGAATTTCTAAATGACATATGCAAGATTTACAAAATTGCGTGCAAGCTGCTTTCCGTGATCTCAATGCTGAGGATTACATAAACATAGTGTACAAACTGAGCCTGATACGACAAATAATATGGCCACTCTCATTGAAACTTTTAGAGAAAGTCAAAAAAACGAGGATGAAGCTGAGATGAATGTCATCATTTTCAGAAGAAAAAACAGCGTATGGTGAAGTTTTGTACAGATGCTGTCAAAACCTTCAAAAAGAACTGCAGGAATTTCGCTTTATAACATAATGACTCGGACATTTTTCGTATGTTTTCTGAAACAAAACTGTTTACTGAAAGTCAGGCAGCAACGGGTGTGAACTGCATATAGAAAACCCTATTACTGATCACTGGAAAAAATGAAAGTTTATTTATTAAATAATTATTTATTTATTTTTGAATTATTTACTTTATTTTCAATTAATTTATTTTTATTTAATTAAATTTTTTTTGAGATTTACATATTTTTACACATTATGTCAATTAATCACTATTTAGCGGACACCTGTGTTCAACGGAAAAAAAATCTGTGTCCCTGGCGATTCCGTTGAAGACAGGTTTTACTGTATTATATTAACGCATTTTTATGGATGGTGGGAAGCTGATGACATACATATACCAAAACCAGTGTACGAAACACCAGAAAGTTATATGAAATGTATACACAGTATAACTTCGTTAAAGCGAACTCAATACGAATCAAATGTTTATCACGCTGAATCATGATCATGATCAAATCGCTTTTCTGTCGGTTTATACGAAATTCTGTTGGTACGAAATATTTCTTTTTTTTTACTTCATCTAAATGAGGTTCGGCCATATTTATGGTGTTTTTTTATAAGGTCCGAACAAAATTTTTAATGTTTATTAAGCCTTGCGTGTTTTGTCGTGGGGTTTAGACTGCCTTTTTGAGGACCCTATGACTTTATCTTGACCAGATCCGATTGTATTTTCTATGCTTCTTCGACTTTGTCTTGACAAAATTCACTGGCTATATTTCCTGTTTTTTAAATTCTTCTAGACAGACTTTGGCTATATTTCAGTGTTTTAAGTGACACTGCGCATGGATAACCTTCTGATTCAGCTAATATCTTCCAGTGACAATTTTCTCCAGATTGCAACATATAGAGAGAAACGATGTCTTTTTCCGCTATTCATGCGAAGTACGAAAGACTGGATGCCAAATGGAAATGGATAAAGTTTGGAAAGAAAAGTCACATGCCTCGGACGGATAGTGACATCGTTTATCCTTATATATCGCCATCTGAGGAGGCATTATGATCAATAACTATCAGCCGAGTCAGGAGGCTGTCTATACGCAGGCCCATTCAGCTCACATATACGCTCTAGAGAAGTCAGTCCTCTGTAGCTTAATGGTGGAGCACTCGCCCTGACAGTGAGAAGGTTGGTGGTTCGATTCCCCGCCGAGATATGCAATTTTTCTTTTCGAAAATTCTTTTCCCCTAGATATACAGTCTTTCGTACTTTGTATTTTCGGTGTTCCTCTGGGGAGGTTCGACTGTACTGTTGTTGCCGAGGCTCAACTAGCTCAAAACTTTTTGGAAATTTTTTATACTATTTCGACTGTATCTTCGTAGTTTCCATGATAAAAATCTTTCCATTAATCTAATAAAGACCTACATAAATTCATAGAAGAATTTTCTGCATGTCGTCGTTCATCACACCGTAAAGTTTCTTGCTCTCGATGACCATGTATCTACTACTTTAGCGCAAATAAACTGCAGTCATATATCGCCATACGCCAATTTCCAACTAGTTGAAATAGGTGGAAAATGAAGAGGGATCGGTAGAGGTAAAGAACTTGATGCTGATGTTCTTCGGTCGGATTCAAACCCGTGGATCTTCACGGTAACATGTATAGTGGAAAACGAGCATCTTCCCGGGAACGACCATGCACCTGTCACTTTCGTAACTGTGTAACATCTTAAAGCAGCACTTGTGCCTGATTTCGTACTTGAGAGTCCTTGATGGACAACACAATTAAATGAACCTCCCAATTAAAGAGTACACACTACAGTAGTCCTAATACGGCTGTTTCGCAGGGTTTTCATGCGGGCATTTTCTATTGCTACAATGCATAACGGTGCTCATTATTCGGAAATGGGGTTGAAGGCTCCTTACATACATCTTATTCGGGGAAACGTCTTGGAGACATGAAACATTTATTCATCCGTGCTTTTATCTATTCTCGGAATTTCGATTGAAGATTTCATTTCTGCAATATAATACTGTCGGATATGCCGGTTGCTATGGTGAGTATCTATTGAGGAACGCCGCATACCACGGTAGGTTGACCTTAGAAGGGCATCATTATGAAAGCATTTCGCAATTCAGGACACTGTTGAAACTGCACAAGACACATTTACAACGATTACATCAAAACGTTCAACTTGAGAAACTATCACTACCATTTGAGGGGGGTTTTTAAAAACCACGCTGGGACTTTTAACATTTCAAAAAATTACAATACAATAAATATCAGATTATTAAATTTCCAAGTATAAAAGACAATAATGATAAAAAAAATTACGCAAATAAAAATTCATTTCTACCAAGAAAAAGAACATCTCCAATAACATTTTCGCCCCCCCCCGTCCAACTTTCCTACTTTTCTAAAGTTTATTAAAAAGAAAAAAAAATTCAAATATAAAATAATCAGAAAATATTCCAAATAATATCCAAATAATTCAAACGAAAACATACAAATTCCATTTACATAATTTTTATCATTTTTCTTTCCCAGAAAAGAGAAAAATAATGGGTAAAAAAAAAACTTTAATTTTATCAGTTACTTTCCAGATAATTATTGTCTATTATTTATCAAATTATTTCTTGCCCAGCTTCTTTTTTTACACTCCCAATGTTTATTATTCTATTCTATTGATCCGAAAATAAATACAAAAAAGGGAAAATAATTTCCAACGTTTTATTTAATTAACTTGACTTCTTTCAATCTTCTCCGTAATTTATTATGATTTTTTTTTTCTCCTCAACATCCCTGTTCACTATTTAATTGGATGTATTTCTAATAATTGAAATAATATGTTACAAAAAAAAATGTTATCTCTTTGTTCTCGTCCTTTTTTTTCTTCACGATAATTTTGTTGCTCGATCTAATCCAATAACAATGATAATAATACTAATACTAATAATAAAAAAAGAAGAAACGATTCCATTAACGTCATAACAATGAACAGTGATTATTCCCGCGCACATTGAGACGTCGAATTAGTAATTTTACATATGCTCCTGAGAATTATTTCGGTTTTTAAACAATGCATTCATTTCGTTTCGTTGATTAGATTCTTCCATTCTTATTGTTCTAGCGAGTAGAGTATCATATTATTTCACTATTAATTGCGATGCAACTCATTGTATAATTCTGAATAGTTTGCAATAACTTTTGTATCTGTTTTCAATTATTTATTAGTTTTCTGTGATCAGTTTGTGCTTTATTTACGGCGAATATTGTCGATGTTTGCAAATGCGTTCTTAACAGATACCAATTATTATCGCATCAGAAGTATTCAAAAATTTTGATTTTAATATCATCACTATGAAGTGAATCATGTTAACACGTATACATCAATTTAGTTTGACAAGTGTGCGTTACTAAGTATAAAACATATTGGAAATATGATTAAAATCTTCGAACAACGAAATATGTTATTCGTGGGGAATAATCGAGAACCTGTCCATTAATAATTTTATAGGCACTGCATTTTTTTTTGCATTTGGGTGCTGTAAATAGGTGTATATATGATATCCATATTCATATAACATTTATAGTGTCTCACAATCGACTTACGGTTTTCAAAATGGGATAACAAGTGAACGGTGACAGATATTAAAGCCATTCTTGCGGATTATAAATGTGCAACGTCAGGAATTCCAGATACGTCATTCATATTGCAAGGGGTGTATAGCAATTAAAATAAGAAAATTAACTTTTTATACAGACACCTGTGCCCAAAAACCCAATTAGAAAGTTGTTGCCCCGTCTCTCCCGATGCCAACAAAAAATTGTCCACGTTTTATACAAGCAATATTTACTGCGATATTTGAACTAAAAATTGGGAAGCATCAGCAAAAACGGAAACTAAATATTTCCAATATTTTATATGCTTCTTTTCCAACTTTCCTTTGACTTTTGAATTCAGACATCTCTGCGAATATTGCATTTAGAAACGTGCACTCAAAAACAATTATTTTTGTTGGCATCAAGAGAGACAGATCAACAACTTAGCATTACTAAATGGGTTTTTGGGCGCAGGGTGTCCATATAAAATGTTATTTTTTTTTAAATTTTAATAACTATACAACTCCTTGCAACATGGATGGCGTAGCTGAAATTCCTGACTTTGCACATTTATATTGCGCCAGAATGACTTTAATATCTGTCACCGTTTTCTTGCTATTCCATTTTGAAAACCATCAGTCAGTTTTGGCATACTATCTATATATTCACATGAATGCTTAATAATTTGCTTATTATAATCAAAAAAGTAAGTATGCATAATTGATACCAATGAATTATTATATTTCTGCGCAATAATTGGAAGAATAAATAAAAATAAACATGCTTTTTTTTTCACAATGTTTTTGTTATTATTCATTAACAAATCTCGCAATAATAGAAGAAAAATACAATCCAAATTAAATTTGCTATCAAATATTTTGTTTGATGTATAAGTTTCTGCGAACCATATATTTTGATCTTTCAATACTATCAAGCGTCAAACAGACAGAGCAGCTCTAATGCTCCACGAAATTATCTCTTGAAAAAAGGTTATAATAAAATTTCGATAAAATTACAATTAAGTTTTTAAATGTTTGTGAATGACTGCATGTTTGTACTGGAAAGAAATTTGGATAAATATGACTTTTGAAGCAATGCTTCAACTGATATTTTTGTGTCTAAGAAAATGATATTACAAGAATATTTTTTGAACAGTGCTATTGACAAAAACGCCCTGTTAGACACAATGCAACAATATTTTCTTAAATTTTTCCAGGCAGCAATGATTACTTTTCAACGCAACAATGGTCCATTCTGAACAGAACAATTTCGTTCTGTAATTTTATAGATATCAATGATAGCTTTAGGTTCTTCCAGATACTGATGTTTCTAAATAATTCTGTAAACAGGATGTTCTTTTCTACATACTGGACAGACCATGGTAACAAGAGATAAATTCCAATATATTTTTAAGCAGAACGTCCAAAAATTTTGAAACATTTTTTATGTGAGGATTACTGTTGAATAAAATTTTGGTTTCTTACGTGCTTACCAACTAGAAAATGAACTTTTTTCCCCTTCAATTGCGCAGTTTTTGAACAGAATATTTATATTTGTTCTCTTTTCTAATCGAAAAATCTCTATTCTAATGAAGCTAAACAATCATTGGATTACTGAAATTACATTATTAAACTGAAAAACTCATAATTCTTTTTCAACTCCAATTATTTTAGTCAGTTGAATGAACAATGAACTAGTAGATCTAAATTGAAAACTTAATACTTTTAAAAAACTAGGTTAGAATTCTATTTCATGTCATATTAATTAAGAGATATTTCAATCATAAAATATGTGAATAAGTAAATTTCTGTATATGTTGAGGTGATTGCGGTAATTATACATATTCACCAATCGTCTTGGTTCACTTTGTTTGATAAATACTGAAAAACATTATCACTTTTACTATCGAATATTCATAATAACAAAGTGTCATTGGTAAATTTTATAAATACTTTATCTGTGATTATGCATATTACCTTAAAGTAATTTGTGAATTTGGTAAAAATAAAAAACATTACAAGTGAGTCTAATATGTGTGATGAATATAGTCGAACTCGGATATAATGATAACAAATTTTACGATCATACCCTGATATAATGATACAATGCATGTAGGAATTTATCATGTATAGTATATCATATAGTACGATTTATAATGTTTATCAACGACGTGATGCTTGGATACTATGCATAGTCACCGGTGAAAGTGATAATTTTTAGTAGGCGTACCTATTTAATTTACCAGAGATGCTTGGGCAGTATGCGTAATAGTGAATAAAATGGTAAAAATGATAAATATAGGAAAATTTAACAATGTTACCGAATGCATAATAATCGGGTATTATGCATAATAACCGGTTTTATCACTTACCGTACCATAAATGATATAATTATAACGCATACGCTTGGATAGAAACCACAAAAACTCGATTTTGCAATGCATGGAAAAAATAAATGCACATAATATCGAGTTATTTGAAATTCGACGTCTTCGCTAAAGATAATCCACCAAACTTACACTATATTTTAACCCAGACGTAAAACACACAAATTACTCAGCTATCATCATAAGAAATCTCGCTCTCATAAGATTTATGACCAGCCACCAACAAGTTCTCAAAAATGGCAAACACTATTACGGTGTAAAGTTCGTTTGTTAACGCTTCTCATCACATTATTCAACAAATTGCAGTTTACTTTAAAAAAAAAACTTAAAATTCTGAAAAGTCTCGTTCAGATTTCTTGTGGGAAAGTTAATGTTTCCTTCGCACATGGTGAATGATGCTGTTCATAACAAGCTCATGATACGACTCGGCTACGAGTTTTCACTGGAAAGAAGCTTCACTCGTGGTAATAGGATGGAAATTACAGGTCTAACACCACTCTACTTTACTTTTGGGACTTGAGAAACGATCTAACTTGTTAATTACGGAAAGGAATGAAAAGGAAAAACCACAGTAATATAAACGTCAACCACTTCTCCGAAATTCTAACGCCATAAACGCATTCAAATAACTTCAAACATCCACGTTATTGATGAATGAAGCCGAAAATGTTTCAGATATGAGAAGTGCGGGTGATACGGAATACCATATTTTCACTTTTTTTGGATTATTTCAACTTGAAACACGATAGAAAAACCTGAAACCTGTGTTTTTAGAAAATTTGCAATCATGGCTTCAACATTGACAAGTTTATTCAACTCAAAAAATAAATGTCATGTCTGAGGAAAAGGGCATTTAAAATAATATATTTTACTGGGTAATACGGGGTATAGGGGTTCAAAACAAGGAAGCAAACTAATTCATATTGATCAAAAACAATGCAATGAAACGTCGCTGAAAACGATATTCGATACAACGATGAATCTTTCTACAACGATATTTTTTAAAATCTTGTTTAAAATCGCTTATATTCTAATATTGAACTCCTCTCGCTACAACGATATCATTTACAACGATAAACCCCCTCTATAACTATTTTTTTAGGAGATTTTGAAAACCGCTGCAGCATTATTTTTTTTTTCGCTCGAAATATCAAAAAAGTAGCACCCCGTTATAGAACAGGAGTACACAACTCCGACCAGCAAGCCAAATGCAGCCCGAAAATGGGTTTCACTCAGTCAGAAAAAGGCGTTCCGGTAAAAAATATCTGTGGTAAAAGGATGATCATATGTCTTTCATATAAAAATACGAATGCGAACCATCATCAATTACCACCGGAAAAATTGTCAGAGGGAAGAGAAGTTGAAGCCAAAAAATTGTCAAAGGAAGTAAAGTTGCTAATTTGAGACAAACAAATTCTCAAAGGAATGGCTAATTATCCCCAAAAAATTGTGAAAGGGAAGATGAATTCGCTAATTATAGCCAAAGAAAATATCAAAGATAAGTTAAACTTCATAGTAATAAAAATTGTCAAAGGTGAGTAAAGTTACCAACTATTATTGAAATTTCTGAAAAATTGTGCGATTGTTTGCCAATTGCGGGAAAGGGAGATTTATTGAAACTCACTTAAAATTTTATTCACCAAAAAAAAAAACATGTATGCTTGACGCGAGCTGAATATATTTATCTTATTATAATCTATTATAATGATTAAAATGACAATTATCATGATATAATTTATGATCTCAATTTTCAATTTCAGTACAAAATATAAATGCAAGTGAAATTCGTTGGAAATCTGAAAAATCGGGTCATTTTTAGAGAAGTTGCGACGGCCAAAATTAACAGAATGTTCCGTAAAATAGGGTCATATGGTCACTTTATATGCATTTTTAGTTCTTGCTCCACGAACTGCAGAATGCTCGTGGACTGAAAAAGTTATAAACCCCTGCTATGGAGTGTGACGGATATTGAGCATCGATTATTAGTCTCAAAACCAACCGAAATTATTGTTTGCGCACATGACTAAGTTTCTTAATTAAAATGCACACATCATCATTATGTATATATATTTTTTGTAACCCAGGACCTCACTCGAACGATCAAGATAATAATAACAAAAAAGTCGTGGGAGGTCATCCGGGAGAATAATGGCTTCAGCTCGTAGCGAAATTAATCACTTTTCTTCTGACAGCGTAGATTGAGATTTCCTAATCCATTATAGCTGATGGATACTTCAAGATCGCATCAAAATAATGTAATGAAATATTCAAGCAAGAGTAGCGCTTTATACGGCGATGCTGAACTTCTGATCAATCTGGTCTGAATTTTCAGTTCAGCATCGAGAATGTTTCCCACAAAAAAAAACCAGATGTTGAAAAACTTGGAAAACTTCTCAAAAAATGGATTTGTTTAATTTATTTTGTTTCAATTATTTTTTCATGATCTAAATTCTGGATATTTTTCTCGATGAAAAAATATTTTCGTAAACCTTTCTAAAATTATAACAGTTATAAGTTATGGAACAATATTTTTGTACTGAGTTTCAAGAAATTTGACTCAGATTAATATAGAACACAATACAATCTGATCACCGAGGTTTAGTAAATTCGGCACAAATTATAATGACCTCGTTCGAAATAACATCTCGGATATAACGTCAATAATTTGTAGTCCCGTCTGATTCCAATAGAGGAAATGCCTTGCATTAATGCGGATAAGAAGAAAGACCTCGGATATGACGTCACTTTTACGTCGTTTTATGGAGAAATTCCTATAGAAAACGGAGCTCATTAAATTAAGAAAATGTTCGTCTGTTGTTGCATCAATATCTAGCGATATAAAAAGAGATTTATTACGTGTTTAACGCTTCAATTTGTTCATTAATACGTCCCCA